>NC_045729.1:20249771-20550709 GCF_009834535.1 Camelus ferus | reverse complement strand
CCAGGTGACGCCGGCACGCTCCCAGGCCCTGCCCCACGGGCCAGGCGCCGACCAGCACCCTCACCTCCGTGGGGCTCCTTCACCCTGGGCTGGGAGGTCACAGCCCAGGAGGAGGGGCAGGGCCCGCGTGTGGGCCACCGTTAACCCGGCACACAGTGGGTCCTGGGCAAGCTCACTACATCTGAGGCTCGTCTTCTCAAACACTGCTTATCATGCATAAAGCACCCCCCCCCGGGGGGCCTGTGACACACGCAGATTCCCAGGCCTGACCCCAGAGGCACTGCCCTCCGAGCCTGGGCGGGGCCTGGAGCTCCGCACTCGGACGGCCCCCGGGACGGGCACCCCGCGGCGCCCAGCACAGAGGATACTTCCACTCCACAATGCTGATGCAGGCCCTCCGGATGGGGTTCTTCAGGGTCAGGCAGAGCAGCGCGCGGGGCGGGCGGGTGGCCGTGGTGCTGCCCTGCTTCTTGGGTTTGCCGTACTGCTGCCGCTTGCGCTGCGTGGAGCTGACCGTGGAGATGGTGGCGTTGCCGGCGCTGCCCATCAGCTTGGCCTGCCGGGCCGCGTCGATGGCCGCCTGCCAGGACAGCGCGGCCCCCGGCGTGGGGATGTGCTCGGGGGCCAGCCCCGCGGCCGCGTTGGCGTTCATGTTGGTATGAGCCGGGCGCGGGCTCCCATAGCTGGGACCTGCAGGGCAGAGCACAGGGGACAGCGGTTATGGGGGGAGAACAGGAGAGTCTGCGGTACGTGCTGGATCCCAGGCTCACAATGTAAAACAAATCTTATTTCCAACTACGGGAGGAGCCGGGGAGGCCACAGGGAAACATGAGTGTGTGATGCAGGGAGCGCGCTCTGGTCCCAGCTCAGCCGTGTGACCTCGGACACGTCACTCCCCTCCCCTCAGTCTCACTGCGTCACGTCAGGGGGACAAGACCGGAGATGGACGCGTTACGGCTCGTGTGGGCCTTGGAAACGCAGGGAGGAGAAAAGGACGCAGAAAAAGATGACGATGCAATGCAATACGTGTCAATTAAATACATATTTATAAGAACACATACGAAGAGAGCAGAATGGCTGTCTATGGAAGGAGGAGAGGACGACGAGACCAGGACACGGGGACAGACAGGAAGGAGGAATGAATGCGTGAGAGCCACTGCAGGAATCAGGGCTGACAGACGGTGAATCGAAGGGTATAATTCACTCGAATCTCTGCACCCGAGTTCCAAAAACAAAAGAAAAACAAGGTGAAGGGGTTGAGCCAAAGCAAGGTCACCGCCAGGTGCTTCAAACCCATCTGGCAACGAGCGCTGGGTGGACGGAGGGGTTCGGAGCTGTGATGGTTTTAAATCACGTCAGCAAATCATCTGACATCATCCCATTGAGAAACAGGATCTCCACGCCCTCCTCCTGGAGTGGGGCTGGCCCTTGGTGACTGCTGTGAGCGAGAACGCACAGCAGCGGTGACAGCAGGCATGATCTCCAAGGCTAGGTCGGAGAACGCCGCCCCAGCCCCGAGGCCGCCATGCTGTGAGGAAGCCCAGCCAGCCTATGCTGGGGGGTCCCAGGCAGCCCCCAGGGGCTCCAGTCACCAACTGACCACAAGCCCATGACAGAACCCAAGCCAGAACCGCCCAGCAAGCCCATCCTGGATTCCTGGCCTGCAGAAACCAGGAGACAGCACGGCGTCTACAGCAGTAAAGCCACCTGTTTGGCTGACTCACTGCGTAGCATTTGGATGTGGGAAGGGCGCTGTGTGCAGCAGGAGGTGACCAGGTGGGGGCCAGGGACACGGGCAGGAATGAAGCCTGGGTAGGAACCCGTGAAATCCTGCAGAAGCGTCTGTGCATCTCAGGTCTGAAGGCAACTGACACCTTCAGGACTGTCCCTACGACACCGCGCGCACCTGGTGGGCTGGCCTCCGTCTGGTCGGCTGGAGCCTCACCCCAGGGATTCCAGATCCTACAGGGTTTACTAAGGGATGGGCTCAGCCGGGGCCCCAGGACAGACTGTGACCTTGGACTTGTCGGCTGGCCAGGTGCCACGGAATCAAAAGAACAGGGTAATAAGCCTGTGGGCAGAGAGCCCGGCACCTGGACGCCACGTCCGTCACCCACGAGACAGCGGCCGGAGCCAGACCAGCAGGCAAACATCACCTGCAAGCTGCTGGCCCAGACACACGGCCCCTTCCCCGCCCACCGCAGCACACTGGGTGCGGGTGAACACTCTGCCTCCCCGGCCACCTCTCCCCAGCTCTCTTCTTGGGCTCATCCCTCTAGGTCTGAGCGTCAAGCTAACTTTTGCTCCCAGTGTGACTGGCTGTCTAGACCCTCTCACCCCCACTGCCACCCTGTCCCGCATGGGGGCCAGTTCAGAGCAGAGCACGTGACCCGGCTTAGCCACAGAGCCTGGAGCCACTCTGCCCTAGAGACAGACTGAAAACCACTGGGCTCCTGCATCCAGCCACACCTGATGCCAGCCTTACCCTGAGCCTTCCGGCTCTGTTCCTCAAGAAACTTAAGCCGACCTAAACTGGGTTTCTGTCCCCGGAAACCAATAGGCTTGCTCAGCGCTACAAAGCTTGTACCTCCCTGGGCTGTCATTCCCACCAGATTCCGAAGTCTCTGTCCTTCCGGTAATCACACCAGTGACAGACAGCAAGTGTCCGGCCTTTGGCCAGCTGATGGGCATGACTGTCCAAAACGCTGTACCTAAGGGTTCTGGGACTTTCCTGAGCACAGCAGGGAGGCGTACGGTGATGGATTAGTGATGTCTACCAGGGGCACAAGAGGCCGAGAACGGCATGACGGCTACACGTACCCCCCACGACACCACGTAAGCATCGCAGGTCCGCTCTGGTACCAGCTGGTCAGCTGCCCTCCTTCCCCTGACAGCTGCCTCCTGAACCTTCACACCTGGCCCCCGTGGCATCAGAGCCCCGTCCCCACTCCTCAGTTCACCGTCTCTCCTCCTCCTGGCACGGACTCCGCGTCAGCATCACTCCCTCCTCGGGCCCCCCCCCACCCCAGCTGCCAGGCAGTGCCGCACCCCCGCCCCTGGGGGGAGGGGTTCAGCCAGGACGGCAGGACCCCGGAGATGCCAGCGCTTCCCAGGAGGAGTCTCGTCTCTCGCACGCTTGCCGCCGTCCTCTCTGCGCTCACCGGGTGGGTCTGAAGCACAAATCGAGGAAGACCCGCTAGGCCAGGCCTGCCCCTTTCCCACGAGACCCGGGAAGCAAAGGCTGGAGGAGTGAACTTGCCGCACCAAGGCACCTGCCGCCGGAGAGCAGCGTGCGCATCTCCACCGCGCGGGAGAGCGGGGGTCCGTGATGGGAGAGGGCGGGGTGCCCGCGGCCTCCCAGGGCTCCGCGTCCACGCCTCCCGGGGCCTCGCATGTGTGCCACACGCACACATGTGCACTCACATGTGGCCACGAGCAAAGCAGCTCCTTGGGGGTCACGGCCTGAGGTTGAAGGGGCTGCACTTCCTCCCCGAGAACACCCTGGATGTCGGATGTGGTCTTCCCGGGACGGCACCCACCACGCCGCCCGCCCCAGGACGGAGGAGGGTGGACGCATCTCTTTCCATCTGCCGCCCCGGACTGCCCGGGTCCAGCGGGCTCGAGTCTCACCGGGCTCACCAGCGAGGGCTGCGACTCTGACCTTCCCGTTGGATCTACGGTGAATAACCTTTCCTCCTGACCCCCGTTTGGCATCGACGATGCTGACTGGCCTCCGCTGAGCTCCAGGACCCACTTCTCCTCTCCTCTCATGGACATAAAAGCAGCCGTGTCTCCACCCCGTGGGATCCTCCAGACCTTGACCCTCTCCTGACGACGAGGCCCCAGCACCTCCTGCCCTCCCGCACGCCGTGGTCTTCAAACTCTCACCTTCGCCGGCCCCCCGGGCATTGTCCTAATCCCCTCTCTCACAGCCCGGCCCCTCCCCAAACCAAGCAATGCCAGAGGTTTTGGGCAACGTCTGGGAAGAAGGCAGGAAGCAGTAGGCAAGCGGACACATCCTTCCCCCCGGAAAGGCCAGGGTGGGAGGGTCCCGGGCGCCCCGAGGCATCAGGACCAGGGCTTCCAAGGGCAAGCGGTCGAGGGTCCGCGGAGCCGAGAGGGGGTCTGAATGCCTCGTCTTGGGGGGCTGACTTCGGAGGACTCTGCGCTGGGGGTGACCTCATTTATACCATGAACTGTTCCCAGAGCCCCAGGACCTCTCAGGAGCACACCATCTGGAGAAAGCACATACAAACAAGCCCGTGGGGAGAAGTGGAATGTCAGCCTCTCCCAGCCAGAGGACAGGAAAACAGCCGGCAGTATTTCAGTCCCGGCACCCGAGCGCTGCCACAGCCCCGTGACACCGCGGAGGGCCTCGAGACACACGCACACGTGCACGCACGCACACGTACACACACGCACGTGCACAAACGTACACGTGCACACGCACGCATGTGCGCACACGTATGCGCACATGGGAGAGACAGGCGTGGCCCTCAGCCGGCCTCACCCAGGCTGCACCTCGAGGCCCAGCTCAGCCTCCCTTCCTCAAGCCACTGTCCCCCACCCACTGGGATGACTCCCCACCCAGACCCGGGGCTCCGTCAGGCCCCCAGGCCCCCCATGACAAGAGGGCGCAGTGATCCAAGAATCCCAGGGCTGGAAAATCTCCATCTCAGGCCCCACATTAGTGGATCCGGAGCAGAGCCATGGAGGAAGGAAAGCAGCACTGTGTCCCTGATGGCTTCTGTTAGCACGAAATAACCACCCGATGCAAAGAGACCAATTTTCAAATTATAAAGCTGATTCAAAGCTCTGTCTCCTGGCTGCCAGCTGAAAAGATGCCACCAGTTAAGTCTGCGCTGGCTCCTGCCTCCCTAGACTCTCCGCACTGAGGCTCCAGTCTCTGGACCAGCCCCGGGGCAGAGGCTCAGCGGCCCGGCCACACGCGCACACACTAGTGGGTGCTCCCGGCCGGGCTCCTCCTCGTGCAGGACAAAGTGACTGCCACCTGTCACACAGCCCAGCCCCCTTGAAGACAGAGCAGGTTCCCCTCCTGCACACATGGCTGCTGCTGCTGCTCCAAGGGCCCAGGACGAGGCCAGGCCCCCAGGCATGTCAGCTCTGCAAGGGTCCTGCTCCCGGGACCTCCGCGAGGGAGGGGGTGATGCTGGGACCTGGAGCCGTTCAGCCAAGAACGGCTGAGTTTTTCTTTAGACCACCTCCATCGCCACACCTGGTCCAGGGCCACATCCTGAACCTACCCAGTATGTTTGCTACTGTAACGTAATGTCGTGACAGCGTGTCGTGATAAGGATGACCTGGGAAACGGCGCTGGAATCCATCCACCCGTGCCCCAAAGGACGTGCTTTTCCAGGCCCCCCTGCTTACTTCCTGGCCGTGATGGTGGGGGAGCACTTCTGGGGAAGAGGCTGTGAGCAACGATTTCCACCTCCGAGGCACCACCCCGGTCCAGGCCACCACCCCTCTGTCGCCTGCGATGCTGCAGGCACCCCTGGCACCTGCCTCCCTTCTCTTGCCCAACCTCCAGCAGCAGCCAGAATGACCTTTAAGAAATACGAATCACGAACCAGGCCCTGTCACTGTCCCAGTTAAATCTCTTCGAAGTCCAGGCTCTGGCACAGCCCGTGAGCCCGCGTGGACCAGCCCTCCCACTTCTCTGAGCCTCCTCCCTCAGTCCAGTCCAACGCTCGCCTGCCGCCCTGGCCCCGTTTCGCTCAGACATGCTGTTTTCACCTGCCGCAGTGCCTTTGCGCGCACTCGGCAGGCTGTTCCCTCTGCTCTCTGCTGCAGATTCCTTCTCAGATCTCCTCCCGACCCCCACCTCCTGTCTAACCAGTCAGACGGGAAACCCTGGCGGCCAGCAGGCTCCCCACCCATCTCCCTGCCCCCCGTTATCTCTGACTGGAGAAGCCCAACCCCTGGCACCGGAAGGGGTCCCAGTTAGCCACGTGTGTGGAAGAGGTGCGGGGCCGCAGGCCTGCTTCGCCAGCACGACCTCCCTCTTTGGCCTCAGCACCTTCAGCCGTGCACAGAGGGGGTCACTCCCCAGGACCGGCCTCAGTACACACACCACCACCCCCGCTGGTTACGGGGTGGAGGAACAGCAGTTCACACGTGCAAAGGCGAGGACCACGCACGCACTTCCTCCTCGGGTCCCACGCATCCTTGCGCTCAGCAGTCCTGCGGCGCAAAGGAAGGGCTTTCTCTCCGGCCGGGGGCCACCCGAGATCTTCTCAGAAGCGCTCGTCTCGCTGCAGGGACCAGGCGCCTATGTTCCCTTTAAGAGCGTAGCAGCCGACCTGAAACAGAAACCGAGCTTTCTCTGCCCATTAAAGGCCAAATGAGTAGAAAGCAGGAGGCCATTAATCTTCTCTATCTGGTGCGTGAGGCAGATGGCGGGAACGCTCGGACGGGTTAGACGCTGTCTCGGTCTCAGGAGATAGTGAGGGCCTGCCACCACCAGCCCGGTGGGGCTCACCCCGGGGAGGTGGGGGTCCAGCTTAGCCCTGTGCAGACTGGTGGTGGACTGGCTCAGCAGCCACCGGCCGCCGCCTCCGTGCCCTGCTGTCCCCGGGGGGCTTGGAGCCGAACACCCCCGTCCAGCCTCCCTGTGCCCAGACTGGTGGGGCCGTGGGCTCAGCCAACTCAAGACCCGGCTGACACTGAGTCAGGCGGGGGGGGGGGGGGGGCGGCACTGATTTCAATATTCTCCCTCTGTAGGGACAGACAGGCTCTGGCCACAGCTTCCTGGTCCCTGGACCGTGGATACGGTGGTGTGGTCGCGAAGCCAGCTGCCGGCACAGCAAGTCCTGACGCCTCAGCTGACACCAGAGTCCCCGTGCTCACAAAGGTCCGCTCCCCGGTGCGGTCTGAGGTCACGCCTGGAGGCCTTGCCCCCAGTTCTCATACTAAGCGTCTTTCCTCTTAAAACGGCCACAGCACTGTCTGCTGCAGGTCTGAACTCCAACTGACCCAGGCGGGCTGCCGCGCACCAGCCCGTGGAACTCCTGCCACGGTGGGGAAAGAACAGTTCTGGGGGTCCAGTATGGTGGCCACCAGTCAGGAGCTTTTAAGCCCCTGAGGTGCAGCCAGTCCAACTGAGGAGCTGCACTTTAAATCTCATTGAATTTCAGTTAGTTTACACGTAAGCAGCCTCACGTGGCCAGGAGCCGCCGCTGCGGACGGCCCAGGTCTATGTGCAGAGGGAGCCGTAACGGCAGGTCCAGACGAGGAGGGAGAAGCAGTGAGAAACGGGGGAGAGCGCTGGATCCCACTTGCGAGGGAACTGAAAACAGCAATCGAGGCCTGCTTCAGAACTTGCTGGGTGGGCGGGTTTTCTGATCGGGAAATAACCACCCCAGGCAGAAAGACGTATTTCAAAGCACAGGAGAGTCTAAGATCCAACAAACAACGCAGAAGCGAAAAGTCACTTTTCAGGGCTAATACTCTCGACAAATGAATGGGGCACTAATTCCCCAGTGGGCAGACGGGGAAGCTGACATTTCCCCCCAGACAAGGGGGCCCACGGGAGCCCCAGGATATCCCAGCTGGATGGAGGCCCCTCCCCAGACCAAGCACCCAGAGAGTCCACCAGCCCCCTCTCTTACCTGAGCTGTTTCCGCATCATTGCCAACAGCGTCCCCTCGGTCTCTCTGCCCTCCTCATCCCAAACCCTCTACAAACACAGCTGATGGGAGACTGAGACGCTCAGAACGGGTCAACGGCCATGGAAGTCAAATCTCCAAGACAAAGAGACCAGGGTGAGGGACTGCGGACAGCTGTTGCCACCCCCTCAACTCTGGGGTCGGGCACTGCCTTAAATAGCCCGCCTGTCTACGCTCCATCCCACCTCTCTGGGGCAGGGCAAAGCAGAGACCCCGGCGCACCTCAGAAGCCCAGGCCAATGGCGAGGGGACCAGCAGTCACACCCTGGCGACCCAGCGAACTCAGCCTGTCCCCCGCTCTTCACGGAGAGAACATGGGGAGGAACCCTGGGAGGGACTCCCACAGAAGCAGACCAGCCTCCTTCTGCAGAGGACCCTCACCCGAAAGCCGACCCTTCGTGGTACTCAAGGTCACACTGACCTCAGAGAGCAGGAGGAGGAGGACAGCCGGGAAGCAAACACAGACCCGCACGCGGCTCCGCGCCCTCCAGCCCGAGCAGTCAAGTGCAACAGGGAGGAAAGTCTTCTTCCGCTGATTTCCCAGCAGGGGTGGCGGTGGGGGAGCCTGTCGCCACCCGCTGATGGCAAACCTGAATTGCAGGGCCTAGCGGAGGACTCGCTCAAGTTGACTGAGAGTCAGCCTTTAGATCATTGAGGGTCACTGCCAAGCAGCCACGGTAGCCAAAGGGCAGACCCGGCCCCGAATGAGGTCAGATCCAGCTAGAAAAATGGGAAATCCCCCAGGTCGCTGAGGTCTGGGGACAGGTGCGGCGCAGAGAGCGGGAGGAGGGTCACAGAGGCCCCGAGCAGCAGCGACGGGACCCAAACACCAGCTCCCGCTGCCCTTCAGTGGACCAGCGCCCGGGACCTCACTCCCACGCGGAGCCCTTCTCTGACCCTCCCAACGACCCAGGAGCCCCTTGAGGGCAGGAACCAGCTCTGTTGGCTCAGAAACCCTCGCACATGCTTGTCACCCAGGAGGTGCTCAAAGCATGGCGGCTGCAGGGAAGTTCTGCAGAATTTCTGTTCAGGCTTCACAGATTTCTGAGCAGAAGTTCACAGAGAAGATGTTATTCGATTACTCGGATCAGTGTGTCTGCCAACTGGTAAACGTGTTTATGTCCTCGTTCAGTGGTTGCTGCCTGTCCCCACCGGAAAGGAAGCCCCAAGAAACAGGCACCTTCGTCCACCTCGTCCACCCAACTCACTACTCGGTCCCCAGCCCACAACGCCTGCGTGGGACGCGGGCACACGAGAGGCGTGTTGAGTGGATGAATGAGCGGATGTCGCAGAATGAAACTGTCCCACGGTCTTGTTTCCCCTTCACGTTCACCACTTAGACTCTGGCCCCGTGATACCGAGGGGTTTGCTGCTCTGGCCCCATTTTATTGCTGGAAAAACAGAGACACAAGGTTTCCAAACATCAGAACTGAACACCGGAGTCGGGGCTGCTTTGGGAGGAGAGTTTTTAGCAGATTCAGTGGCCGTGACCTCCTTCCTTCTCACCACCTGGGAGGGCGGGGCAGAGGACAGCTCACTCCCCTCACGGACACCCACCTGCCCGCCTACTTCACCCACTGAGGGGGGCAGGGCACCTTCGGGAACCAGCAGTAACTCCCCGACTCCGTCCCGTGTGGGCCAGCGCCCAGCCCCACGACCACGGCTCTGACTCCGTGGAAGAGCGGGTGCCGCCCCGCTGAGGCCCAGAGCCCAGGCCCAGACCCTCGCGGCTGACGGCCCTCCCGATCCCCCAGAGAGAAGGTCTGACTGCGCCCCACCGGGGACGCGGCGGCTGAGCTCTGGAACCCTGTCCAGGCAGCGGGAGCAGGAGCCGACAGACCCGGTCGGCAGAGCGATCCAGCACTGCCCAGAGACCCCAGGCCTGAGTCGTGCCGCCGTCGGACACCAGCCCTTCGGAGAAGTGGGAGCAGAGCCAGGCCCGGGGGGAGCACGCGGCTTCCTCCAGCCACACAGCTCTCGCCATCAGAACCCGGGCCCCGACCCTACGACCGCATTCACTGCACCGGCCTCCCTGCCGAGCACCGAGTGCCACAGCTTCCCCGGGGCTCGGTCTGCTCGTCTGTAGAACAGAGGACAGCGCGTCCCTCCCAGGCCAGCCGTGGAGATGAGTGAGATTCTGCCTGTGGAAGTGCAACTCAAATATGAAGAACTGCCTAATAAGGACCACGCTCCTCGGGGCCCAAGGGAAAGTCCCCGTCTTCTGCGACGCGAAATAAAGCATGAAGCCTGTTTTACAGAAAACAGAAATCTTTTCCCCACAAGCACACCTCCTCGTTAAGCAACCACCTCTTAAAAATCGCGGCGTCTCACACACAAAGATTAAGCTTGTCGCTGTGTGGAAGAGTGACTCTCTCCAGAGAATTCAGGACACGGAGAATTCCAGAGATTCCTGCAAACCAGGCTCCATTTCCCAAGGCGCTGTGTCGGTGGAAGGCTCTGAAATTCTCCCATCGCCAGTGGGGTGTGCTGGGGGGCGGGGGCCCCGCGTACGTTCACGCACTGCACGCACCGCACACACCAGCACACGCCCGCCAGCCTCTCCGGCCTCCTCCTGGACGCGGATCGTCACCACGGTGGGACAAAGCAGCACGTGGGCCCTGAATGAGACAAGCCACTCCACAGGCACGCTCGTATAAAGCACAGTGCTTCTCTCATTTAGAAAAGTCAGTGCCATTTATCTCGTGAATCCTCACAAAACCAGACGGCCGGCAGGCGAGAAGACGGCCGGCGATGAAAAGTGAGCCCGCGGCCCTGAGGCTGCCGCTCCCCAGACAGACTGCGCTTCAGACAGACACGAAGCCACCGTGACCCCCCGAGTCTGGGGAAGAACTGGAAGTGGACACGGCTGGGCTCCCGGCTCCATCGCCCCTTGTCCTGGGCTCGCGGGCAAATCGCTCTTGACTCCCTCGTCTTCAGAGTGAGAAGGCGGCACCAGATGCCGTGATGCTCGGCTTCAGGACCCTGTGGCCCGGGCCATCCCCTCCCCCGCTGGTCGAACCCCCCTCAGCCCCTGGGTGCCTGGGTCTCCTCCCCACCGGCCCCGAGGACCAGGGCTGGCGGGGTGCAGCCCGACACCCACGCCCTCCGCTCGCCGGTCGGGCGCTCAGCCTGGGAGCGTGTGCCCCGCTGCCCCACGTGGCAGGTTCAGCTCCGGGGCCACGCAGCAGGAGGGCTAGCAGAGCACGACCCTCGGCCCCCACCTCTTCTGGTTGTTTATCCCAGGGTCTTCCCAGGACATTGGGGTCTCAACATGGCTTAAGGGAAGCCCTCAAATCCAGAGAAAGCACTGCACACTCATCGTTTACCAAAAGCCAGAAAATAACAAGTGTTGGCAAGGACGTGGAGAAATCAGACCCCTGTGCGCGGCTGGCGGGAACGTAAGTTGGTGCAAGTGTGATGGAGAACAGCACAGTGTCCCTCAAAACATTAAACACAGGGCCACTGTGTGATCCAGCAGCTGCACCTCTGGGTCTGTGTCCAAAAGAACTGAAAGCAGGGGGGCCCACGCTCACGGCCGCATCGCTTAGGATGGCCCAGAGCCACCCAGGGCCCCTCGACGAATGAGTGACTTGGCAAAGTGTTACACGTCCAGTGGACCGTTAGTCTCGAAAAGGGAAGAAATTCTGGCATGTGCTTCAGTTCAACACGGAACCTGGAGGACGTGTCGGCGAAATAGCCAGACACACGACTCCACTCACGTGAGGGCCCGACAGGGGTCAGTCAGAGAGACCGGAAGTAGACGGGTGTCACCAGGGGCTGGGGAGGCGGGGGGACGGGGAGATAGCGTTTAATGGGGACAGACTTTCATCGGGAAGATGAAAAGTTCTGGTGGGGGGGCTGGCACGAAAATGTGAACATATTCAACGCCATTACGTTATGTACTTTAAAAAGCTTAAGAGGGTAAATCTCGTGTTGTGTAAATTCTACATAATATTAAAAAGTTAAAAAAAAAACTTTAATTTGATTCAATTTTGTTTTAAAAGCGAAAGAGGGATGAGTGTTGGACTTCAAGATCTTGGAAGAACCTTCCAGGAGGCAGCAATCCAGGGGCGGTAGGCCGCCTCCTCTGGAAAAGAAAGCGGGAAGGGAGGCCTCTGGAGTGCGAGCCACTCGAGCTGCGGTTCGGGGAGGGGTGGGAGGGTGGGAGACCTCTACCCATGCAGGTGCCCCCGGGCATGGCCTCCTCCCGGCCTCGGCACGTGACACGGGCCCAGAGAAGGACCCAAAGAATCTTGGTCATAAACTGTTTTCAAATATCAAATAAATCACACGTGCACACACACAAACATGCCTTCACAACTGAGTGAAGCCAGGCACGTCCAAATACGGCCACGGTGTTCCAAGCGCCACGGGACATCGGGCACCAGACCCTCGGCTGGGAGAGCCCCGGCCCGTCCAGCTGTGCCCCCACCCACCCCCACCGCAGCCTGGAGCAGCTCCAGGGCAGGGGGGACCAGTCGTCCCTGCAGCCCCCTGCCCAGCCCTCGCCCGGACCATCGGGTATAACACGACGTGCTGGCCGCGGGCACGCGACTTCTCCCCGGCGTCCAGTTTCCAATGCTAACGATGCCAAGTGGGACCCGGGCTGGGGCTGCCCTCTCCGCCCCGCCCTCGGCCCTCTGGCTCTTAGATCTGGGCTCTCTCCCTCCACATGCGTTGGCTTCCCTCCCTCTTGGGCCCCGAGCTGCCTTTTCTCTTATTTCTGCTTGGGTTTTTCTGACACCTTCTAGTCAGTGGCCTCTGACCTCTCCTGGCCCCGAGGAGGACAGAGGAGACGCGAGGGAGAGTCCTGGTGCGGGGCAGGGACCGGGGAGTGGCTGCCGCCAGGTGGGGTCCTGGTGCTGCCCAGACCCCTCCCCGGCCTCCAGCGCATCCCTGGCCCGGCCGGGAGGGAGGGAGCGCAAGGGGAGCTGGGGGCGTCCGTCTTCAAGAGCCAAGGGGGAGGCAGAGGTCGTCGTGGCCCCACTTTCCATCTCAGAAGGGTGCTCCATTCACGGAGCAGAAACGGGGATGGAAAGTCTGCAGAGCTCTGCAACCCGCAACGCTGCCCCATGCACACGACTGTCCTCTGACCGTGGCCGTCTGGTCACCAGGAGGGTGATCACCTTTGCGACAAGTCGGCTCCGGCACTGGTCTACGGAGACCGCAGGGGCAGCGGGAGGGCGGAGGGTGGGGTGTGGGGTCAGACTGCGGGGGACGGAGGGCATCACGGGGCCGGAGAGGAAGCGGGAGGGTCTCGTGGCGAGAACACAGGTCAGCAGCCGCTCACCATGGGGCCCGAGTCCGCGTCCTCTGCAGCACGTTTGAGCCCCAGGAGCCTGGCTGGGGTGGGGGTGGGGCGTGTCTGGGGCTTGAGGGCTCTGAGCAGCTGCCAAGGACTTTAAAACCTTCATAAGCACCTGGTGTGGCCCAGCCGTACTCGGGGTTTCAGGGACTGGCTGTCACTCAGTGGTATTCTTACATTGTCGACATTGTTGTTAAGGTGACCTGGGTCCCTCCTCAGGCCTGCGGCAAGGAAGGGGGCCACCCGGCTCACCCGACACGGACCTGGTGCAGAGAGACAGCCCTCACGGCCCACCAGCCCCTCCCCGCCCCGACTCTCCTCTTGGTCTAGGAGACCGAGGAGGGGGTGGGAGGGGTGGATGCATCCTGCTCCCCGAGTGGGGGCTGTGTGACTCCGGACAAGTGCATCCGCTCTCTGAGCTTCAGTCACCTCGTCTCCAAAACGAGGGAGCCGACCAAAGATCTCTAAGGCCCTGTACAGTTTTTCCAACCTTGATTCCAGAACTTGCATGTGGGAGTTGATCACTGGGAACAGGCGGGCAGAAAAAACGGGCTTTCCGGATGGAGCGCATGCCCCCACCCCACCCCAAATACCCTCCGTTAACGCTAATAAACGCTGGGACCTGAAAAGCACCCCAACACGGCCACCACTCCAAGCGGGATGTGCAAGGCCTGCTCCCCGCAGCGCCCGGCCTCCGGGTGCCTGCTGCCAGACCGAGCTGCTCCCGGCCTCCCACGCGCTCTCCAGTAACACTCGCCCAGCCAGGGGTCTTGCTCTCGGGTCTGTAACCAAACGTGGACCTGAAACCAAAGCAGTGACACGGGACGGGCCCAGGGGTGAACCCCGACGGCTCAGCTTTCGGATGCTCGGTGCCTCCACCGGAGCACGTGGTTTGGGCTGCACCCCATCCAGACGCTCCTCCCCGCCATCGCCACCCCCACACTCCTCTCCCGGGGGCCATGGCTCTCGGGGGGCACCCAGAGAAAGAGGGAGTTTGGAATTAGACAGATCTCGGCTTGAGTCTCAGCTCTCCACTGCTGAGCTGTGTGATCTTCACTCAGCTTAACCTCTCTGAGCTCAGCTTCCTCACCAGTAAGTATAAGGAATTAAGATGCAATACGATAAGGCTAAATAGGATTCGTCTTACTAAAAGTCAACCTGTCCCTTGCGGTGGCGATGACAGTGCCGGGACAGACAGGCACTACACCCTCTGCCCCAGCCGCGGCCATGCCTGGTCCCCCCCGGCTACCCGCCCCCCACCCTCTCCAGAGCACAGCTGGGCCGCCTGTCCCGAAGAGAACCCCTCACCCTAGTAACATCCTGCCCCTCGGTGTCTCGTCCACCGCCTTGAACACAACGGCCCAGGCCGGGCACCTCACTGACGGGGTCACACGACACCCCAGCCGCGGGGAGACACAGCCTCCATCCCGCTGGCAGCTTACAAATATTTGACCTCATCAGGCTTAAACTGGAAAAGAAGGATGATGGAAATCACCGTCCAAGCTCCGTGCGACCCGGTCAGGCTCACAGGCTGTGCGACATTTTCACCTGCTTGTTTCAAGGAGACTTTACATGGAGCCTGAGAATAAATAAAGCCACACCTGGTGCCCTTGGTTCCTGCCATCCGGTCCTCCTTTCACTAACGGGCACACACCCTGTCCTCCTGCACCTGTCCGGGAGCTGACGGAGAATGCAGGGTGAGGGCTGGAGCCCGGGCGCCCCGGCCCAAGTCTCCTTTCAGAGGTGAGGGCTCGGGCTCAGAGGTCCCACAGCCCGGTCGAGCCCAAGTCAGAACTTGAGCCCAAGCCTCCAGGCTCCCGTGGGCTGTCTCCACGGAGCCAGGCTAAATCACAGGGAAGAACCTGCTCTAACCACTGCCCTTCCCACAGCAGAGGCTCCGCTCGGTGGGCCCCGTAACAACCCCCAGGATGTCCACCTCCTAGTCCCCGGAAACGGCAGATGTGTGACCACAGCGGGTAAAGGACACCCTGCAGGCGTTCACTCCTGCGGCGGCTCCTGGGACGGGGCGTTGCTACCCCTATGGGTCAGGTGGGTGGGGTGTCATCATCACGGGGGGCCCTCGCACGAGACAGGAGGGGAGCGGAGAGGGGAGGACCGCCGGCTCTGCTCGTGGGGGGCGGGCCACGAGCCACAGGAAAGGCCAAGAAGCTGCTTCTTCCCCTGCAGACGCCAGGAGGGACGGAGCCCATTTCAGACCTCGGGCCTCCAGAGTCACGTTTAAGCTGCTCAATTTACGGTCACTTCTTAGAGCAGCAACAGCACCTCGCTCCTGGAAAACCATCGTGGCTAAAAGCAGGAAGAGGGCCGAGCCGAGAGTCTTGGTCACGCGGCCAGCGGAGGTGAGTCAGCCCGACACCTGGGACTCCGTGGGGGGAGCCCCTGGTGCCCTCGCCTCTGCTGCGCCGCACCGTCTGGCCACCTCTGCAGAAGCAGGCCTACGCCAGGCGTCGGGGGTGTGGGCGGAACAGAAACAAAAATCTCCAGGTTTGATGAAAACACGGACAAATGACTTGAGTAGATATTTCTCCGAAAAGACACATGAGAGGCCAGTCAGACGTGGAAAGCTGCTCAGCCTCACTGGTGGTCAGAGAAATGCCAGCCAAACCGCGGCGAGACACCACCTCGTACCCGTTAGGACGGCCACCGTCAAAGCCCAGAAAACGTCGAGCGTCGGAGACGACGTGGAGGAACTGGAACCCTCGTGCTGGTGTTACTGCAAAACGGCGCAACCACTGTGGGAAACGGCACGGAGAGGCCTCAAAAAAAATAGAAGAGGAACTATCACGCGACCGAGCGGTCCCAGCTCTGGGTCTGCACCTGAAAGAACCGAAAGCAGGGCCTCAAAGAGACACTTGCACCCCACGTTCAGGGCAGCACCGCTCACGGCAGCCAAGACGCGGAGGCCACCCAAGTGTCCGGAGCATGACCGCACAAGCAGGACGCAGTGTAGCCGCACAGCGGACACGACTCAGCCTTAAAAAGGGAGGAAACCCAGGCTGTAACACGGACGAACCGCGAGGATCGCGCTGAGCGAAACAAGCCAGACACAGGAAGACGACAGCTGTACGATTCCCCTTCTGTGCGCCTCCCGGAGCGCCAACTTCAGGGACACGGGAGGTAGTGGGGCGGTTCCCAGGGCCCGGGGTGGGGAGCTGTCATTTAATGGGGCAGAGTTTCCATTTCTCAAGATGAAGACGTTCTTACTCTCCACGCGCTCATACGTCACTTCTCTGCCCCCGCCGCTGGCATTAAGCCCGCTAAACCGCTCGGGAGCCCAGAACCGGAGGCAGAAGGGCCAGCGGGAGGGGGGACTTCAGTTCGGTCAGACTCTGAAGTGCAGAGTATCAGAGCCCCAGGCCCCCCCGGAGGTGAGTACAGGGGCCCAGGCACCCTACGTCCCCGCATGGGGCGTCTCCTGGGCTCACGCGATAGCACGGCGAGGGCGCGCTCCCGGGTCCGCCCACACATCGGGGTCCGCCGACGCGGCCCCGACTCTGCAACCCCACGCAGCGACCACCTCAACCAGCGCTGCAGGCCCAAATCCAGCCCCCCGGCCGCCGCCGGCAGCCCTGACACAGCTGCGGCCCACGTGAGGGTAGCAGGGGTGCTTCTCGTCGTCTGCAAGCCCACGCCAGCCCCGGGCCCTTGTCACGGAAGAGAAAGTCAGACGGGGCACCTTCGGAAATTCCTGCTTAAAAAAGCTAGTTAATACCCACAGAGAGTTCACTCTGGGCCAGACCCCGGTCTCACACCTCTGCCGGCGTTCAGGAATGCCATGCACAGGCAAGCAAGCACCATGACTACGCCCACCTCCCAGGTGAGCAGACTGGGGCGCAGAGGCGCTAACGCGTGCAAGGTCCCCAGTTCCAACCGAGCAGCCCGGCTGCCGACCACCTCGCTCAGGCCTCTCCCGTTAGGTCCCTGGCCTGAAGGTGCTCGTGTCCAGCCTCCCCCCACCCCCCGACCCCCCAGCCCAGCAGAGGACACCCCGCAGGCCTCACCGGGAGAGGCTCGCGAGTTTAAGGAGCTGTTTCCAAGAAGCAGTGTTTGCAAAGAGCTGCGCATCTCGAGGCAAGAACCAGGGAACCAAGAGAAACACCGCTCCCAGAAGTGTAACACACTTACGTTTTCTAAGGCGTGCTGGAAACGTGAATGCCGTCTCGGCCACACCCCCTGAAAACCCACCTCCACTCAGCAGACAGGCAGGCGGCCCAGAGACGGGGGAGAGCCCAGCTGAGCCCGCAACAGAACAGAAAATGGGATTCAGGCATCACAGCCCCGAACGCTTGCCAGACGAGACCCCTTTGGCTTAGGAAGCCATCGCGGAGCACCGCCCAGAGGCAGGCGCTCTGACTACGAGCGTCTCGCGGAAGGGCTGCGAGGCAAAAGCACAGCGCTCGCTTTTTTTTTTTTTTTTTTTTTTAAAGAATCACAGAACAGAGAGGGAAAGATTCTGAGCTGCCGCCCCACCACCTCCTGCGCCAGCAGGTCCCTTGGGAGAGACAGGCTCTGCTACTGCCCGCGTTTCCCAGGAAAGCCCGCAACTCCGCCTCCCTCAGGAACCCATCCCCCATCCCTAAACTCTGGAATTCCCGGATTCGTCCTTCGGCTCTAACCTAAAACTCCCACAGTAACACGTGAGCCACTTCCTTCTTCTTCAGAGAAACAAACGAACATCTCCTCTGGCGTCATGACCTTCAAACACTTTTTCACCTTTTCACCTAAAGACTGGCCCTTCCCTGCAGGCTCGTCTCCTTCCGGACGCACAGCACCACCGAAGCCCTGTTTTCCAATTTCCTACCTGTCTTACGGCTCTCGTGGCTCTCTTCACATTCTCTAATTATCTCTAAAAACACTTTCAATCCATACCTAGGACTCAGAGGAAGGACTTCGAAGCACTAGGCATTTGAAAGGACTCTCTGTCGTGTTGGGACTTGGACTAAGGCGGGCTCTCCTCCAAGGAGCACACATGGTGATGGCAGGCAGGTACCAGGATCAGATGGTCCCATCCCAGACACGTGAGCAAG
Source organism: Camelus ferus (assembly GCF_009834535.1). Taxonomy (NCBI): domain Eukaryota; kingdom Metazoa; phylum Chordata; class Mammalia; order Artiodactyla; family Camelidae; genus Camelus; species Camelus ferus. The sequence goes on along the minus strand of NC_045729.1, from coordinate 20,532,668 downwards.
GCAGGGAGGGTTGCTAGGAGACCGCAGAGACGGGGAGTCAAGTCCAGCCAAGTCGGCAAGCAGAGAGGAGGCGGGCACGACGGACCAGAGGGTTTAGAGAAGGGAAGGCAAAGAGCACGAAGCCAACCCCGGGCTGGGAGACAGAAGAGCAAGGGGCTTGGAGCACAGAAAGGGCCTGGACACTCAGGGCTCGGGAGTGTGGCCTGGGACACACGGGGTCAGAAGTGGACCCGAGAGTGTGGCAGGAACTCTTAATGCACCAGCATCTCCTGGGTCACAGCCAGCCCACAGTTGCCAGCCTCCCTGGCAGTTGGACATGGCCTTGTGACTAAGTTCTGGCCAATGAAACGTGAACAGAAGTGATGGGCACTGCGCGCAGTCCCGGCCGGGAGAACCTCCCACACATCATCACTCTGTGTTCCCATCTGCAGTCCTCCCTTTCCCACACGTCAGCTGAACAGAGGGGACTCTGACAACCTTCACGAGGGCAGAGCACAGGATGAGAGGGGCCTGGGTCACTGACTCCCTTGTGGAAGGCCACCTGGCACGGAATGCCTGCATCGTGACACACTGAAAAGGACTTGGTGTGTCCAGCAGTGAGATTCGGGGCTGCCTCCCTCACTAACACGGGCTCAGGGAAAGAAACCCGTGACCAAGCAGTAAAAATGGGGTCAAACTGGCCCAGGGTGGAGGATAAAGCAGATGATTTGGAGAGAAACCTACTCAATGTCTGAGTACTCTTTTTACTTTTTTAATAGGATTACAAGGCCAGTGACTCAGGGACGCCACAGACACAGAGTCTCAGAGCATGCTAAGCACGAGGTGGACATCCACTCGGTCCAGGTGAAACAGGGAGCGACGTGTCCGGCCACCCCTCCCCGTCTGCTCAGAAGCCCGGAGCACCTTTAGGTACGTGGCCCGGAGCTGGGTGTAGCTGCAACCGTCACGAGAACCCAGTCGCTGCCCAGAAGGGCCCCGACCCGGGGGTGGTGGGCGCAGACAAGCAGCCCCTCCAGCACGTGACGCTGTGTCTAGTGGGCCTGCCCGGAGCGTCTGGGCAGCTCTGGAAAGGGGCTCCTAACGCGTCTGGAGCGGCTGGGGAAGGGCCCCCAGGCAGGGATGCTTGAAGGAGCCTATTGACTAGAAAGCGTGAAAAGGCATTCCTGGTCCAAGGAGCCGCACATGCCGAGTGCAGATGAATACACTGCTTTTGGGAGCCCGCGGCAAGCGGCACATCTGAAGCGCGGGGCTGGGAGCAGGAGCGGGAGGAGAGCAGGCCGCTGCAGCAAGTGAAGGCCGGGCTGGGACGTCCAGCATCGTTTGCGGCCAGTGGGGAGCCAGCACAGAGGGCTCAGGGCGGTAAAACGGCATGGACCGGTTCTGCTGCTGCTTCCCGGCGACACAGGAGGGCAAACGAGGAGGGGCTGGAGAATCCAGTCCACAGGCTCTGACAGGCACATATGAGACCGATGAGACTCTGAGGGTGGGTATGAAATATCATGAAGGAGGATCCCTGAGACCCAACGACTGACTTCACTGTGGAGCGAGGAGAAAACTGAGATGCAGAGGATGGGTCCCAGGACCCGGCGAAGCCAACGTGGCGGCACCATCGCTGAAGCAGTGATCACAGAAAGGAACACAGGTTTGGGGGGGCAAGAGAGAACGAATTGACTCTGAAAAACTGGAAACACTCTAGGCCCGTCCAGCAGCAAAGTGACATGTGAACTTGAGACAGCAGGTGGGCTGGAGAGGTAGGTCTGAAAGTCGCGATCATGTCAGTGGTGGGTTCAGCGATGCGTGGGTTTTCTTGGCCTAAAGAAAGGTAAGCGGCGGAGCCAGAAGCAGGACTCACGTCACCCGTGTGGAAGGTGCACGGGTGGCTCGGTAGCTGGCTGATGCACAGAGGCGCTCGCTGCCTGCACAGATGTCTGGAGCGCCGACTCACAGATGTGCTCAAGCTTGGAAGGTCTCTACTGACGTGACCCCAGGCTCTGTCTTTGGCTCTAGATTTTTAAACACTGAATTAAAAATATGGACAAAGACAAATCTGTCAGTCGTGCTGCTGACACGAATCTGGGCGGAATTGCTGGCGAGCCGGAAGGCTGAACCAGGATTCGAATGACCTTAATCCACTGAAACTACGGGAACTTGTTTGGAGACCTGTCCACACTGACAGGATGAAATACAATATGAATGACTATTATAAAGTATGGCGCTTACATGAGAGAACGTCACTGCCTCGACAGAAGGCGGGGCGGGGGGCCTGGCTCATCAGCAGTTTATACGGCGAAGACCCTCGGGGTTGAGCAGGCTGTAACTCAACGTGAGTCTGCAGGGAGCACAGCCGCCAAGGAAAAGCAACCTTCCTCCTTCATCTGCACTTGGAGCCCAGCGTGAGGGGGCAGCAGGCTGAGCCCTCGGCACGAGGCAGCCCACGGCTGAAGCCTGTGTCCCTCTGGGCAACACACTCCACGAGGGACACCGGCAGAGTGCAGGTGACCAGAAGAAGGGGAAGGGTGACGACAAACCACAGGAGAACTGGGAGAAGAAAGTAGGGCCAGAATCTCGGAAAACATGCTTAGAAGGAAGGAATACGGGCAGAAATCCAGGCGGCAGAACAACAGAGCAAATGCACCTCGTCCGCTCCAGGTGGGAGAGTCGGGGGCACGGGCGAGTCACAGGGCGGCAGGTTTCAACTTCACCTTTATCTCAAAGGATGAAGGCTATTCAAAACCGGAATGACTGCTTTGCAAGTCCGTGGGCCCCCTTTCCTGGAATCACCAGGGTAGAAATTAGATGACCACCTGCTCAGGAGAGAGAGAGAGAGATGCCTGCAGTGGGCGGGCGGCTGGGCTGGATCGGTGGTGGTTCCTAAGCTTCTGGACTGCAAGGACCAGTGATGCCTTCTTAAAATTTGCTGTCTGAGCCATTTTCCAAAAATCAGCTACCATCTACTATCACCATCATTTCATAAAAGAAAAGACAGAAGAAAAGAAAAAAAGGAGACACTAATGAACTTATCTACAAAACAGAAACAGACTGATAGACGTAAACAAACTTATGGTAATCGGGGGGAAAGGGAGTGGGAACGGATAAACTGGGAGTTCGAGATGTGCAAATACTACTATGTATAAAATAGGTAAAAAACAAATTTCTGCTGCACAGCACAGGGAGCTGTATTCAATACCTTGCAGGAGCCTATAATGAAACAGAATCTATGTACGTATATGCGTGACTGGGACACTTTGCTGTAGAACACCGGACGCCGGCACGTTATAACTGACTATACTTCAATTAAAAATATAGTAATTTATTCCCCAAGAGCAGGGCTGGTATTTTCTCAGCATAAAGGACAGTCTTTTACACGGAATAAACTTAAGTGTCCGGAAGATACACCTTGTTTTTCTCACTGTGGGAGGGCCAGAGGGACCCCCTCGATCACGACGCCGCTGGCCGGTTCGCCGGCAGCCCAGCGCTCGGCGCCCGACAAGCACCTGCCGGCTGAGGGGCGGGGTGAGCGCGCGCGCTTATGACACAGCCCGGCCCCCACGGCGGCCCGAGAGCGTCTCCACCTCACCGTCAGTCAGCGCGCACTGACAGCTCTCGTGGCTCCTGGCACTGAAACGCGGGGCAGCAAGGGCCCCTGCCTGCCCCGTCCACTCTCCAAGTGCCGAGAGTAGCAGTGCCCGATAGCCGCGCTGGGCTTTAAGGTTTACAGAACAGTTTCCCGTGCTGTCACCTCACTCAGTTCTCCTGACGACGTGGAGACTGATGCCCTGAATCTACAGCTGGAGAAACTGAGGACTCGGGCTGTCCCACAGCCGCCTCTGAGATGCGGGAGGGAGAACAGGGGCCCAGCTGGCCGCCCCGCAAGGAGATGGGGCACCCGCCTGCCTCCAGCCGGCGCCCTCGGGAAGGGTAACCTGCCCCCCCCCACCGCCGCCGCCCTGGTGAAATCGAGACACTCTGTCTGAGCCACAGAATCACATGACGTGGCTCAGCACCACGGCTGCCCCGGAACCCACGGCCAGGGCCTCCTGGGGGGAGCAGAGGGCTGGGAGGGTCCCTGGCTTCCATCGGCAGCAAGCATGAGGCTGTCTGCCACCAGGGCACCATCCGTCCCCCAGGCCCATGAGCAGGGCAGGGCAGGCCCCTCAGAGAGGGAGACGGATTGGATCTCAGGTCCACCCAGACGCACCAGAACAACAAAACCCTCATAAGGTTGATGCAGTGTGTGAGAAGCCGGAACCAGGGACGGACCTAATGCATATTATACAGACATTAACCTAACATGACCCAGGGCCCCTGTCCTTCCGTGAGCAAGCTGGGTGGCGTGCCGCGGCTGAGGGGCTGTCATGGCCTCAAAGCAACTGGCAATCTGGGGAACCAAACAGCAAGCCCACGACTGAACCAACCTAAGGGGCAAAACACAACAGCAACTCCCTTCACAGAGACAAGCAGTTAACTTGGTATTCACATGCAGAGGCGGTGGGGGGGCTCATGCAGACCTGAGAAGACGGAGCCTCTCCCCTCGAGTGCAGACACCAGGACTCCGAGAACAAGGGCATCCCGGCACCCTTCTGGAGCCTGTCGCTGGAACAGGGCCCCGGGGGCTGGTTTTCTGGCTGCCACCTCCCCGGGAAAGAGGCCCGAGCTCCGAGACCACAGAGCAGCAGGCGGGGCAGCTGGGCAGGCGGGTCCGGGCCCAGGAACAGGCGCAGTGGCTGGTGGTGGGCATCCCACGCAGGTGGCTGGGCGGGCGTGCTGGGGCGGGCGCTCTGAATGCCACCATCCTCACTGCACACCTGGCAGCACGGGGCCAGGACGCCGTCCGGGCAGACGCTGGGGCAAGACTGCGCCCCGGCTGGAGAAACCAAGACGGAGAGCCGGGACTCTGCTGGCCTGGGGCCCGCGGTGAAAACACGGCCCGGGCATCAGGCCTGCAGGGCGCCTGCCACCGGGAGACCAGAGATTGTGACGGGGCCGACAGGTGCCCGTTTACAGGAAGTGCAGCAAGTCACCTGCCCGGGGAGGCAACCAACCAGGGCAGGGCCCTGCGGGAGGCGGGGACCGAGGCAAGAGGATCCAGGTGGCGCCTTCCCGATGCCACGACGTGGGCCAGCTGTTGGCCTCGGCAGGGTCGGCTAGGGCACGTTCACCCACCACAGCCTAGTGCCGGACGCTCCTTTGAGAGGGATAGGGGTCCGAGGGTGAACACGGCCCTCCTCCTCGCCTCACAGAATGGGAGGCCATCCCCGCCCCCGGGAACCGCTCCCCCGCGGCTGCCGCGAGATCAAGAACTCAGTGTACGGAACGTTGTTCTAGCCGCCGGGATGTGTGTCCAAAGTCAATGTCTGCACATCTCTCTTTCTGTTTTGCATTATGAAGGATTTTAAAAGGGAGTTCATTATGCCTCTGAACAATAACAACACCGTAGAAGGCGTTCAGGCCTGATCTTTGCACCCGCCCCACCTGTCACTGATCTTCCACCGCAATACTGGTCGGTGCTTAGAGCCACCTCGTCTTCAAATGGTCCTAAACCTCAGTCTTCTTTTAAAGACAAGAAACAGCAAATGCTTCTTTATTAAGCGTGCGTCTTGGTGGCTCTCTGAGCCGCAATCACTTTAGAGGTAAGAGCCCTCAGTCTTTGTCTGCAGGGAAAACGTCTCTTCATCCCGACTGCCGAATGCTAGCGAGCCTGGCACAGGAGTCTCGCTGGGGAGCACCGAGCGCTCTGAAGCTACCACTTCACTGTCTCCCGAACGCGACGGTGGCGCAGATGACGTCCGCTGTCTGCGGATCATCTGTCTTTCCCCACTGCTCGCTTTCAGGATTTTCTCATCTTCTTCGACTTCCCAGCAGTTTTCCACACTGAGCACCCCGGATGGGCTGCGAATCACTGTAGCGCACACTCACCACGCGGCTGCAACCCAGGAGCCAGAACCTTCCTTCAGTTTTAGGACGTTCTCGGCATTGTCTTCCAAAATGGCGCCTTCTCACCGTTCCCTGCTGTCTCCCAGCCCCTCGGACACACGTCGAGCCTTTTCCTTCTGTCTCCCGGCTTTCAGCGGCTCTTCACGCATTCGATCCTTTGCCTCTCAGTGCTGACCTCGGCCCGCTTCCCGGGGCCTAACTTCCGGGCAGAGGTTGCATCTCCCGCGCCGTCTGTGCTGGCACGCCGCCCGCTCCACGGAGCTCTGCTTCGACGGCTGCCCCTTAGCCCCCCGAGCCCTCCCGGGCCCTCTCCTCAGACCGGCCCTTTTCTCACAGAGACCTGCTCTTCCATCAGATCTCCTTCTTCTTCTACCTCTTCGACTGCTGTAAACAGATTTGCTGTCGGGCTCCCCCAGCCGTCCTGTGATTTCCTCTCTTGGGGCACGAGGCCTCCATCTCCCTGCCTCTGCTGGCCCTTCCTCACGGGCGTTTATCTCGCTGGGAGGCTTGTGTTCTGTGCTGAGGCCACGAGTGCTTGTTCTAAGACAGCGTCGAGGGCCCTGTGACGCAGAAGTTTCTTCCGAGTTGTTTGTGGTTATTTCTGAAGGACCATGTGGGTGTCGATTATCCGCGACCTGGTTCTGTGTGTGGTAACAACACAACACACCCAATGTACATGGTAACCACCGTCACGGGTACGGTTCGGGACGGTTAACTACACGCACGCTGCCGTGTGCCCAGGGCTTTCTCATCCTGCGAACAGGACATCCTGTTCCGAGTAAACCCCACCCCCTCTTACCTTCTCCCCGCCGCCCTGGGCAGACACCGCGCCGGTTTCTGTTTCTGAGCCTTTGACCATGTTAGACCCCTCGTTTAAGTGGAGTCACACAGTCCTTGTCTTTTGTGCCTGGTTTATTTCACTCAGCATAAAGCCCTCAAGACTCACCCGGGTTGTAACTCACGACAGGGCTTCCCTCTTTCTTGAGGCTGAGTGACATCCAGCGCTCGGGCCTGAGCCTGCTCGGTTCTCATAACCAGATACGGCAGCCTGAGTGGCTTAAACAGCGGACTGCGTTTGCCCCCAGTTCTGGAGGCTGGAAACCCAAGACCAGGGTGACCAGCCCGTGGCGAGGGCCCCCCTCCTGGCCTGGAGACGGCCCCCTCCTCACTGAGCCCTCAGAAGCGCGGAGAGAACAGGACCAGCTCTCTGGGCCTCCTCTTACGAGGGCACTGGCCCCACCACGGGGCTCCACCCCCGGCCCACCTAACCGCGGCCACCCCCGCAGGCTCCACCCCCAGACGTCGCCACGGGGAGGTTAAGGCTTCAACGCACGAACCTGGGTTGGGGGTGACAATTTAGTCCCAGCAGTGTGTACACATCATGGCTTCTTAATCCATTCAGCCACCAACGTCCCACACAGTTTTCACATCCACGTTTTGATCCTAACGTTCCCGTAGTAAGCAAGCCGCACAGACTCAGACTCCACCCTGTGCGTGCTGCAGGGCAGTCCCTCCTCCTCACAGGTGGCAGAGGAAGCCCCAGGACAGACCGCAGACAGAGTTCCTCTCATCTCCCCTTGCTGAACCGGAAGCTCTGGGCCTTACAGCAGGGCTCCCCTCCTGCTCCCGGCCAAACCGCCCAGGCCGGAGGCCACGCCCCGGGCCTCCCCTCGGACGCCGCGCTCCACGCGGGCTCCAGCTGGTGCCGAGCGCGCAGCCCCGGCCCCGCGAACCTCCTCCCGCCGCGGCCAGTCAGAACACGCGCACCCACGGCACAGGGTAGTTTGAGGCTTAAACTACACCACTCCCGGGAAGTTCCTGACTCACGCTTAGCACTCCCTGCATACTCCATGAACCATGGCTACGTTTATTTCTAAACTCAACTCAGCCCAACCAAGCCCAAACCACTAACCTTTCTCTTAAAAAAAGTAATAAAAATTAAAAAGCTATAATATATAACCTGGTGTACTTTGAAACGCCCATAAATATCTCTCCGTCCTCTTGAAAAAGACAAGAGGAGAAAAAGTGAAACAGAAGAATCATCTAGAACCAAGCGCAAAGTCTGAACCCCAGTACCATTCATACAGGACACGTCCCCAGCGTGGAACGCTGCCTGGGGAATCAGCTACTGCTTGATGCATACAGACTGCACGGACCCCTCACCAACCTACCACACACAGAGAGCGCTCGGCCGTACCCAAATCAGACTCCCCACTGACCGTACAGACACAAGTGTCATTTGTCCCTCCAGTGGGCAACGTGTTGGTGTTACGGTGAACGTTGTTCAGCCTCACAGCTGAACGTGACTCTTCAGATGGTTCACGGGACACACACCCCCGGCCGGTGCTGCTGGGTTCCACGGTGGACGGTCCACGCCTCACGTCTCAGTTTCCCTCTCAGTGGACAGAACTGCAGAGCAGAAGCCACGTCCTTCCAACACAGCCTCCTGCACCAAGGCCTTCCCGACGGGCGGCCCACTTAAGAAGACCTGTTACATAAAGCAGGCCTCGTTTGAACTGAGTCATCTCATGGAAGTCAGCAACAGCCCAACACTGGTGTGTCTGACTCCAGGATAAATGGGGATCAAACTGAGAAGAAAAGCCAGAGACCAAGCATTTTACGACGGCAAAGTATCTGGTGCGAGAGATGTAATCACTGCGCCGTCCACGTCCCACGGAAAACCGTTTTGTCTAATGAATGAAAAACACACTTGGAGGGAGGGAGGGAGGGAGGGGGAAAGACATGCGGCTTGCCCCCCAGAGCAGCTGCAGCCACGTGAGGCGCGCGGCCGAGGGGGAGCTGAGTGCACCCCTTTACTTACTATGTCCTCCTGGAGCGCGTTCAAAGCCGGAACGTGAAGGACGTGTAACATCCAGGAGTGAACACAGCCCCTCCCAACGCTGCCTGCGAGGCTCTGCCCTAAACTAGGCGGTGGAGCAGGAGGCCACGTCCGCGGCGGGCGGGGGGGGGGGGGGGGACGCGAGGCGGCCGGGTGGCGGTGCTTCTTCAAGTCAGGAAAGGCAGATCCAGGCTGGTCCCGTCTGGCTGCAGTGCAGGCAGTGACGTTTCCAGCCCAACAAGGGAAGACCCCAGAATAGGCGCTTACAGAGCAGGCCGCCCCGTGTCCCCGGGAAAGGGCCACCACGTCACCGGACGTCAACCCCAGCGTTTCTGACCGACCCCCTCCCCGACTTTCATCTCTGAGCAAGCAGATAAACACAGACCAGAGCCCTTGGAGATTATTTCTACATACGCCCACCTCTGTCTACGCCGGAGTGGACGCCCTGCCCGCCAGCACTGCAGGGCACAGGCAGACCCCGGCGCAGGCCCACGCGCACCCGCTCCCCGGGGCACCTGGGCGGAGCACAGCCCAGCCCCTCGGACCCTGGGTCCTGCCGTCTGGAATCTGAGGTCTGGATGAGGCCCTCGCGCTGACGCACGGCCTTAGGTGACAGTCTCCTCCTGCTGGGGGTGGTCTGGGCAGACCCACAAGCATAAGCTACCAGGAAGAATCTCAAAGCCCAACAACAAACTCTCCAGAACAGAAGAGAAACAACATGATCACAGCCCAGCTTTCCCAGAGCAAGGGCTCAGAACTCCAGCTCCTCCACCTACTGGCTGTGTGGCCTTAGGCCGATGCCTTAAGCCCTCTGAGCCTCCGTTTACTTTCCTGTGAAATGGGGGTGAGCGGAGTTCCTACGTCACGAGCTGGAGGTGAGGAGTCCATGCGACAGTGCGTGGGACGCACTCCGCCGCGAGCCACAGGGAGCGAGGGAGAGACCCCTGGCTGTAGAAACGAGGCCCGGAGGCCCGGGCTCGGGGGGGTGGGGAGAGAAGACATCGGCCGTCATGACGCTGAACTGTTTACAGCCAAAGGAATGCACAGCCAGGAGCTGATTTATGTTAAGTCACGGCCTCGTGTCCCTGGATGTCTCCATGCCAGCTCCCCCCACCGCCTGCCATTTAAACACACAGCTTGATCTGGGTCCCCCCTCGGGTGTTGGCAGGTTGAAAGGCACTTCCAAAGCCAACCAGCTCGAGAAAGCCAAATACGGCCAAGCTCAGACCACTGTAGGTGGACCAGGAGGCCGGCGGGCGCCGGGAGGTGGTGAGGGGTGACTCAGACACCAGCTGACGACTCCAGGGTGCGGGTGCCTGTGCGCTGTGTTCACTTCCAGACAAAACTTTCCAGCCTATAACCCCGAATATTTTCTCGAAGCAGTGGGGTCTCACACAGCGGCCTGCTGGGGACAGGCAGCCTCTCCTGCCTGCGTGGACACTATCCTGAGTCTCGCACTTCCTCCCAGGCTCCGGCCCCCGAGGGAGCAGAGCAGCGGGAATCGACTGGATGCAAGTCTCCTCCAGACCCAGAGGAGACTCAGAAGGTCAACGGAACAAAGGAAGGGGCTGGGGACGGGGCCAACCCCTCGCCCGCTCGGGACGACCCGTCAGACCACCTCTGCCCAGGGATCGAGTGAGAACAAAACGAGGCACGAGGTGTGAAATGTTTTGAAAACATTCAGAAAGACGGTACAATGAAAACACGAAGAACCTCCTGGTGACCCCACGAGGAAAGTCAGGCCGGAGGCCACGCGCTCTCAGGTGTGACCCACCTTGCACCTGTGACTCAGTGGCCTAGCTGAACAAACGTGAAAATCAGAATTTATAAAATGGGTACTTTTTTCCCCCTTTTTTCCCTACATTATATCAAACACAAACTTCAACTGATTGTTTTTCACTGAATTGGCTCTGTTTGACAGAACTGACTGAATCGGCCGGCCGTATTAACTAGGCCTGACCACCTGTCTGTCTCTCCCAGGTGTGGCCAAGATAGTAGGTGTGCCGCACACCTTCCCTCCAGCCCGAGCCCGGGGCAGACATCACCAGCCAATCCCCGCACTCTGCCCTGCGCTCAGGCTGCAGCCCTGCAGGCGCCACACAGGACCTCAGACCTACTTGTCACCTTCGGTTGGATCATCCTTTGCCTGATTTAAAGGGAAGCCACAGGCTCAATGATTTTAGTCTTACTAATTCCTCCTGAACTTGCTTGCTGATGCCTGGAATTCCTGGAGAGAAAGACACAGCCTTTCACTTTGCAATGAGACAAAAGGCTGATCAGCAAAGACGTCAGAGAGAACACAGAATGACTTACATTTACACAGAAGTGGAAAGAGTTGATCCCAGCCTCCCTCCGAGAGGGTCCTCCTGTGGGAGGTCTTCGCCGCATCTCTGAAGGAACCTCCTCCGCGCCCTCGAGACTCCCGGCCTCCGGGGCAGCAGCCCTCACCTCTCTGCCCCACGACTGCCAGCTGGTGTGGGGACTGCGCTGCCCAACCCCGTGGGGTCCTGGGCACGACTTACAAGGGAGGGAGCGCTGAGTCTGGGCAGGTCCCACAGCCGGCAGGAGCACGGGGGGAAGATGGCCGGCAGAGAGGAGCCCAGTGACCCGGACACAGCGACTCGGCGCCCGCGTCTTTGTTCACACCGGTTTGCCCCCATCCCCGGGCCGCTCCACTCCCGGCCCAGCTTCTGTTCAAGGAGGTCCTCAACGGGGCCGGCGCGCCGTCCGCGCGGTGGGGCTCTGGGGAAGCCGAGCGAGACGTCCAGAGTCCAGGGAGCCTGCTCCCTCCTCGAGCGAGTGTGCGGCCGCCGCTGAGCAGGCCCAGGTGACCCGGCCAGAGGCCCCCTGGAGCCCCGGGCAGGGCGGACGGCCATCCTCGCCGCCGCTTCCTTCCTGGGCCTCCGGGACCCAGCGGACACGTGGCACTCGGCTCTCAGTGTCCGTTCTGTGTTTGTGCTGCTGTCAGGTGGCTGCCACGGCGCCAGCGCACGGAAGCACTCACCACACACTGACTGACTGACTGACTGACTGGCAGTCCGTCCCTCAGTGAAGACAGAACAGCGAGCCACCCTGACTCACCTGGTCTGTGCCTCACGCACCTACTGTACCTAACAGACACCGAACGCACAAGTACACGTTGTAACGCTCACCCAGCACAGCCTCTCTACCTGTGACCTCAAAACAAAGGAACCGCGGACTAACATCCTGCAAGTTTAAAACACTCTGAACAAGCAAATCCCGGAGGACAGACTGGCGACCCTTCGGTGACAGTTAAAGGAGGGAGACCCTCCAGCCTCATCACGTCACACTGGGTCCTGAGAGTCTCCCCTCGGAAGTACAGTTTTACTAAACGAGCAGCTCCAGGGAGAATTATTTCACAAGTGGGGCAGAGATATGTTTACAACAAGCCCTTCCGAGTACGTGTGATAATGAAATAACGGCTATGAAAGAACATTTAAGAGAAAGGGAAAAATGAGAAAGATCGATACACGTTTCAGTAAGAGTTTCAGAAGAATAAAACAGCACGACTGGGGGAAGAGCAACATTCGAAAATGACTGAGGATTTCCTAGAACTTGCGATGAAATGAATCCTTAGACTGAAGTACCCACCAAGACACAAGCAAGGTTTTTTTCTTTAAAAGTCAGGGAATTAACACAACACTGTGAAACTGCCCGAGACTGAAGACGAAGTGGGTGTGTTTCAAAAATCAGAGCTACGATCAGGGCTTACGGCAGGCTTCTCACCAGCACCAACGAAGTCCAGAAAACAGTGGGGTATCTTCAAATTGCTGAAGGACGGGGAGGGCCCCACCACAGACTGCTGCCCCCCACCACAAACACGTGCTCCCGTGCTAAGGAAAGAAATCCCGAGGGAAGGGAAGGGATGCAGGACGCCATAACCGTTCTTCACAAAAAATTTCCTAGATGGGGGTGTGTCTTCTCAGTCACACACACTGCATGGAAGACAGAGCACCCCAGTCCGAGCCCCCCATCACTCGTACACCGGCTAAGGAGACGCAGGGCGCCCCCAGGCCTTTAACACCAAAAGCCTCTTCACTGCTTTTTTTAAAATCACAGAGCAGGGCTGTTCCACACTCCCTGCCCTCCCCCAGGACATTCCTTCCGGTGGAAAGCTGAGGTCAGACCGGCTTCTTAAGCGCTGGCATCTACACCGCCATCTCCCCGTGCACTGACCGTACACACAGGTTTCTCCTGCTGTCTTTCGAGTAATTCTCTTGCGATATTCAAGTTGTGATTATTGACAAATGGGTTGAAAAGGATAAAGAGATTCTTAATCGGGGGATGGGAGAACTGAGAACAGGTCCTCAGACAAGGGGAAGATGAGTGATTCAACAAAATGCCAGAGCAAGAGGCAGAGGTCACCTACGCACGGGGCACCCAGCTCCCGGACGCCTGCAGCCGGCCGGCCCGCCATCTGCCGGGGGTCTCAGGGAGCCCGCCACTCCCTCTGCTGCCTGCTGCTTCTCCCGTACACGAGCGCACACCACAGGCAGAGCCTTGTCAGGGAATTTGTAAGCATTCGGCCCCGAGTGTTGGAGGAACCCCTCCCTAAGTGTCTCTGGTTTAGAGTTTCTGTTCGGTTACTTCTGGGCCTGCACACACGAGCAGAGACCTTTACTGCCATTCTGTCCTCTGCCATTTGATCATTTTATCCTTTCAAACGGACCATGACGCAACTGTAACCACGCAGGAGGCGAGGCCTGGCCCATCCACGGCCAGGTCCGCGTGAACAAGACTCCACGCCGGGGTGTCTGTGCCCGTTCCCGAGAAGAGCCGTGTCCGTCTCTTGGGATGCAGGCCCGCTCTGTCCCTTCCCCCACCTCAAGGGCACTTGGTTCTGGTCATTTTCTCTTGGAGAGTTTCCTCCCTCCTCCTCCACTCTACCAGAGCCAAGTCAAGCTCCAAAGGTCCGTGCCTGGGCCCCGTCGTCTGGAGAGACACAGCTGACACTCTGCCCAGGTCTCCCCGGAGTTGGGGGGTGGGAACCAGAGCGCCCCACCGCCAGACCTGGCAAGATACGGGGTGGAGGTCAGAAGTGCCCTCCAGGCTCCTGGGAATAAGGCCAAGCTCTGCAGGCAGGCATCCAGATGGGGCCATGACCCCCAGGTGTCATGGAGCCAGTCCCCGGGGGCCATCACAGAACGTCACTTCTGGGCAGGCCGACAGCACCTGGGCTGTTTCTCCAGCCAAAAACGGCAACAAAAGTGGCTTCCAGGCAAAGGCCTCGCCCTCCCCGAGTTATCCCACCCAACAGTCAGGTCCATCTAAAGTGGAAGAGGTGGCGGTTGGGTACAGCAGCTGGAGAAAAGACTCCGGACTTGGGGCCTGGGTCTGTCTTCGCATTTCACCCAACGGGCAAGCAGGGACAGGTGGGTGGAAGTGCAGGGGCCCAGCCTCCCTGGCTCTGCAACCCCACCCCTCCTGCCTCCGGGAAAGGCCTTCCAGCCCATGCACCTGCCCTCACAACCAGAGTCCCAGCACGCAGGACAGGGCCGGGGCAAGCCGAAGGGCACCTCCTGGTCCTTAACTCCTCCTGGACCAGCAGTAAACTCAGTGCCACCAGCAGGGGATGTTCCCACGGCACTTAAAGAGGGTGGCTGTCTTTTCATTAAACATTCAGGATATTTGTCTCAATTGCAGAGAAATCCAGGCATGGCAAAGCTCAAATGGGATCAGACGTGAGACTTCCCAGTGACTGGTCACATTTCTGTAGTGGGGTTACAAGGGAGGGGAAGATTTTTTAAAAATCAAAATGCTCTGTTCTCAGAAACGTGATATTCTGACATAATTATAAGGCAGTAGAATCACAGGGCTTAACACTTTGGGAAGGCTGGCCAGTCCTGCAGAGAGCCCACATCCCAGGCTGGGAAGCTCTGCTCGCGGGGTCGGGGTGTGGGGGATGGGGCGGGAACACCAGAGGCGGGCCTCTCCTCCCTGAGGCCCCGAATACCTCAGTATCTGGTCTTTCAGCCTCAGGCCCCTCCCCCCAGTACCACCCAAGGCTCTTCATCCTCGCTCACCTGCTCAGGTCTGTTTCCGGGGACAGAACCCCACTCCTCAGCTAGGGGTCACCCTTCCCCTCCTGTCCCGACCCCCAGCCTGCTGCCTTCATCCAGGTCTTCATCAATAGGGGCCCTCCATTTCCAGTCTCTCCCCTGCCGACAAATCCATCTCCTCTGTTTTCACTCACTGTCAAAATTGCTGGAAGAGCAGTCCACCCTGCATGCTCAGCAGTCACCTGAACCGTCCCGCGAGGTCCCCGACGAACCAGGCCGTCAAATCCAGGGGGCTGCTCCCAGGCCCCGTCTCCCCTCCCACCACCCCATCCGATGGTGCTGACAGCGAGGACCCTGGCCCTCCAGGACCCCGCAGCAGTAAGGCCCTCCTCCACCTCCCTGACCCCTCGGCTCTGTCTGCTGTTTCACCTGCTTCCTGGCCTTTAAACACGAGGCTCCTTCCTCAGTCCTACGTCATCCCCCTCCCCTCTGTTCTCTCTCCCAAGTAATTCCATCCATTTCCACAGCTTCAAATATCACCTTAAATGCGCTCTAATTCTGTGTGTATGCTGAGTAACCTCCATCAGCTCTCCAAATCCACCTCCCACCCTTCCTCCCAGACAGCCCCGCCCACCCAGACAGTCCTCCCCACCCAGACAGCCCCGCCCACCCAGACAGCCCCGCCCAGACAGCCCCGCCCACCCAGACAGTCCTCCCCACCAGACAGCTCCACCACCCAGACAGCCCCGCCAATCCATCCTCCAAACACCCAGACAGCCCCGCCCACCCAGTCTCCCCACCAGACAGCCCCGCCCACCCAGACAGCCCTCCACCCAGACAGCCCTCCTACCCAGACAGCCCCGCCCAGACAGCCCCGCCCACCAGACAGTCCTCCCCACCCAGACAGCCCCTCCCCACCCAGACAGCCCCGCCCCGCCCCCAGACAGCCCCGCCCACCCAGACAGTCCTCCCCACCCAGACAGCTCCACCCACCAGACAGCCCGCCCACACGACAGTCCTCCCACCCAGTCCTCCCCACCCAGACAGCCCCGCCCACCCAGACAGCCCCGCCCATCCAGTCCTCCCCCACCCAGACAGCCCCGCCACCCAGTCTCCCCACCCAGACAGCCCCGCCCACCCAGACAGCCTCCCCACCCAGACAGCCCCGCCACTAGACAGCGAGCTTCCTTGCCTTCTAGCTTTGTTGAGAAGTCCTTCCCTCTCCCGCCTGGACTGTGACGGCAGCACCGGAAGTGCCCCCACCTGTCGCCTTAGCACCCCCGTCCACCCTGACCTTCTGGAAGAGCAGCTGCGGTCACACCATTCGTTAATCAAACACTCCCGCCGGCATCCTGCTGACAACGGAACATGACGCGAACACCTGCTCCCCTTTCCTGCCTTGTCTCCACTTCTCCCGTGCGACCTGTGCGCTAGTCAGACTCAACTCACTAGCCTCTAAAATCCAGTGCACACGCCTGTCAGTCCATCATTTCTATTGGGGATGCGCCCCCTCCTCCCCGACCTCGGTCCAGCCGGCAAGGTTCAGCTGTGTCGCCGCCGTCCCATAGCCCGTCTCCATTTGCTCGCCTGACCACATCGCCTCCTTCTTCAACCTGCAGCCTTTCATCTGCCCTCCTTGTAACATCAGGCGCGTTCTGCCTGTTGCCACCATCATGGGTGTCCGTGTGTCTGAGCCCCTGCTAGACTGCACGCTCCCCAAAGGGAGGGATAACTCAGGGGCTGTAACGCAGAAAGCCTCCTGGAGTCCAGAGACCTTGTGAGCAGCCCGCCTCACAGGCAGATGCTCACAGCGTGGTGAGGGTGAGCATCGTCCCCATTCTGGGAGGGGAGGACCAGCTTAGGGTTGTTTTCATCAAAACTGGCATGAGTGTCCCCATTTTCAGGGCATTTCACAGTCAATTTATCCTGAAAAAAGGCTCCATACCTCCTGGTCTTTCAGACAGCTGGACACAGGTCAAAATGTTTGCCTTTTAAATAACTGAAAACCAGAGTCACAGGATCTCATCCACTGCAGACCAAACATGACATCTGAGCCACTGTAATCCCCTCTGAGGTGCAGCCTGGATCCCCGGGAGGTCTGGGCAGCCCAGCGTGGTGACAGAGGCTTGACCTTGGAGAGACGCAGGGCAACGTTTCAGCTCTGGACAGACGCCCAGACACACCTGTGAGCAGGACCAGGGAGGGGACGGGAAGGCGGAGCCCAAGAGAGGGGCTTTACTAGCAGTTGGATTAAACTAAGTATGTCGGCAGGAAGGTGAGGACTGAACTTGGAGGACTGAAGGTGGAGACCTTCAGTATCTTGGGAGCGGAGGCTGCGTCAGCCACTGCTCATCAGACGGCAGCTGCTGGGTTGTTAAACACCTGATTAGAGTTAAAATTCAGCTACAGGCACCAGGAGCTCAGAGAAGACCTCATTACTGCCACCATGGATTTTCCTAACACCATATCCTCATCCACACGGGATTCCAACGCAACTAAAAACCCAGCAATTCCACTCCTAGGAATACACCCTAAAGAACAGGAAAGAAGGGCTCAAACAGACACCCGTGTGCTAATATCCACAGGAGAGTTATTCCCAGCAGCCGAAAAGTGGAAACAGCCCACGTGTCCATCAGTCGATGGACAGATAAGCAGAATGTGGTTGGTTCACACAATGGAATACTATTCAACAAAGAAAAGGAATGAAGTTCTGACACCCATGACACAACACAGAGGAAACCTGAAAACACTGTGCAAAGCGAAACAAGCCAGACACAGAAGGACAAATACTGTATGATTCTACTCACATGAAACACCTAGAATGGGCAAACTCAGAGACGGAAAGTAGATTAGGTGTTACTGGAAGCTGGGGAGAGGGAGGAATGGGGAGTCATTACTTTGAGGTTGCAGAGTTTCTGTTTGGAGTAAAGAAAGAGGTCTGGAAATAGTGCGGTGGTGGTTGGTCAACACTGTGAATATACTTAATGCCACTGAATTGTATACTTAAGAATGGTTAAAATGGAAAATTTCATGACATAATTTTATAATAAAAGTTTTTAAAAAGGTAATAATTAAAGAAGATAAAGCAGATATGGTATATATACATACAATGGTATATATGTGGGGTGGAATATTACTCAGCCATAAAAAAGAATGAAATAATGCCATTTACAGCAACATGGATGGAGCTAGAGATTGTCATACAAAGCGAAGTAAGTCAGACAAAGACAATTATCATATGATATCACTTATACATGGAATCAAAAAAAGATACAAATGAACTTATTTACAAACTAGAAATAGACTCACAGATGTAGGGAAAAAACTGTGGTTACTGAAGGGGAAAGGAGAGGGAGGGGTAAAGCAGGAGTTTGGGATTAGCAGATACAAACTACTATAGATAAAATAAACAAGGTCTTCTGTCGAGCGCAGGGAACTACATTCAGTACCTTGTAATAACCTGTAATGGAGAAGAACATATACACACACAGACATGACGGAATCACTGTGCTGCGTCCCTGAAACCAACACAACACTGCCAATCAACCATACTTCAATTTAAAAAAGAGTCATAGCTCACATCTTCAGCTGTCCGTAGGTGTGGCTGACAGACTTAGCTTCAGGGAGACGGTGAGAGGAAATAAACCTTAAAACCACTTTTCACGTAACTGAAAGCACTTGATCTCGCCTCCAAACAACACCCGGGTCCCTAACTGACCTCATGGGCTTCCTTTAAGCTGCATCCTGTACCATGTGGCCCACGTGACCAGTGGTCCACTGGTCATGTGGATCGTCATGACAAGCCTTGATCTGAATGCAGGGGATGTGCGGCCCACAGGGGACGACACGGGTGCGCCCAACGACGAAATTACCCTCACCGTCAATGACACCTGAGAATCCACAGTCAGACGTGGCTGCAGGGACCGGAGGGGCAGTGGACTGCCAGTGAGGGGGGATGACTGTGTGCAGGCACCGGACAGCGGTGATGGTGGCACAACCCCACAAACACACTGAAAATCACCAAACTGTGCACTTGAAAGGTATGGCAAGGTATCTTTTCCGGTAAGTGGATAATGTCTCCACAGAGACGTTCCCTAAAGATAAGCAAGTGCAGTCCAGGGGCTCAGCTGTCCCCAGACGCGTCAGAGTCTTGCAGGGCTGAGAGTGCCCATCCTCCCGGAGGGGGTTACGGGGCAGACTCTCCAAGAATGTGGTGGGGCCGGCCACGCCCCGACATGGTCATCTCCAAGGCAAGGCTGGACAGATCGAGGTCCCCCTTGAAGGTCTGCACTGGGATCAGAAGGCCCAGGCAGGAACCTCGGGAACAAACCAACAAACAGCTCGGGAAGCGGACGGCGAGGGACGGGTGTGGAGCCACCACAGAGCCACCCAAGCCGGTCCTGCGAGGCTGGCTCGAGGTCGCTCTCCCTCGGCCCCACGCAGAGAGAGGTCACCAAGAACACATGCTCGGAAAGTCTAACCGACCTGCATGTAATTCCCTCTCCAGTGCCGTCCAGGTGACCTTGGCCATGTTCCTCAAGACCTCAGGTCCTGCGTTTCCTCATGTGAACAATGTCATTAATGCCCACCCCCAGGAGGGGTGTCAGGACAGAACGACACCGAGTGGGTGATGTCCCACTCGGTAAGTGGCGGCTCTGAACCTGCCCTGTTCCACAAACAGCAGACGGCGGGTGCTCCGCCGCAATACAGATTATTTTTACAGCTAAAGCTGAGCACATGGATGGCCCCGCAGATCACAGGACCAGAGGCGGGGGTGCAGGTGGGGTGGGGGAAGCAAGGCGCCAACTGAACCTCTCCTCTCCCAGCACCCTTTCTGAGGACGAGATTAGTTTTGCTTTGGGAAGCTAAAGGCTAGCCTGTCACTTAAGATGTGACATTCAAGCCCTCTCCTATTTTGAGAAGTGTCTCCAGACTCTGTACGGAACCGCTCCTTCCATCTACAAACCTCCAGCACTTTTGCTATATATATATATTTTTTAAATGAGTTTATTTTCCAAAGCCGAGGTTTACACTGAAGCAAAGTTTTCATTGCCAGGCAGTCTGTCCTGTACCGAGGAGCGCTGTTTAGGTTTGGGGAATTCATGTTGGAAAGAGAAGACATGTTTTTCTGTCCAGGCAGTAACCTTCCTGCTCTCCGTGGCCCTATCTTCAAATATTCGGACCCTCAGAGGACTCCTGGCCGGGCTGGAAGGCAGAACCGTGGAGCGTGGGCGGCAGGCAGGAGCCCGGTGCCGTGGCTGTGGGACAGTGGCCCTGGCAGGTGGGCCGCCGCCAGGCTGGGGAAGCCCCGCCCCCCTGGGTCCAGACGGTACCACCGACCCGGGATCCCACCGGCTCGGGGTGGTCGACGCTTATCAAGGAAAATCAAAACACCAGGCCTCTCCCGACAGGTTTTCCTTCTTCTGATTATTCAGTATCAGCCAAACCCACTCTGTCTCTCTCCACTTAACATCCCCATCCCCGCAATTTTGAATAATGCCATCTATCCACCGCCACCTACAAAGCTGTCTAGATGCTTTGGAAGTTGTTTCGGAGCATAACTTTCCCAAACTCCGGCATCCTGTCCTCCACTAAGAAAGCTGCCATCCTCACGCGTGGTGACGTCCCGTCCCCCTGCTCGGAGCCTCAGGCTGCCCAGTGAGGCCAACGGCCTGAGGGCTACTGTCTCCCTCTTACAGATGAAACCGTCAGAGCTGACGCCGGCAGGACTCAGAGAAAGACCCCGAGTCAAAGGGTGTGGCCCACGTCACTTTTCTGGGGGCAGCCTTCCTTACTTGTGTTTTTCTCTTTCTTCTCCTTTTGCTAACTGACATCTTTGCAAGGTTTTAGCCCAACATGGATGATTTTGGAAGGAAAAAATATATATAAATGACTGAACATGACACAATGGTTACAAAGTAAATAGAGCTTAATTGAGTAATCAAGTCAACATTTCTCAACATTCCTGCCCACAGGCAAAGCAGAGAAGAACATTCATTTACTGTCTGGGCTTTGGCTCGCTTCTCCAAAGGACAGGAGACAGGATTATTCTCTTTTCCTTTCAGCGAGGTTCTAGCGGGCAGCACCAGGCATGGCCGAGTGAATGAAAGGAAACCCTGTTGGCAAACGCGAGCTTGACTATTTCATGAAATTACAGCAACACCGTGCTCTGAGATGGTGGCTTCCTCAGGGGACCTCAGAGGCCACACTTCTGAGGGTGAGTCGGGCTCATTCCCGGTCTGTAAGCTAGAGACCAGGTCAGCCTCAAAGGCATTCCGGGTCCTGGGAGCCTCACGTCAGACCACGACGGCCCTGGGGGTGGTGGAAGAGTCAGAGGCAGGCCCGAGGGGATGCCCTCCCGTGCAGAGTTTAACCCCTCCTTACTTAAATGTCTCCCAGGAAGAGCGGGGGTCCTAGGACTGCATCCCCAACCGGGAAGCAGGGGCCCTGACCTCCAGCTCAGCGGGCTGCCCGCCGCGGCTCCCACCCTGCCCTGTGGCTCCCACCCCGCCCTGTGGTTCCGGCCTGTGCCCCTCGCCAGGCCAGCCGGCAGCCAAGCCGGCCAGTCCACGAACAAGCCCCAAGCCCTTGCCAAGGGACCCCGACGGCACAGCCTGGCCTCCGCCCTAGGGCGCAGCAAGGAAGCCAGCAAATGAAGAGGCTTGGAGGTGCGTCCGTCTGCGGACGGACCAGGGATCTGAGTTTTGTAGGAGTTTCTTGTGGACACGTATGAACTTTGACTCTGAGGACTAAGAAATGTCTAAGCCTTTCCAGTGAGAGAGACCCCAAACCCTGTCTCCAAATCGAGTGTCTCAGAAATAGCTTGTTCCTGAGGTTCCTTCACCCACAAAACGTTCTGATCCTAGAAAGTGAACTCCCAAAGAGACGTGCATTTATCCTCTGTCTGCTTGACAGCCCTTCAGAGAGCGTGGTCGAGGGCCGCCCCCCTCCCCTCGCACATTCACTCACACTCGTACACACACTCACACAGTCACACACACACACTCACAGACTCACACACACACAGTCACTCACACACTCACACAGTCACACACACACACGCGCGCGGTACAGCACCAGAGGGCTGTCGTGAGGCGGCCGTGTTGCGGAGAGCTGGCCAGGCTCTGGGGGAAGGGCCTGTGGGTCTGGAGTTCTGGTCGCAGCCCCTGCGTCGCCTCTATTCAAACCAGATCAACTGTCCCCTTGGCTCCCTGGGGGTCTGGGAGGCGAGGCCTGTTCAACGTGTTCGCCTCCTGAGCTGCAGGCCCAACTGCGCTGCTTCTGACCCTCAGACCCCCACTTCAATCAGTTCAGTTCTACGAGCAGTAACTATGCCCCAGATCCTCCCCCGGACACCCCCAGGGAGCTGGGCTCTCCTGCGGCCGCCCCCAGAGGCCCGGCCCCCGCACAGCTCTGCCTTCCTGGGTCCCGCTCCACGGTGCCCACACCTAGAAGGCAGAGAGGCCCCAGGGTCCCCCGGCTCCTGGCACCCTCAGCCCCTTCCTGCCCAAAGCAGCTGCCTCAGAGAAGGCGGCGGAGGGGAGGGACCAGGGCTGGCGGGGTGTATGCAGGCGGCCGTGTTTGCCCGGGTCCAGGTCCGGCTCTGAGCCCCGACACCACCCCTGGGACCCGAGCCCTAGACTCGCCTCAGGACCCCCCCAGCCTCCTTCAGCTTGTCCCACGATGGACTTGGGGCAGGGTGGGGCAGGGTGTCTCAGCACCCGGCCTTGGAACTGCGCTGCGAGCACTCTGTTGTCCCAGAGGGACCCGGTCACTTTAACTTGCTTTGCACGGTATCTGACCCCGAGGCTCCTGTAAACAGGTGTTTACCGAATTATCTCAACAATGACAGCCATGGCTGGAGTGCTGTTTCATTATCAGGATGTTCGGCACTTATGTCACTGAACACTTAGCACCTGATGCTTGGCAGAGCCATTCCCGTGCCCTCCTCCTCAGAGCCCACCCTCAGCTGAGGCGACAGTGAGGACGGGTCCAGAAACAGACTGAACCAGCGTGACTCTCTCGCCCATGAGTCTTGTTCATCTCCAGGTGTTCCCCCAATCTATCAGCTCCCTCTGGTCCAGATTGGAAAATAAAATTGTCTCCTGATTTTGAATGTCGGGCACTGATTCCAGAGTCCCTGTGAGGAACAGGGGGCCCCACCGGTGGACAGGTCACCTCTGTGTGACAGACAGCTGGACACGGCAGGAAGGGCCTGCAGCAGCTCCCCACCACCCTCAGCATGGCGGCCAGGGTCCTCAGACCCCCGGGAACTCATCCCAGCGACGGAGAGCCCCGAGCAAAGAGAGGACAGAAAACACCAGGAGCTGGGAAACCACTGCGACTCAGAACAAACCTCAGCTCCCTCCCACCTGGGTCTCCCGCCAGGCTCGTCAGCAGAGACCGGCTGTGATGCGCGCCCAGCTGCTCTGTGCTCTCCCCTCAATAAAGTTAGGGGCACGTCCTCTCGCCTCTGAGATGACGAGGTCTGCCACGTGACAGACCAGGCTTCCAGCCCCCACGCTTCAGGCCAGCTCCACCCTGGCCTGGGACCTCCGGCCCCTCCGGTCACCAGTGGTGGTCGCCAGGGAGGAACGGCCGTCACAAGTGCAGCTGGGCGGGACGCTGCCCGCACTGCAGGGCAGCGGAGGGCCGGGGTGAGGGGGGGGCAGTCCAAGGTGGATGCACTACTGGAGAGAGGGCTGGAGGTGGCCGGGGCCCCCAGGCATGTGTGCGTGGGGTGCTCTGGTCTGTGGGGGCCTCTGCCCTGGGACAGGCACACGGAAGAATCACAGCAGCAAGACGTGCCCTCCAGAGCCCCTGTCCCCTCCCCGCCGGGGCCCGTCCTGACTCCCAGGCCCTGGGGTGCCACCTCCTGGAGGAGGTAGGAACCACACCTGCTCTGGTCTGGGGGCTGCGCTCACCCTGGGCCAGGGCCCTGGGGACAGCAGGGCCAGTGCTGGGTGGTGGGAAAACAGATCAGCAGGGTCTCAGACCCCCACCCAGGCTGCTCCTGGGTCTCCTTCCACATTCGTCCTACACCCAGAAAAACCCACCTGGGGCAGCTTTAAGGCACAGAGAAAACTGAAGGAAGGGTCCCAAGTCATCACCGAGACCCAGGGACCAGCGGCTCGCCACCTCCTCGCAAAGCTCTGTGCCCGCAGCATTGACCTGTGGAGAACCATTCACCCAGCGCGAGGCACTGACGGAGTCCAGAGGCCTCCGGGGGCACCACCAGGGCTCCTGTCTGCTGCCACCGGGTCCCCAAAGGGCACGGGGCTCTGTGTAATCTATTTAAAATAGCTTTTCCTTATTTGGGGGTGTGTGTGCACATTTAAATACTGTTAGCATGTGCTCCCTGGAAATGATGAATAATTGATTCTTGTAATGCATTCTATTGTGTAGTGTCCTGACCCACTGGAAAGTACCTGAACAGCGCTAGGAATGGCATCTGGAGCCTCGGGAGCCCTCTTCCTCTGGCCTCCTCCACGCGGAGTCCAAGAAAGAGGGGCCAGTGTCACACTCCCTCCAGCCTGCACCAGCGAGGTGCACGCAGCCGTGTCCTCTGACCACTGACCATCACTGTGTTACTTTATTACGATGATTGCTGGTAGTGCTTTGAAAAGAAAAGCACAGTGTGTCTTCCAGTCTGGGAACACGTTTCCCCCTCTGCCTTGTCTCCAGCAGATAAGGGACATTCTGATGTTTTATTTGTTAAATGGTTGACTATTAAGAAACTCATTTGCTAGCTGGAGCCTGCAATGGAAAATCAGCCCCGAAAAGTGGGAGGCTGGCGTGGGACCAGAGCAGACAGGGTGCTGGAGGTGAGGAGAGGCTGGAGAGGCCAGAGAGCCACTCCCAGCCTGAACCCGATGTCAGGAGCCAGCCCTTGGGAAACTGTGGGCTGCTCCAACCGGCCAACCCTCGGTCTCCATGCCCTGACCCTACACACACACACACACACACACACAAACACACATGCCCCACAAAAAAGCTGGGGGGAAAGGGCCGAGGCATGAATGCCTCAGAGTCTGTCTGGAGAAGAATGTAACCCCCGCCGTTGCCAACTTCTTCCCCTCTCCACTCTCGTCCGCACCATCCAAGCTGATCACTGGCTCCTCGGCCCCGCTGTCCCTGAAACCCTGACCCCCAGCTAGGTTTCCTCACCCCTTTAGTTATGGAGGCCCAGCAGCCCCTTCCTGGTACATGTTCCCGCTCTTCTAGGTCCTCCCTTCCCCACCTCCATCCCCCTCCTCCCCTCCCGCCCCCAGAACACCCACAGGGGGGTGGGGGGGGCGGAGACGGGATCCTGGTGCTCCTTCACCGAAAAATGCATCCAGGAAAGGAGGCAAAACTGCTCCCGTGAATTATATAATCACTGCAGCTCAAAGAAGGGAGAGAGCTGGAATTCAGGTTGCCATAGCGTTTGCTGGCGTGCCGCGGGGAAGGCAGGCAGAGCTCCCAGCCACGCTCACTCTCCGCCTTTCCCTCCATCTTCCTCACAGACTCGCCAGGGCCCACCAAGGCTCCTACTCTGAACGTCTGCTCCCTGGGTTCACGTGTGGGGAGGGGGTGCTGGGGGACAAAGGGGCAAAAGGAGGGAAGGAAGGAGTGAAAAAGGGTTTGTCCTGCATGGAGAGGCCTTGTGGACTGTTTAAAATTATCACCATGTGAATAATGATTGTGACCACCGTCCACGGCCATCATCAGTGGCAGTGAGGACGCAGCCCCCGGGGGTCCCTCTTCAAGGCTGCCTGGACTGAGCCAAGAGCCAGGAGGGGAGAGACCCACCCTCCTCACAGACATCAGCCTTTCTTTTGTGTCTCCTTGCTTCCCTCCTGATCCATCCACTACTGCAGGTGAGGGGTGGGGCACAGGGTGGAGAAATCCTGAGACAGAAGCTGCCCCCGTGACTCCAAAGCCCCGACTCACTCTAGAACCCACGACCCTTGACACAGTTCTTTCCTCCAAAAGAGGCCAAAATCCCCTCACTGCCACCCAGGCTGGAAATCAGTTTCAGGACGGATGGAGACCAGGCAGGGAGGCTGCCTGGCGGCCTCTGGCTCTAAAGGGTAGGAGCTCGTCTGCTAACGGTGGGGATGGGGGCAAAGGAAGTAGGAGGCTGGAGAGAAGAGGCAGGGGGCTGCCCCTCCACCAGGCCGGTCCTCCCAGGAGCACTGCAGTGCCCAGGAAGCAGCAGGACCCACAGCGACAGGTATTGAGAAGGAAGAGGTGGGAAGGAGGAGTGTAAACAGGGAGGCCTGGGAAACTGGAGGGAGAAAAGGAAGCGCCAGAGACAGAGAAAGCCATGGGGGAGGCAGAGACCAAGCCGGAGGCAGCCACACTCCAGCAGGACTGTCCCTCCACACTCCATCCTGACCGTAATTGCCCAGCAGTGCCAAAAAATAATAACTTGTTAACATGGGGGGGGGGGGGGGGCGGGGGGCGGTGAGGGAGAAAGTTTCCAGGAAGTGGGGAGTTGCGGGAAAGCCTTTTCCCCTCGCAGGGGGAGCAGCAGACACTTGATGCCAAGGATGGAGGTGCTGGGAAAACACTGGGCGACACTGTGAGCTGCGTGAGCTCGGCACACCCTTTTATTATTGCCTGAAAACCTGAAAAAGCAGAGCCCACACACCGCCCGAATCCTAACCGCTGACATCCTCAGGTGCTAGCCCACATGTGGGTGCGAACAGGAACACACGGGGCGTGGGCGCGCGGGGGGTCAGTGGCAGCGGAGAGGTGGGTGGGTGTAGCGAGCCGGGGGAGAGGGGCACAGAGAGAGAGAGATGGGGGGACGGCCACGGGGAGAAGGAGAGAGGGAGACGGGAAAGGAGAGGCGCCCAGACTCACGGCGGCACGCCGGCCCCCACCCGCCACCTGGAGCGCACGGCCCGGGCAGGGGCGCCAAGCAGGGGCGCCGGCTGTCCTGGTGCGGGTGCGCGCGCGCGCTCCCAGCCGCGCCCCGGGCGAGGCGAGGACCCCGGCCCGCCGGGCCGCTGGGCTCTCCCGGCAAGCGCGAGCAAGCGAGGCCGGAGCAGGCACTTGGGAACTTTTCCCCTCGCCTGGCATTTCTCCGGACGCACGGCTCGGGGGCCGTGGGCGCGGGCGGGGGAGGGGCGGGGATTTTCCGCTTGGGCTCCGCGCGGTCCGGCCCGGGTCCCGCGGGCTCCCGGCTGCTCGGGGAGAAGGACGCGCGGCGGGGAACAGCCGGGGCCGCGGGGCGCGCGGGCGAGCCAGCGAGGCTGGCAGGCGCGGCGGCGGGGTCCAGCCTTACCTTGGTGGTTTTCCTCTGGGATGTACATCCTCGTGTTCTCATTGACCATGGAGCAAGAATTGTTTTAGGAGGAGACGAAGCCACAAAGAGGAATGTCAAACACCCCCAGGCGGGTCTGCGCTAATCCCTCCTCCGAGGCCGGCGGCTTCCGTGCAAAATTCGAGGGAGCCGTGGATCTGCAGTATCTCTTCCTCCCTTCTGATGATTACCTGATTCCCATTATGGCATCAAACACCCAAAACTGATCCTTTCCACTACTGCCTCCTTCAGAGAAATTGTAATGCATCCTCAGCACATCCGGGCCCCTTCCAAGAATTCAGCACCGCACCTCTGGCGGCCACAGCATTTGAAAAAATAAATGGAGAGGCTGAGCGGGAGGCGGGAGGGGGAGAGGGGAGCACCGACCCCAGGACGGGAGGAGCCCGCCGGCCGCCGGCCCGAACCGTCTCCGCCCGCTCTCGGCGCGTCCTCCCCGGCCCTGCTCCGCGTTTTCTGCCCAAAGGTCCAGCGAGTCCCGAGGGCGAGGAGGCAGGAAGGCGCCGCCGCTCCGGGCCGCGCCGCGCGCCGCTCTGGCAGGAGCTGTTTCTGCAGAGGCGGCGAGAGGGAGCCGCGGGCAGGAGCGCGGAGCGCGGCGCTCACCCCGCGGCCCGCCGCCCCGCCCGCCCGCCCGCCCGGCGCGCCCCAGGCGGACGCGCTGAACGCTTCCAGATGTGGCGGCGGCGCGCGGGGCCGGGCGCACGGCGCGGGGCGCACGGAGCCGGGCGCGCGGCGCCGACTTGGGCCTGGCCTGGGCCCCCACTCGCCCCGCCGCCCGCGCCTCGGCCCACATGCCGCCCAGACACACCCCTCGCGCCCCGCCCCGGCCCCCACGGCGGCCGGCGAGGCCTCGGGCGCGCAATGCCAGGAGGGGCTCCGATCCGCCCACCTAGAGTGTCTGCAGCTCGGGCCGCCGAGCAAAACGGCAGGACGAGCCGTGCCCCCGCGCCTGGGTCTGATCGATCCATGACGAACAGAGCGGCTGCACGAGTGGCGTGGAGAGGCGAGGGTGGGCAGGAGCGAGGGCAGAGAGAGAGGGCCCGAGAGGCGGAGCCTCATGGCAAGGCAGTGGTGCCCAGATGTCTGAGCAGATTAATAGACCCGGGGCTTCTTAATTCCTCGGAGGCAGCCGAGCACGTGTGCTGCTAGGCTATCCTTACCTTCTCTTAATTATTCCTGCCACTCCGGCGGGAATCTATTGAGCGCCGCTCCTTCCCGGAGCGGCGAGCCTTTCTCCCCATCACTCGGGCCGCCGATGAAGGTCCATGGCACCCCCTGCAGGCCCGGGCTCCTGACAGCGGGGCCGCCTGAGCCCTGGCAGGGACCCTTGCAGCTCCTCCACCTTCCTGCCCGCAGACCCCCAGCACCGGCCCCTGCACTCACGCCCTGGGCGAGCCCGTCCATCCCCTCGGCAGTGGGCAACTGCCCACACCAGATTCGTGTCTCCAGCGCAGACCTCCCTTCTTCATCACCAGGCTGCGCAGGCGATCAGCCTGCACCCTGGGCTTGCAGGGACATCTCACACCTGCCAGGCCCAAACGCCAGGTTCCTTATTTTCTGTGCAAAACCTGCTCCTCAGTAGCCTCCCCATCTCAGCAGGTGGGGCCAAAAGCCTGGGTCGTTCACGACTCCTTTCTCTCATGTTCACTGCTGGGCCTTTGGGAAACCCAGAAAAAAACCTGGAAGTGACCACTGCTCAGCTCCCCTCCTGCCCCCTGCCCCAGGCCTGAGGCAGCAGCGTCTTCGGCTGTGTTTCCGCAGAGGCTGGTATCCCCGGTCCCCCTCCCCTCTGCTCCTTTAATTGATCTCCATACAACAGTCAGACGACCCACCTGAAGGATAACGTCACAGCAACCCCACAGGGCTCCCCAGTTCACAAAGTAAAAGCTGGGGCCTCTGAGCAGCCTCCAGGGACCCACGCAAATGGCATGTGCAGCTCGCCTTGAGTCCTCTCCACTCTCACCCGCTTGCTCCAGTCACACCAGCTCCATGCTGGCCCCAGGCTCTCCAGTACCCCCCCAACACTGGAGCCCTTCGCTCTGACTGTCCCCACTGCCTGCAACGTTCTTCCCTCAGACAGGCACCTAGTGAACTCCCTCACTTTCCTCCAGACTTTGCTCAAACCTCACTTTCTCAGTGAGGTTCACCCTGACCACCATACTTGGTACCGTCGGCCCTCAGGAACTGCGAGTTGTGAAACCGCAGGTGGATCACCAGTTGGTTGAATCCGCGGATGCGGAACGGCAGATACAGGGGCCAACAAAGTGACACCATTTTATAAAGGGACTTGAGCATCCAAGGATTTTGGTGTGCGCAGAGGTCCTGCAACCAACCCCCAGGAGCATCGAGGGGCAGCTACTCCTGAACCCGCCCGGGCCGCGCCCCCACCACCCTCAGCCTCCCTTCCCTTCTTTTGCCCTGTTATTAACCCCTGCCTAGCGTGCCATGTAGTCTGCTTACTCATTGATTGTACTGTTCCTGGCCTGTGCCGCCCACTGAGATGTAAATCCCGTGAGGGCAGGGATGGCTGGCCGTTTTTTGCTCGTCCGTGTACCTCAAGTGTACAGAACAACGTCTGGCAGAGGGTACTCAATAAACAGGAGTGGAGAGAATGAATGAAAGAACACGCACCTGAGATGGTTTCAGGAGCCCCCCAACTCACTGCATCGAAATGCCTCTGCAGCCCCGGTTGATGTCTAGAACCTCACGGCTCCAGCTCCATCGTCTCAGCCAAAACACAGAAGCCCTGCGAGGGGCATTAAGCCTTAAGCGTCATCTTCGTTCTGCTGTGAGCAGCGGTCTAGATGCTGTTGGTTACAGGAGAAACGTAGCCTCCGTGCCGTTTTGGTGTGCTCGCACTCGATTTTCAAGCTGACAGAGAACATCAGGATGATGCAAACCCAGATACCTGCTCCGTTTCGCGTTCGGGTGCACCACAGGCCTGTGCTCCAGAGCCCTGGGCGCCTGATCGTCCACACTCACGCTGCGCCTGGCCTGGCGCCCCTTCACCCATGGTATACGGGATGAACAGCGGCTAACGCCGCTGAGCGGGCCGTGCTGGGGCGGGTGTCTGAGCGGGCCACGCTGGGGCGGGTGTCTGACCGTGTTGTCTCACGGAATCCTCGTTGCAAGGAGGGGCTGGTGTGACTGTTGATTATCACCCCCACTTCACAGACGTGGAAACTGATGCTTGGGGACTTAATTTACACGTCCAGACTCATCCACTGGTAAACGGTGGAGCCTGGACTTAGCGCAGGAGGGTCTGACTCCACACACAAGTCGGCCGGCACCGTGACCCTGCTCGCGGAGAGGGCGGGCTTGGGGAGGGCCAGAGTAGAGCCGTGTAGGACGGTGAAGCAGTTGCGGAGAGCGCCTTGGGGAATTCACTGGGCTTCGGATTCCGGAGAGCGGAGTGCACGTGTGCTGGGGGCTCGTGCAGGGTTTACAGGCAGGCTTTTCTAAAGGTAGGCACTGTGTATACCTAGCAAGTAAATATTACCTTCATGCCTCTGTAGTTCCATTTTTCACTTCTCTTTTCAGCTGTGAAATGTGTTCTTTCCCTTCCAGAAAAAGGTATTTCCTAAATATTTGGTCTTGCAACGGGCACCCATATCTCGGCTTCTGACTTTGGAACTCAGCCCTCGGTGCACCCTTTCCAGGTGACAGGTTCTCAGCACGACAAACAGAAACCACCCTGAATTCTGCTTTGGGGATTTGGGAGACGGTGGGGGCCGAGGAGGGAGCCTCTCTGTCTCTTGCCTGCCATGATTTGACTCTGGTGAAGGTGCTGTCCCCTCCACCTCCCGTAGCTCTGCCTGTGCCCTCCTCCCGCCCGTGTGACATCTGCTCGTCAGTGTGCCTTTCCTCCCTGCCTCCCCACTACGTCCTCAGCGTCTGCAGAGAGAGAACTGTGTTCGTTTTTCTTCCTGCGCAGCATAATACTTTGTGTATTGGGACACTCACTGTATGTTCAGTGCATGATTCACTCTGGAAAAGATTCTTTAATGTGACCACAAATATTTCCTTTGGAAGCAATTAAGAGCACACTGAATGCACTACTTTGGTAAGAGTGAAAAACTTGGAAACAATCTATCCAATCAGAGAAAAGATTGGTTAAATAATAACATTAAGAGATTATTACAGTCATTTGCTCCTCAAAACAGCCCTATGACACCCCCTCCCCCAGCTCTTCCTCCTCTGAGTCCTGAGCTAAGTGCACGCCTGGGTCTGAGGTCAAGGGCATGGCCGCCAAGTCAAGGTTAAAGAGGAGAGACAGCAGCAACACCACTGGTCCTCGGTCTCGCGTGTCCTCGGTCGCTCCTGGGTCACACCCTGCTCACTATGCCTCCAGACGCTGGCCCTGCTGATCCCCGGACAGCAAGGCACGGCCTCCGCAGACAAGCCGCCCTGTCACAAGGCCAAGGTCAAAGGCCTACCACCGGCCCCGCCCCCAAAGCTCACCGTGAGCTGCTGTCTGGGTGGAACCTAAGGACGCGTCCCACCTTCTGCCCAGCCACCTGCTTAGATGTTTTCCTGAGTCAGGGGTCAGGGCCCAGCACAGAGCGCATATTTGTCAAACTCATGCTAATGCCCATCACTTAATAACACCTGCAGCTAAGAGCCTGGTCTTCGGAGACAGGCCAGGCCCGGAAGCAGGCTCTCCCCACTGCAAGCTGCGGGGGCTCAGACGCCCAACTTCACTTCCCAAGGCCCAGTTTCCACACAGTGGAGCCAACAGTGGTTCCTCCCTCCGCGGGGTGGTGGTGAGAATTAAATCAGATAAGCCTGGGGAGGCACGTGGAACACACATCCGGAACACGCATCCGGGCTGTCACCATCCTCATCCCCACAAGAAAGACGAGTTGAGTGGACTCTGCAGGCCCTCTCCTCACTCCAGCCCTGCCAAAAAGCCTGATCGCCCCCACCACACTTCACGGGTGTAAAACGCCAGCTAAGAGGTCGGCTTTCTCCCCAAGCTTGCCAGGTCAGTAGTGACAGAGCTGGGACCTGAGCCCAAGGCTGTGAAAATCCAGAGGCCGGGAGCCGTTCCACGGGCCACCCGAGACATTTCAGCCCCGGAACTGAAATGGGGAGAGAAAGGCCTCGGGAAAACTACCCCAGCTCACAAGTCAGAGAGCGGAGCTGCGAGGACGGCCCTGCCCTGTGCCACTCAGCTCTCTCCTCCGCACCCGCTTGTCTGGAGCCCCCGGGACACGCGAGATCCCTGCAAGCCCCCATCTCCCTCCCAAGGGGAGGCCAGGGTGTCTGGGGTAAGGGGACTTCAGCCTTCATCCTGCCGTCTCCTCAGACTGCAGGGGTGAGCACAGGTAGGGACAGGTCCACCCTGTGATTTCCAGCAACTTGACTGCCGGAGCCAGGAAGCAAGGTGGTGGCCGGCCTGCCCCTGGCGACGGCCCTGCCCCCGGCGACAGCCCTGCCCCTGCGACAGCCCTGCCCCCAGTGACGGGCTGCGTGAGCCCCAGTTGTAGCTGTCTCTGCCTCCTGAGACCCCGGTCAGTTCAGGCTGAGTCCCACAGCAGCCGGGCCCCTCATCTGCCCAGCCAGGCCCCGGGGCCGCATGGCCGGCAGCCCTTTGCAAAGAAGCCAACGGAAGAAAAGAGCTAAACGGTTGAGATGATTTTCTTAACTACTCGCCAAGGCCCTGGGGAAGGCAGTTTTGGTTTTGTAGGGGTGACCTGCTGACCCCAAAAGGAACCCCTTCAACCCAATACTGCACCCAATTTTGAGGGGCTCAGAGGCCACCAAGAGCAAAGGCTGTTCCTACTGTGTTTGTGTCCTGGGTGTCAAAAATGACCACGCGCTGGGAGGGCTCAGACACCAGACATCTTTTGTCTCTCAGTTTTGGAGGCTAAAGGTTGAAAATCAGGCGGGGTCCCTTTGGGGGCCCCGGGGGAGGTCCAGGGTCCATATTCCTCTTCCACCTCCGGGTAGCTGCGGACACCCCTTGGCTTGTGACCACATCCCCCCCCACTCTGTCCCTCCAGTCCCGTGGCCGCCGCCTCCTCTCCTGCCCCGTCTCACAGGGACACTTGTCAGGGCTCCTGGATAACGCAAGGTGACATCTTCCTCTCAAGACCCTTCAGGTGACTGAGTGTGGTCACAGCCCCAGGTGCTGGGGATTAGGGTGGGGACACACAGTCTGAGGGGCCACCACTCAGCCACCACCCCGCCTTAACTCACCTCCCGCGTCTGAATCTCAAGTCCAACCTTCACCGGTTACGGAAGCTCGGCGACCTCCCTCCCGCTCTCTCTCCCTGAGTCTTGGTTGCTTTGTTGGTGAACTGGAGATGGCGGGCATGTGCTAAGACATCAGTGAGTGGTGAGTAAATCCAGCAGAGGCACCCCTCCCCCCAGGGTTCAGCCTCACACTCACAACAACTCTGTGGGGTAAACATCACTCCAGTTCTTAAACTAGAGGAACTGAACCCCCGGAGGTTAAGTAACTGGACCACACAGCTCAGCGGCTGGGACTGGACCTGACTTGAGACCCTGGGGTCCACCCTGCTCGCAGCCTGCCTGACCCCTTCCCCTTCTAACTGCTGCGGGCTGGAGAGAAGCTGTGTTCTCAGGTGAACTGGGCGGTGCCCCCTTCGGTAGGGCCTCCAGAGCATTCCCCCTCTAACCAGCCTTGCGAATGTCCTGTCCTCTCCTCTTCCCCTTCCGGAGGCATCTGAGTTCACCGTGGTCCTGAGAGTAAAGCCCTTTCTCCGGCCTACAGGAGTCAGATGTCAACGCTCCTGTGCAACCCACAGCCCCCCTGGTAGCACAACTCCTGCTCACGCCACCTCCCCGTCGATCTTTCAGCCGCTTCCCGCCTGTGCTGTCATCTCTCTGAGCCCCAGTTCTTGTCCCGCCTGCCCTCGGGTGAGCGACAGATGATGGCCCAGCGCGTGTTTACATTCCGGAAGATTCCTTCCTGGAGGGTCACTGTGCATCTGTCCCTCTTAGGAGTCTGCGGCATCAACCTCCCACCTGCCTTCCTACCATGTCAGGAATCACGCTCGACGAGGGGCAATGCCTGGTTCCTAAG
Organism: Camelus ferus; assembly: GCF_009834535.1. Lineage (NCBI taxonomy): Eukaryota > Metazoa > Chordata > Mammalia > Artiodactyla > Camelidae > Camelus > Camelus ferus. The sequence goes on along the minus strand of NC_045729.1, from coordinate 20,498,514 downwards.
CTGACGTAGGTCAGGGGACCCCTTGCCTGACATAATTTAGGGCAAGAGCAACTTAGTAAACACAAAAGGGTATTTAGTCCCTAAGATTCCCTTGTAACGATGATGCTCCATTCTGATTGTAATTCCAGTGTCTCCTCCAGGGACACCCTTGGGTCGGCCCACAGCAGTCCTTTCCTCGTGTGAAATCTAAAGGGTTCTGACACAGGCCACACGGGGAGGAGTAATCCCAAACACCTACGTCCTCAGAAAGGAAACCAGGTGCCCTCCCCTAAGCACACGTGGTGCTCGAGCTTCTGGTCACGCGGCCTTCCGAGCTGCTGGAAGGCCATCCTCCAAGTCCCGGGGAGGAGGAGTTACCCTCATTACCACCACCCTCGCAGTGAGTTCAGTGCCTCGTAACACATCTGGGTGCCAACTCAGACAAAGCCACCTCCCGGGACTTGCATGGCCCACAGAAAAGATGACGCCGGGGTGGTGACCACCGCTAACTGGCCAAATGGCTTCCGTTCAACAGCCGAGCGGAGCCTGGTGGAACCAAGAATGTGGTGGTTTTCAAGCGTGCCAGAACACGCCCAACTGTCTTTCCATATGACCCTGCAGAACTAGCTTTGTCCCCAGAGAGGTCTTAGGTCAAGGTCATACTTGAAGACAAGTGTCGTTCTTTCAGAGTTTACTGGTTCTGCCATGCTCCACACCAGGGTCAAATTTTTTGCCCTTCCGTTCAGCCCGACTTCAATGATCATTGTTTGCAATGATACGACCTCATTATTTTACCATTAATCACCAGACCTTGGTGATCGATCATCTTTTTCCAAACTGACGAGTGCTGCTCATAAAGTGAGACCTACAGGAACATCCACTGCAGCCCCTCCCGGGGAGCAGTGAGCCAGCTGTCCTGACTGCGGCGGTGGCTTCATGGGTGTGCACAGCTGTCACGGTTCAGCCAAGTGTACGTCTGAAACACGTGCAGTTCACTGTGCAGGAGTCACACCACAACAGAGGCGTTAAAAAATAAAGAAAGAAATTCTCCTTGTAAAGAGTTCGTATGATGGAGGTCCTCATGCCCAGTACCCCCGAATGTGACTGCACTTGCAGACAGGGCGTTTCAAAGACAATAAAAGGAAGTACTAGAGTAGACCCTGACCAGTGTGCCTGGTGACCTTCTAAGAAGAGGAAGTCAGGACAGAGACAGTCACAGAGGGACGACCGCCTGAGGACACAGAGGGAAGGTCTGCAAGCCAAGGAGAGGGGCCGCAGAGGAAACAGCCCTGCTGGCACCTTGAATGCGCACGTCTAGCCTCGGGAGGGGTGAAAAAATACATTTCTGTTGTTTGAAAAGAAGACAAAACAAAACCAAAAAACTTCTATTGGAATTCAGTTCCAAGAATATTGTGATTTTTTCTCCTCTGGGCACATGGGAGCATACGCTTCTCAGCCTGTGCGTGGACACACTGTTGGGCTGGTTCTGACCAATGACACATGTCGCTTTCAGGTAGAGACAAGGAGAGGCCCCGTGTGATGCTCCTGTCTCTGTCCTGCCACGTCACCTGGAGGGAGCAGCTGGGAGACAGAGGGACCCACCGGCCTGGACCCCTGAGTGGCTTCGTGATGCAGAACCTCTCCCTTTGACCCCACCTGGACATGTGGTATGAGCCAGAAACAAACTTGTAATTGAGCCCCAAGAATCTGGAAGTCATTGTCAACACGCACCATCGCCTGTCCTGACGCACAGGCTGAACTCCGCGTGTGACCCGCCTGTGACTGAGGGTTTGCCAAGTTCTGAGGCGTTGAACTGGCTTCCATACCCATCAGCGTGGAGTCCGTCAGCGATCCTCATTCACGAGAGAGAAGGCTGAAGCCATAAGGATCTTGTCGTGGGGGAATCACGAGAGCATTTATCATGTGTGTAGCACATGATTGTTTTTATTTGTTCTAGATAAATCAATGACAGTATCCATTTCAACTGATTTTACAGATGAAATGCCCCAGAACACATTTCCTTCTTTAAATCTGCTGAGAGGAGAGGTGGATGTACGTCTTTGTTTGTACTGAGTAGCTTAAGCAAACCAGCCTTGTGTGGGTGAATCAGAACAGGTGAACAGCTTCTCACGGGGGCTTAGAACGTGTTCGGAGCAGCTTACGGCGTCTGCACACTGTCGTACGAGCAGCCCGCGTGGAGCAGGGGTGGTTTCTAACGGAACCCGTTTCCAGAGCGTCTAGTTCCACACGCACTTGATCTTGACCCGACTGGAGGGTGACCTGGGGAGAGACTGTCCTCTCTCTTCTGGCCTTTCTCAGCCATCCTTCTCCCACACCTGTCACCCACCCCCACTCCCCATCCTCCCATGGTCCGTTTCCCTGTGATGGAAGCCCCTCCAGGGAACCAAGGAGAGAGGCATTTGAAACACTGGTGTCTAGAAAGCCTCCTCCCATCGGGCCCCACACCCTCCAATCATCCATCTCTTTAAGAGACGGATTTCTAATACCATTTAAAGTTTATATGAATAATTACTCTGAAAGCTCATAATGTAATTACGTTTTGCTCAGTTGTACATGAACAGTATTTGTGATGCTAGTTCAACCAGAAGAAATCTGTAGCACCAAGCTTTGCAGTCGCAGGAACTTTTCTCCTTTCAAATTTCTGTTTGTACGTCTCTTCTGGTTGCAGTGCAATAATGTGATCCATGGAAGACTTTCAAGCATAAAAATATGTTGTACAAGATAAAATTTTATGGAGGAAATGGAATGGAAATATGTTTCTGAGAAGAAAAAGAAATGATGCAAAATCTTTGTTTAAAAAAAAAGAGCTTTTATCTATTTCTGAATGGATAATAGAAGGTTTCAGATAGCTCGGGGTTTATATGTCGTTGGAAACTTTTTAAAGAGTGATGCAACAATTTTATTTTACTTTAAACTGTCAAGAGCTACAAAGCACCAGAAATTGCATCATTTACAACCACTTAAACTTATCAGGAAAATTTGGGGATGTCAACTGGGAACGCACAAGGAGGCACATGCTTTTTCAAGGCTCTTGGTGGGGGAACTCAAGCACAGGGGTGCAGAGGCCCGGGTTCAGCACAGCCCAGGCCCCCGGAGGCCCCAGCTGGCCCGGCCCAGCCCGCGTTTGTGCCGAACGGGCCGGGGGGCTCCTGGCAACAGGCGCGTGCCCTGTAAGTGCATGTCTGTGCAGCAGAGGTTCAGCCCTGCTTCCCATGCTCCCTGTCTTCCATCCCCAACAGGGTCCTGAACAATTTGCCTCCCTTCTCAAGGTTTCCACCCTGAGATCCTTGGAGAAGGAAATGCAGTGGCCGGTGGTCCCATCACTCCGGGGGACGCAGAGGATGCTCCGGGGGTGGCACTGCAAACACTGCAGAGATTGTTTGTGTTTTACTCCACGAGAGACCCGCGCAACTGTCAAGTATGGTTTTTATCGGTTAAGGCCGAACAGAGCCGGTGCTGGGACTTCCCTGCCTGTGATTTGAGAGCCTCAGAAGCACTGAGCCTCAGAAGCACTGCTCCCCATCCTGCCCCCCGGAGGGTTCATCTGGCAGATCCGAACCTGCCGTGTTTTGGTTTACTGTCCAGAAGCCGCAAGGGTTAGGTGTTGGGATGAACTCTGGCTTCCAAGCTTGTGTCTGCCACCCCCAGCTGCGTATGTTCAGCCCTTGGGGCGTCGGTTCCCTCAGCCATCAAGTGGGGAAGCCCCAGGGGAGGGCTCGGGCGCAGGATCAGGCATTGGGAGCAAAGGGTGTGGCGGGGAGAGCGGACCTTGCCCCCGGGCAGGCGCAGGCTCACAGCACCTTTGACAGCCTACGGGAGCTCCCGGGAATCACGCCTGGTCCAGCCTAAGCACCGTTGGCCATAATTCCAGCCCTTTTCTTCTTCTGTTGTCCCTCTTCGGAAACGGAGAACAGCACCCCTCTCTACAGGCCTAGCACGCGCTCGTCTCGACGTTACTCAGCCTACGCCAGACCTCGATAACCAAGTTCTGCCCAATTTCTCACGAAAGGCAACTAAATTTCAACAATTCTATTCAGGTGGACGCTTTCTGCCGGAAAATCTCCCTCACAGCCCCGAGAGCAGACCCTGCCAGGGGAGGAGTGGGACTCACTAAGTCACTTCTGTCAAGTCCCTGCGTAGAGCTGAGGCCCCGCCAGCAGGGACCCTTGGCAGCTGGGGCAGAACCCCCTCCCTTTCCCCAGCCTCAGCAAGGTCACCTGCGTGGGGACTGCGTGGGGACAGCGTGGGGCTAAAGCATTTCCTGTACACAATGACCTCATTTGGGACATCTTCAATAGTTTTTAAAATGCCCAAATTATGAATGTTTAAAAAAAAAAAAACAGATGGAGTTTTACTGTCCAGCCTCAAAAATCTGCTGGCTAACTGTCTCGCGGCCGAGGCCGTGGGATGAGCCCCGCTGAGGAGGAAGAAAGGTGAGTGGAGAGGGGACGACTTGAAGGAAAAATCTGGTGCTGTCATGCCTTCAACAACGTGGCCGAGCCGCCAGCTGGTGTCTGCCATCCTTCCTCCTGCTCGTGGCATAAGCCCTGCCCTGCATCTCCAGAAGCACCTCGACACACACGCATCCGACACCTACAGGGCATCCCGGGAACCCAAGGCCTGTACCCCCTGCCCTGGCACAGGGATGCTCTCTCCTGCCCATAGGCCCCGGGATCCAGAACCACCCCTCATTTCTTCCTTCCCGCATCCGGGGTGCCAGCCCCCACCCTTGGCCCCTGTCTGGCCTCCTTGGCATCCTGTATGTCTCAGCTCCAGCTACGTCCCGGGGCCACCTGCCCAGGTGGGTGAGACTCCCCACGCCCACCCAGCCCCCCGAGAGCCCGGTAGTTATCCGCGTTGGAGCACTCGTTACGGTGTTTATTGTATCTATGTATCTGTGTATCTGTTTGCCTCCTGTCTCTTCAACTAGACTGAGCATCTCAGAGGCAAGAACCGTGTTCCACTCGCCTTTACATGTCCTATCCCAGGGGCAGTGTTTGGCTCCCATTGAGAAACATTTGACAGATGGATGATATTCTGCGATCCCTGAAGGCGGTCAGGGGTTAACCTGAAGGAACACATCACTAACAGCGCAGCTGCACGCGTGCTGCAGGCTGGCGGATGAGAGAGCTGGGGGCCGGGAGACCTGCCCTACACCCCTCGGTCATCTCACCAAAGAGCGTACAGGAAAGGCGGGACCTGAGCCGGTGCCTTGGCTCCTGGAAGCCCTCCTCTCTGACGGGTTAGCCTGGGAGATGCCTTTACAGGCGGGTCGCTTCCTTTGCCCTCTCGTCCGTATTCGCTGGGCTGCCTCGCTAAAAAGACCCTCTTCGGGGGGGCTGGGACATTCGTGAAAGTTTTGGCTCTTCTTTCTCTAGTGAGAGGCCTATGTGATGTGCAAGCGGCTGACTTCACTCACTGCATCTGCCTTCTGCAAATTCCGACCTATGAAAGCTGTGTTTACTGACAAAACATTCGTGATCCTTGCATTTGCCAGTTTCCCATCCGTAACACCTGGGTTATCCATGCCTTCTTCCCAGCATCTGTCTCTCACAAGCTCTTATTGACGAAATTCACGCTTAGGGACTTCACCTCTGAAAACACCTGGAACCGGGACAGTCCGGCAGTGGCTGTGATGTTGGATCGGATCTCGGGGAAGTAACTGAATGAGAGAAAAATCAGTTAGAACAATGAAAAGGGGAAAGTCTATGCAGGTCAGGACTGTTCCCACAATAACTGGAAAGAAAAAGGCCACTTGAAGATGTATGGCACTTGAAGTTCTCACCCGTCAAGGCACCAGCCGCCTGTTGAGCACGGGCCTGAGTATCTCCAGCCACAGCTCCGGAATCGTGTCTCAGAGGGGCCCTTCTCTGGTGTGTCTCTGGCTTATCAAAAACCCTCCAAAATCCATTGCTTATTTTTAAATCTGGACTTTGTGTCTTAAGTGGCCAGGAGTTCCGAAATAACACAGATAAGAAAAAAGTCTCTGTGATGTGGTGCTGGGAGTTCAGTGTCGGTGACAGTGATGAGGACTGACGGCTGCCGGGCCATCAGGGGCGTCCTTGCAGGAAGGCCAGCCGCCATGGCGTCAGGTTGGTGCTCACCCGCACAGTGTGAGCGGAGTGCTTGAGGAAGTCCCCCTACCCCCAGACAGCGACGGTCTCCATCTGAGTGCCACGCTGGCTCAACTCCTACCAACAGAAATGTAAGTTTTGGGTGAGGCGGTGAGCCCCTGAGGGCCCTGTTGTAGAGTGTGGGGTCCCTGTGAGAAAGAACTGTGAGCTTCTAAGTCACTGAAAGGCAACAGGAATGATTTTCTTCCCGTCTCTGTTTTCCTGCCTGTGAAGTGCATAGTCCTTGCTACTGTCGTCTGTCTGTCTGTCTGGGGTATTTTTCCAGGGGCAGGGGCAGGGGGCGCACACAGCACAGGGGATGAGAGTGGAAGGCAGTAGGGGCGAAGGGCGCTTGGATGAGAGGGAAGAGCACCTGCAAGCAGCGAGTGCTCCCCAAGACGAGCCGGGCCGCAGCTCCGGTCTGCGCAGAGCCCGCCCCCAGAGTCCCCTGGGGGGACCCCGCTCTCCAGGGGGCGGGCCCAAGGCGCCTCAGACCTGAACGTGCATTCAGACCTCCTGGGGGTCTTGTTAAGACACAGGCTCTGAATTCACAGACCTGGGGTGCAGCCTGAGGCCCTGCATTTCTCCTACAAGCTCCCAGGTGAGGCGGATGCCGCCCGTCCCCAAACTTCAGGAAGTGGGAGGCTCTGGAGGGCTCCAGAATCTTCCTGAGGGGGCTCAGCACACCCGGCGGGGCCCGGCCAGAGCCTGGGGCGAGCTTTGCTCCGGACTGGTGCCCGGTGAGAGCAGCCCCCGCCCCCCACCTGCGAGAAACAGGGGCAGCGCCCCTCCCCGGAGACCCCAACAGGGGACCCACTCTGCCATTTCTCTCCCCTCAGAGGCCCAAGGCAACTGTTTTTGTTGTTTCCTTTTGCTTTGCTTTATTTAATTTAATTTATTTTATTTTTTGGTGGAGGGGGCAGTAGGTAATTAGGTTTGTTTGTTTGTTTAATGGAGGGACTGGGGATTGAACCCAGGACCTCGTGCATGCTAAGCATGAGCTTTACCCCGGAGCTATACCCTCACCCATATATATATATATTTTTTTAAGACTTTGCTTTTTGGAACAGTTTTAGGTTCACAGTAGAATTGAGAGGAAACAGCAGAGATTTCCAGTCTACTCCCCCCGCATTGGTGCACAGCCTCCCCCACTGCTAACATCCCTCACTCGAGTGAGGATAAACCTATATTGACACATCATAATCACCCGAAGTCCATGGTTTACCTAAGAGCTCATCTCAGGGCTGTGCGTTCAGTGGGTTTGGGCAAATGTGTAATAACATGTATCCATCATTCCAGTATCAGTATAGTATAGCAGAGTATTTTTACTGCCCTAAAAATCTCTGTTCCATCTCCCCCTCCACCTTGCCCCCAGTCAACCACTGATCTTTTCACTGTCTCCAGAGTTTCACCTTTTCCAGAGTGCTATATAATCGGAATCATACAGTGTGCAGCCTTCTTAGGACCCTTCAATTTTAACAACTTCAAGAGTGAGTTGAGTCCTTAATATGCTGTAACTCTCAGCTAACTCTGGTATAATAATTCAAGAATAAAGAGAAATGAGAAAAAAGATTGCCTGGAGACTAAACAACATACTACTACAAAACCAATGGGTCAGTGATGAAATCAAAGAGGAAAATTTAAAATGCCTTGAGACAAATGACAATGAAAACCACACAAAATCTACGGGACGCAGCGAAAGCAGTCCTAGGAGGGAGCTTCACAGCAACACAGGCCTTCCTCAGAAAATGAGGAGAGTCTCAAACAACCTAACCTACCACCGAAAAGAATTAGAAAAAGAAGAACAAGCAAAACCTAGAGTCAGCACAGAGAAAGGAATCATAAAGGTCAGAGAGGAAATAAATAGAGATTAAGAAAACAATAGAAAAAAATCAATACAAACCAAGAGCTGGTTTTTTGAAAGGGTGAACAAAAATGACAAAGCCCTGGTGAGGCTCACCAAGAAGGAAAGCGAGAGGAGCCAAAGACACAAAATGAGAACTGAAGAGAAATACAACTGGTAACCCAGATACACCAAAAAAACCCGTAAGACAATACTGTGAACAATTAGATGCCAACAAATTGGACAACCAAGAAGAAATGGACAGGTTTCTAGAAACATCCAGTCCACAGACCCATCACTAGAAGTGAAAGAAGGTCTATTATTAAAAAAAAACAAAAACAAAAACAAAAACAAAAAACTCCCTGCAAACAAAAGTTTTTTGCAAGACCAGATGGCTTCACTGGGGAATTCTACCAAACATACAAAGAAGAACTTATACTGATCCTTCTCAAACTCTTCCAAAAGATTGAAGAGGAGGTGACACCCCCAAACTCATTCTATGAAGCCACCGTCACCCTGATACCAAAACCAGACAAAGACACCACCAAAAAAGAAAATTACAGGCCGATATCTTTGATGAATACAGATGAAAAAATTATCAACAAAATATTAGCAAACTGAATCCAACAACACATAAAAAAGATCATACACCATGATCAACTTGGATTCATCCTAGGGTCAGAAGGAGGATTCAACATATGCAAATCAATCAATGTGATACACCATATCAACTAAAGAAAGGACAAAAACTGCATGATCGTCTCAATAGATGCAGAAAAAGCATCTGATAAAATTCAACACACATTCATGATTAAGAAAGAAAACCCTCACCACATTGGGTGTAGAGGAAACATATCTCAACATAATAAAAGCTATTTACAACAAACCTACAGCCAATGGAATACTCAGTGGTGAAAAGCTGGAAGCCTTCTGCTGAAATCTGGAGCGAGACTCGGCTGCCACTTACGCCACTTCTATTCAGCACAGCACAGGAAGTCCCAGCCGCAGCAATCAGGCAAGAAAAAGAAATGAAAGGGATCCAAACTGGAAGCGGAGAGGCAAGACTGTTGCCATATGCAGATGACATGATCCTGTGTGCGGAAAACCCTGAAGACTCCACACAAAAGTCACTAGAGCTGATGGACGAATTCAGCAAGGTAGCAGGATACAAGATTAACATACAGAAATGTGTTGCATTTCTTTACACTAACAATAAAATGTCAGCAAAGGAAAGTAAAAAACCAATTCCTCTTGAAATCACATCCAAAAAATACTTAGGAACGCACCTGAGCAAGGAAGTGAAAGACTTGTAAGCGGAGAACTGTCAAACACTGACAACGGAAACTGAAGATGATTCAAAAAAATGCAAAGATTTCCCATGCTCTTGGACTGGAAGAATCCATATTGTTAAAATGGCCATACTGCCCAAAGCAATCTACAGATTTAACGTGATCTCTATCAAATTACCCATGACGTTTTTCACAGAGCTAGAACAAATAATCCTAGAATTTATGTGGAACCACAAAAGGCCCAGAACTGCCAAAGCAATGCTGAAGGAAAAGAGCAAAGCTGGAGGCATAAGCCTCCCAGACTTCAGACAGCACTACAGAGCTACAGTCATCAAAACAGTGTGGTCCTGGCACAAAAACAGACCTATCAATCAATGAAACAGAATAGAGAGCCCAGAAATAAATCCACAGACTTACAGTCAATTAATCTTCGACAAAGGAGGCAAGAATATACTATGGAGAAAAGACAGTCTCTTCAGCAAGTGGTGCTGGGAAAGCTGGACAGCAGCATGCAAATCAATGAAGCTAGAACACTCCCTCACTCCATACACAAAAATAAACTCAGAATGGCTTAAAGACTTAAGTACAAGACACCATAAATCTCCTAGAGGAGAACATAGGCAAAACATTCTCTGACATAAATTGTAGCAAAGTTATCTTAGGCCAGGCTCCCAAGACAATAGAAATAAAAGCAAAAATAAACAAATGGGACCTAATCAAACTTAAACACTTTTGCACAGCAAAAAAAAAAAAAAACCATAAACAAATGAAAAGACAACATACGGACTGGGAGAAAATATTTGCAAATGATGCAACTGACAAGGGCTTAATTTTCAAAATATACAAAAAGCTGATACAACTTAATAACAAAAAAGCAAACAACCCAATCAAAAAATGGGCAGAAGATCTAAATAGACGTCTCTCCCAAAAAGGCATCCAAATGGCCAACAGGCACATGAAAAGATGCTTAAAATTGATAATTATCAGAGAAATGCAAATCAAAACTACAATGAGGCATCATCTCACACCAGTCAGAATGGCCATCATTAAAAAGTTCACAAACCATAAATGCTGGAGAGGCTGTGGAGAAAAGGGACCCCTCCAACACCGCTGGTGGGAATGTAATTTGGTGCAGCCACTGTGAAAAACAGTATGGAGATTCCCCGAAAAACTAAAAAAACAGAGTTACCCTATAATCCAGCAATCCCACTCCTGGGCATGTATCCAGAAGGAACTCTAATTCAAAAAGACACCTGCACCCCAATGTTCATAGCAGCACTATGTACAATAGCCAAGATATGGAAACAATATAAGTGTCTATCAACAGATGACTGGATAAAAACGATGTGGTATATTTATACAATGGAATACTACTCAGCCATAAAAAAGAACAAAATAATGCCATTTGTAGCAACATGGATGGACCCAGAGATAATCATATTAAATAAAATCAGACAGAGAAAGATAACTATCATTTGATATCACTTATATGTGGAGTCTAAAAAGAATGATACAGAGGAACTTACAAAACAGAAAGAGACTCAGACATAGAAAACAAACTTATGGCAAATGGCGGGAAAGGAAGTGGGAGGGATAAATTAGGAGTTTGAGGTTAGCAGATATACACTGCTGTATTTAAAACAGATTAACAACAAGGTTCTGCTCTACAGCACAGGGAACTATATTTGATAACTTATAATAACCTATCATGAAAAAGTGTATATATATATATGTAACTGATCACTTTGCTGCACACCAGAAACTAACGCAATATTATAAATCAGCCATATACAACCAGCTCCATAAAAGAAGAATGCCGGTCAGCAGACAGCAGGCCCCGCGCAATGCCTGATGATCCGAGTGACAAAAGCAAGGGAAGCGCCACAGGCGCGCAGCCACGTGCGCGGAGGATTAAGATTCCTCGCGTGCCTAGCCAACAACGCACGCATGCTTTCTCTCTGGCTCCTGAGAGCTGGAGGAGGCACGGGTATCGAGTGAGCGGCAGGGTAACCTGTCCCGCGACGGGGCCTGGGCACTGGCCGGAGCCGCGCGCAGACCAGGCCGGGCCCGGGGGGTGGAGCTGGGCGGCCCGGGGCGGGGGGCCAGGAGAGGCCGCGGGGAACCCACCCCCCGAGGGAGGTGACTCACGGCCCCGCACGCTGGCTCGGGACGCACGCATTCCAAAGGCAGCAGATGAGAGTGTTTTTTCAAAACTGAAGAGGCAGCGAACTCTGTCTCCAGCATCCTCTCGCTTCCTATGGGGGCCTTTGTCTCTGCTCCGGGCAGACTCCGCTCCTGGGACCCTGTGTCCTCACCGCACACCCTCCTGTCTGCAGACCGAGAGGCTCCCTCCTCGGGTCACTGAGGAGTGGCGTGGAAGTGGCCTGAGGCAGTCCCCTTCCTGGGGGCCCGCCCTAAACGTAGCAAAGGGTGGGGTGCCCAGTGGGCTAGGGCCCTCCAACGGCGGCAGCACCCACAGACGGGACTGTCCCTTCTCTGCAGCGGCTCCAAAAGGCGCAGCTTTGAGTGGCCACAGCCCCCCAGCTGCCCCCTCCTCCCCAGGCCCCGCCCTGGGTCACCCGGGGGAAGGGCCTCCCGGGCTGGGTCTGTGGGCAGCTCTGCAGACCTCAGCGACAGGCTTGCCACACAGCAGAGCATTATCATTCCCACAGAGTACTGAGCTGCAGGGGACACCCGGGCAGCACTTTTTTTACACTCTTTGTAAAATGTATTTTATTTTACTTTTTTATTTGGGGGGTAGTTAAGGTTACTGACTTGTTTATTCTTGAACTCGGGACCTCGTGCAGGCCAAGCACGCGCTCTGCGGCCTGAGCTATACCCTCCCCCGGTGGCGCTCTCAACTTGAGAAGCCCTGGCTTTCAGGGCTGGAGTTGTCTTTGGGAACCATCCTTAACTCAACCCCCATGTTTGCCCATGGGGAAAATAAACCCCAGAGAAGGGTGTTGAGACAAAATCGGTGATTCCCAAGGCAGCACAAGTAGGACCAGCCCACCCCCCACCCCCAAGCAGAAGACCCAGGACGGCTACCCTCAAGGAACGAGGCGTCGATCACAACCACAGAGGTTCAGAGGCGGCGAGAAGAACTCGCTGCTAATGAAGATGATTAAATACTGGAGCAGACAGCCACGGGGATTGTGAAATCGTCCTCCCTGGAGATCTTTTAAAATAGGACAGCTAGCCATCTGTCTGAGATGCTCTAAGTACAGTCCTGCCTCGGAGGTAGGACAGCCATGGACGACCCCCCCTGCTGCCACATCTCGGGGTTCTGCGATCACACCTGATGTAGGTGCACCACGGGGCCCCCAGGCGGGTCTGGGCTGCCTCCCCCGCTGGGACTCAGCCGCCAGGGCTGCTGAGAGAGTGGGAGGCCACGGAGCTCTGCTTGGATGGGGTGGGACGGGACGGCGCCCCACGGAGCAGAGGTGTCTGCTTCCCAGGGCGCCCTCCCCTGCCCGCCCCTCCCTGCCTCGGGAGCCCAGGGCGCTGCAGCCCATGCCAGCAGGACCAGGGGACTCCAAGAAACGCAGAATCACAGCAGCAAGTGACAAAGTGCAGCCCCGCCCTCAGAGGAGAGAACTGTCCCCTGTTTCTTTTCGAACATTCAGAGCGGCTCCAGCCTTGTGAGATTCCAGCTCCCTTCCAGGACCTTGAGGGGGTTTTGGGAGCATCCAGACACATTGCCCTGGGAGACAGGAGCCTCTGGGCGGAGGACACACCGCCAGCGGGGCCAGGGCCAGGGGTCCCCACCCCACAGAGGTGCCCAGATCTTCCCGTGCCAGCGGGCAGCCCTGGCACCCAGAGGCCCAACTGGGCAGCTGGGGGAGCCTCTGATCGGCACCCCCAGGGCTTTTCCTCATGCTGTCCCCCTCCACCCCTTCCCTATCCAGCTCCCAGTTCTCACCCCCTTTCCACGAAGCTGGACTGGCTGTCCCCTGGCACCATGTCTCCCTAATAATTCTTACGCAGAGAATTAAAACCACCTGTTTACACATCGCTCGGCCTTGCAGGTCCACAGACTCCTTGAGGGCAGGACTGTGGGTCACTTCCCAGTGTCTGCCCAGGGCCCGCTCAGAGCAGGCACCCAGGAGGGTGCCAGCTGAGTGAGTGAGCGGGGCCTACGGGCTGTGGTCATGCTGGACGGCGCAGCTCGCCCTGGAGTGATTCCGAAGGGATTGGATATGGGCCCACTGCTTCCGCTGACCTCCTCTCAGCTTGCGTGTGGGGGTTCACTCTGCATCAAGCAGTGACACAGGGAGCTCCCTGGGGGCATCTGGTGGCCCCTCCTGTCACAGTGAACAACCCCATGGCACTCCCAACCTCAGCACCTGGGCCTGGAGGCCGCTGAGGGGCGGGACCCTGGCCAGGAGCCAGGTCTCCGATGTGCTGAGGTCAGGCTGCTCCCTCGATGTCTCCCTGTGGTTCTAACCCAGTCCTGCGGCTTCACACGGCGGATGCGCACCCTCTCCCAGGTCCCGGGGAGACTCGGGAGGGAGTGTGGCCGTGGACCTGGAAGGACTGGGATGTGAGTCTTCGCTGGGCCACTTGCTAAGTGTGAGTTTGGGGGTGTCACTTAACCTCTCCAGGCTTCAGTTTGGCCATCTGCGTAATGGGAGTGAGGACCCCCACCCGCCGGGGCTGTTGGGAGGACCATGGTGAGGTGGTAAACTTCCAGTGTCTGAGACGCAGCAGGTAGTCGAGGAGAGATGCTGCCATTATTAAAGAAACGTTATTAAAATAATACACTTGAAATCCTCCTCCCGCTCCCTGCGTCTCTTCCTCTCCAGACTAGAACACGAGCTACCTTCCCCCGCTCTGCCACCCCCGCTCACTCCCTGCCCGGGTTCCTCTCAGGACGCGCTACCAGCACTGGCCCATCGCCCAGGCTGCTGTGACCAGCTCAGTGCCACATCACCACCTTCGTTTCGGACGCTCTACCTCCGTTGACGGAGCCCCAGGTGGTGCCAGCCTGAGCGGCAGCGGCCTCTGCCGTAGGTCCCGGGTGGTGCGGCCCGGTCCTCTCATCTCCGTGGTGAGAGGGACGCTGGAGAGTCGACGCTGGGGTGGCTCTGTGAGGAGGCGCTGGGCCTCGGTGCCATTTTTCTCATCTGTTTTTGTGTGAGATTCCCAGAAGACCTTTGCCCTCGGGATTATAGTAGGAGTCATATTGAGGGCCCTGAAGACAGTGTCCCCATCCCCACAAGGGCAGTGTGAGACCCTGGGAGACACGCAGCACGGGAGGATGAGGGTGAAGCCCGTTTTCTAGGAGAGAAGACAGAGTTAGAAGTTTGTGTTCTGAAGATGTGAGAGCAGACTGGTCTGGAGGGGAAGGGGCGGGGCCCGAGCCCCCGTGCACTTCCCCAGGGATGCTGCACCTGGGAACGGGCCCAGGACCACTGGGACGGGCATCATGTGGCAGCTGGTCGGGAGCCAGAAAGAGGGGCCAGCTGGAGGCGGCGATGCGGCTCCGCGGCGGGGGAGGTTCCCCCACCCGTCCCCAGGGTTCCCAGTAAGTCAAGGATGGGGGAGCCCACGCACCCCTCCAGGCCAGCAGGACACCCCAGGGATGCCTCGGCTGCATCTGCCGGTGCATTCTCCTCCAGCAACCCCTCCTCAGCTCCAAGCCCTCTTGGTCTGGTTGGCAAGCCCCTCGTGTTTCACAAAGCCGGCCCCCAGAAGCCAACACTGTGGGGGAGCTCATGGGGAGGAAGCTTCTCTCTCTCCTGATTCGTGTTATTATTTCCAGCGCGAGGGCTTTAGCAGTTGTGAAATCCGAACCTAGTTCTATAAATACCTCTGATTTGAAAAACCACATTCCTTTTCTCGATTTCAAAATCTAAGCCTGAGACACAGCAGCATCTCGTGGACACGGACACAGAGAACACACGGCACGGCTGTCAGCACCACCCCAATGCTTGGTCCAGGATGCAGAGGACGAGGAAGGCCACTAACAAGCACCGCTGAACTGTGTCTCCTTTCACGCGTTCGGCATAAAAATGTCGCAGCCCCAGTGGACAGCAAGCACGCGTAAGGCTGGTCTGGTTCACATCTGAACAGCCACACGCACGGCCGCCCTAATGACACGGCTGTTTCCAGCGGGCTTCGGTGCCCGTCACCTGTTGTGAAACGTCAGCCGTCCCAGCTCTGGCTGCCGTTACAGTCAAGATGCATCAGTAGGTTTAGTTGGTAAAGGAAGGAAAACAAGATGCCAACTCCGTTCTTTAAAATTCCCTTCCAGGGCAGCAGAGCCCGTCCTCAGCGCGTGCCCCCCAGAAGCACGGCTGGGCCCCAGGGCTGGGGGAGCCCCAAAACATGCCCAGTGACGGGTTGGTACTCTTGCTGGGAACTGTCTGTGACCCTTAGGCCGGCAGGGTCACGGCGACAGCAACACTCAGACAAAACCTAAACCTGGGAAAGGACTCGGGGGTGGGGGGTGGGGGCACAAGAGTGTTCAAGCTGTGCCCCAGAGCATGTCCTCCGTCTCCAGGCACACGGACGCCAGCAGGCAGTGCCCCCCACTCACATCCATGTCAACCCTGCAGCGCGGGGGGGGCTCAGATGGGAGCTTGGGGCGACCCCCTTCTGGCCCCCAAACACACGCGCGCGCACACGCACACGCAGAAGGAGCAAGCGTTTGCCTTCAGGATGGAAGGTGACACTCACAGTAAGATGGGCAGAGAGCCTCCTCCCCCGGGCCTGTCATTGTTCAGGACGTCCCAGGAAGGGCTGAGCAGGACTCGAAGCTCTTCAGGGAAACAGAAACGAAAGGCCCCAAGAACCGCTGAGCTCTCCCTGTGCTCTGAGAAAACGCAAGGCGGTGTGAGATCCGTGCGCCGCAGGGACGGGTCCGCCTCCGCGGTCCCCGGGGCCCTGGGGGGCAGAAGAGGGCACCAGGTCAGCAGCACTTTGATGGGGAAACTGACACTGAGACGGAAGAGAAACCAGCTCCAGTTTATCCCAACACAAAGGCTGTGTGAAACCAGGCAGTAACCGTCCTCAGCAGGCCCCGCGATGGGCAGCTGCTACTTGGTTAAACCTCTGCCCCTCCTCACCCTGGACAGGGACGCGGGAGCGGGGCAGGGTCCGACCCCAGCCGGCCGGAGTGCAGCCTCAGATACAGAGCTGACTCTGCCCTGGGCCTGGGTTCCTGCAACCCCAGCCAGGAAGGGGGGCAGGGGGCCGGCACCTGCTGAGGCTGGTCCATTGCCGTTGAGTTTCGCGAGGGCAGAGGTCCTGACCCGGGCTGCGCGGCGGGAGCTTAACCGCGGGTGCACGGGACCCGCCCCAGAGGTGCTGACCCAGCCAGCTGGGCGCACAGCCCGGCATCGGGGTCTTGTCTCCCCCGTGGGTTCCCGTGCATCCAGAACCGTGGCTGTGGAAGAAGGCGAGGCAGGCGAGGGAGAGGCAGAGGCCCTAGCAGACCGACGTTTGAACCTCACTTCCATAGGAAATAGGGTGGGAATAAAAAAGAAACTTTCTCTAGGGCTTGACAGGGCACCAGGCAGGGGAGCAGACAGGGAGACTGCGTGCTGAGCCCCCTCCGCATACGGCCCCCGCCCCGCGCCCAGGGGCCCGGCCCCGCTCTGTGCAGCCCAAACCCACCTGCGTGCCAGGGGCTCAGGGCGGGAGCAGCACCAGCTCCTGGGTTTCCTGGACCAAGACCACCCTGGTGAGGAGGACGGAGTCCAGGCTGGACCCCAGGACGGGGGAGCATCTGACCCTTTGGCTAGTCCAATTCCGAGGGTGAAGAGAGGGTCTCTCTGGTGGGGGAGGACGAAGGACGGCCGCGGGCGGAACGGCCGCGGGCGGGTCAGCCGCAGGGCTCTAGACCCCTGTGTCACAGCAGAACAAGATCCCCTGTGAGCAGCTCACCTTAGGTGACCTCCAAAAGGTCTGCGCCTCCGTCCCTCCCTAACGAGGGATGGGATGCACCTCGGAGACCCACTTGCCTTCCAGAAGCGAGCACAGACCTGCGGATCCTTGCCTGACGCAGGGGCCCACAGGGAAGGTCAAAGAGGCCAGCACAGAGCTTGCCTCCGCCTCGGGACCTGGAGTCCCGGGCAGTGTCCCCACCCTGCTGTCCTCTGCTGCTGGTCCAGCTGCTACTGACCTCACGGCTGGTGCAAAGTGCCTCGCCTCACCCGTCCTGCCGCGGCTACGCTCGTTCAGGCTCATGGTGCCTGGACGTCCAGCACTGCCTGTCCACAGCTTCGGCCTTGTGGAACGTGCTGGACACCTGCTCCCGTCAGACCGCTGGCTGCCTGCCCTGCCCGGCCCTCGCCCCGTCCAGGCAGCACTGCCGCCGCAGCCCAGGCCCGCGCCCTGGGAAGATGAGCACAGATGACCTCACCAACGCAGCCTGACCCGCACCGCGGGAACCAGGACGCAGGCCCCTGCGTGTAGCCGAGACGCAGACCCCCGGGCACGCCCGGGAGCCACGGGGGGCCAGAGCTTACAACCAACCACGTGGCGTCAGGGAGGGAAGACGCCACTGTCCTCACCACAGCCCAAATAAAGACGGAACCCGTAAATTTGGCTCTAAAAATACGTTTTTGGCAAAATAATCTATGGAGCTCTTGGTTTGTGAGAGTAAGGAAATTTTTTTAATCTATGTTGGGCGAGATTTTATCTTGACAATGTTCCTTTAACTGATGTGAAATGTGGAGAAATTGACTGAAATTGATTCCGAGGAAGGAAGCCAGAGACTCCCCAGCACTAGATCCAAGCTTAACGCAGGACTCACTGGGCCTGATGAGTGTGAGGATGGCATTTTTCCTAATCTGCCCTCCACGTCTCAGACGTTCATTCTCGCAGACCAGGAGCTCTCCCGTCAACAACCAGGTCACCCCAGCGTCGTGCCCTGATATGACTCAGCGGCCCCGTAACCTGCCGGGTGAGGGTGTGGCCAAGACCTGCCAGCAAGGGCGGGTGACACCCAGGGGCAGAGGCAGTGCTGGCGCAGGTGAGACTCTCCACTACCAGGTGGGCCTGTGCAAAACCCGGGGCCACCCAGGGGCTGAACTGTCCCCTCCCTTCGCCTGCTGTGGCTGTCAGCCCAGCGCCCCGCGTTCACTGAGGCCCGGGCACCAGCAGGGGCCTGTTGGGCTGGGCTCCCCCTACCCTTGGTCTCCTGTCCCGAGAAGCTGGGGACGGGTGTGTCGCAAGGAAAGGGCCACAGCAGAGCCAGTTATCCCTGAGCCGTGTGTGGAAGGGAAGGAGGCAGGAAGCTCTGTGACGGTCAGTTGGCCCCAGTTCGGGGGGGGGCAGGGAGCCAGGGGAGGCAAGGGATGGATTCTTTAACCAAAAGGCAACAAAAAGATCATGAAAAGAACCAAAGAGCTGGTCTGAGCTGCAGTGTGGATGGACACAGCGCTCAGTGAACAAGCCAGACACAGAAGTTCTCCCTCCGTAGGGGTCTGCCGTGTGAAAAGTCCGGAAGAGGTCAGGCTGGTGGCTGATGGAGGCTGGGGCATCGGGGGTGGAGAGTGGCTGCTGCGGGCACAGGGTCTCCTCCAGGAGGGGCCAGAGTGCCTTGGGTCTGGAGAGGAGTGACAGGCACACCGCACGGTGAGTGTCCTTAGGGCTGCAGAACCGGACGCTGAAACTGGCTGATATCACTTCAATGAAGAAATGCTTCAAAGGCAACATGAACCAGAAGTGGTTTCGGGATGGACTGTGGCCCCTCGGGGCTGTGGGAGGCGTGTCAGATTCCCACTCTCCGTTTGGAAAATCCGCTAAGGCCGAGCAGGGCGTCCCCCAGCTGGGACCCTGCCCCTCCCACCGCATGGTAACCGCTTTACCAGATGCGGGGTCGGCCTCGGCCGCCATTCACAGAACCCACAGACTACAGTGCGCCCAAGGGCGAGTCCCACAGAGCCAGGCTGTGGAACGCCTGACATACACAGTTTTATTTTCATTTATTTATGTACGCATTTTTTGTTTGCGGTATGGCTGGTTTATAGCGTGTCAGTGTCTGTTGCACAGCAGTGGGACTCAGCCCTGCATGCGTATTCTCCTCCGTTCATTCTAGGTCACTGCGAGGTACTGCATCCAGCCCCCTGTGCTGTGCAGCAGGAGTACACGTGTGTTGTTTATGCTTTTTACATGTGGTGGTGGCTACAAATGCTGAGCTCCCAGTTTACCCCCACCCCTGCATTCCCCCGGTAACCACAAGTTTGTTTTCTGTCTGCGACTCCGTCTGTCTGTCTGACACAAACTTTTACATACAGGATAGTGCTTACTGCGTATTTACCTCTGGCCATGCCCTAAGTGGGAAGTCAGGAAAGCAGCCCTCTGGAACTTCCTCCCAATGCACCCCCGCTTGCCTGGGCAGGCTCCATGCACTCGGGCAGCAGCCTCGCCGTGGAGTGAAGACCTCAGAAAACACCTCTTCGTTGATCAAAGCCTGTGCACTTCGGGCCGAGAGAAGGAGACTCGAGCTCCAGACCAGCCTGTTCCTCGGCGTGACACCTTGTGCTGTCCCCAGGCTGGACGCGCAGTGAGGACTTGGAGATGCCGCTCCAGGGAAGAGGAAACCCCTGGAAAGCCAGCTTCCCACCTCTCAGTCCTGTCCTCTTTCCAAGACGCCTTGCCACCCCTCCGAGAGACTCCTCAGTGTAAATGGAGGCCAGCGAGCAGGGTAACGCCAGGTCAGGCCGCCAAGGTCACGGGAGGGGCTGGGGAGCTGGGTCACTTCACGTGGTTTGGCCTTTTTCGTCGCTGGCGCCCTGGGCTGGGCCATGTCCACTCAGAAGGGAGCATCTGCATTCAGCTGGCTTTCCTGAGGGACCGAACGCGGGCATCAGGGGAGCACGCCTGCCCGCTCCCAGCCGGCTCCTCCGGGGACGGGCCGGAGCCCAGCTGCAGCTCTGGGGCCCGCCCTCGGCCCGCACCCCCCCCGCATCCGGCCGCATCCAGCTGCATCTGCCCACCTCCTCTGCATCCGCCGCGGGCTGGGACGAGGAGAGCGAGGCAGCTCCGGAGGAAGCTCTCGCTCAGCAGGTGGAAGAAGTCCCTCCGGGGACTCCCGGAGGCTCGTTGTCCCTGTCAACCGCTACCATGTGCCCATAAATTTCATCTGACAGCAAGCACAGTGTCAAAGGGGCAGAGGAACAAAAATCAGAAACGCACAAGCCTCCCTGCCAGGCCTCGGCACGCACTCCGCGGGTCACAGCGCGGATGCCGGGAAGGAAGGGCGCCCCCACCTCAGCCCCGATGCCCGCTGGGCTTCCCAGGGGGTGAGAGACGGAGCCACCGACGGGGAGCAGCTTCTCCAGGTCACCCCCAAACACACGAACCGTCGGACGCACAGCGCACTGCACGCCCTGCGCCAACAAAACGGACGGGTCGTTTGCCAGCTGGGTTGTTTGTTTTCAACGCCAGACCCGGAACGGGTTACTAAAGTTCGGGGCTCAGTGTGAGATGGACACACGGGCTCCCCGCTCAAAATGTGTTGAGCATTTCAAGACGGGGGCAGCAGAGCATTAAACCGGGCTCGGAGGCCTTCCAGGCAGGGGCTGTCCTCGAAGCCAGCCCCACGTGGGCCCCACCCTCTGTCGCGTCCTCTTCACCACGCAGAGCGTCCTGTTTGTTAGGTCCTCTGGCTCTGGGTCCACAATACCTGCATGCAAATCCCCAATGCCTCCGGCCGGAGCCTGGGTAACCCTGAGCAAGGGGTCGAGCTCCCGGCCCCAGGTCCCCAGCCGTGAGCCAGAAAGCACGACACAGGAAGTGGTGCACGCGGAGCTCCTGGTAGGTAGTGAGTCCCCAGTTGGCTATTATTATTGCTGCCTGGCAGGAAGCCGGGAGATCACAGATGCGCGGAGCGGTGGCTGGTGATCTGGTGATATGGGGATACGGGGACATCCTTCTCTGAGTGCGGCGTGTGGCTCTCTCTGCGCTCACTCGAGGCGCTGTCCTGCGAGAGACTTGGGTATGGCCCTGAGAGGTCAGATCCCAGTGGGCAAACACAGGTCTCGCACGAGGAAAAACTTCCCAAGACACCGTCTGTTGAGACGGCCTCACGGGTCCCCCACCTTCCCGGGCACCCAAGGAGGCTGCACCTCGTGCAGGTGAAGCGCCGACTTGTGTTGTAGGCAGACGGCCCCCAGGGGCCCTTCCACCCTCGGGGTGTTGTGGATCCGAGGGGTTTCGGTGTCTCTCCCGCAGCCACAGGGCCTAATTCCAGTCCCTCCACGGCTCCCACCAGAGCAGCCCCTCGTCGCACTAAAAACGAAGTCAGTCTGAGAGCAGTCAAGCAGCGGTGAGTGGTGTCCCCTCACGCAGAGGCCACCCCGTCCTGCCTCCGTCCCCAGCAGCTCCCCTCTGCTTCTCCCCTGCCCCTCCCTCACCCCCCCGACCCCTCCATTCCGCACCAGCCCAGGGACACTGCAGACAGACACAGTCTGGAGCCACAGCAGCGACCCAGCGAGTCACAGTCTGGCCTTGGCTGTTTTCCCTTCAGGAGCATCCGCGGAAGTCAGGGACCCTGCCTCTCAGGAGAAGGGGGTAGATCTCACTCCCCCCTTACGCGATGGTTAAGGGAGGGTTAATGTTTTTTAAAATTAGGAACTTGGGGCGGCTGCTTGCATGTTCCTCAGAGAGCCAGGTTAGGCAGAGCCCCAGCGTGGCGGGGAGGGCCGGCTCCCCTGGCATTTTACCTGGCGGTTCTACTCACAGGTAAGTTTGAGCGCCGTGTGTTTCAAATCAGCCCCTGCCAGGTGTTGGTCAAACTGAACTGAGTTTTCTTCCCAAGTTAGTTGAGTCACACTTGTTAAGATAAAGGGCCCCATTCACTCTGCAACATCACCGCTCTCTGTGCAACGCCTGGCGGGGCTCCGGCCTGAGCGCGGGGGCAGGTGTTTGCCCGCAGCCTTGAAGGTCATCGTTCCCAGCCCCTTGCTTTAACCCCAACTGCCCCTCAGCACCTCCACTCCCCTTTTCCTAGAAGAGGTGTGCAGGGCCGGCTGGAGCCAGCTCTCAGAGGAGCCTGTTATACTTTCAGAAATCGTGCAAACCGATTGTCAAACAGAGCCAGCAGTAAAGCTGAATTATGTCCGCTTACAATTACATAGAGGACGTTAAAAACAAAGGGAAGAAATACTCAAAAGCTGACCACTTCCTGACTATCCTACTGCGTCCAGCCGTGCTCTTTGTTTTGGAAGTTATTCACGTCCGTCATCTGTGCGATGGAAGCAGCCCCCGCGCCTCGGGGTCCCTCTGCCGCCCCTCCCAGCCCCAGCCAGCGGTGCCGGGGCTGCAGTCCGAAATCAAGTCACAGGAGGGCACTGTCAGCAGGACGTCAGCGCGTGCAGCCCACCGGCCCTCGGAGGGTGTTCTGTCACTTGTTGAGACTAGGGGTCTGCGGATTCCGGCCAGTGGCAGGCGCTGCGCGAAGAATGGTGCTCATGTTGTAAAGGGCCGTGAAAGCGTTCCGAACATCACTTTGGTGGAGTCGCGAATGTCTTGGCAGCTTGAACGGTGACCGATGGCTTGTCTCACCTGTGGTGCTGAGCCTCCACCAGCGTGTGCGCCTCCGCCATCCCTCTGGCTGCTGTCTGCCCTTGGCTGAGAGTGACGGTCGGCAGGAGGACTCGAGGGACAACGACTTGGATGGCCCACAGGCAGATGGACTCCATCGTCTCGCCACCAGAGCCGTGTCAGCCCCACACACCCAACGGCAGTAAAATTATGTTTTGATTACAAGAAGCATCAGAGAAGGGGGAAAAAGACAAAAACAGCACCCATCTTCGCATCCCAGTGCTAAGTGGACACCTGGCAGTTATCCAGGTCGCCAGACCCAGGGAGCCAGCCACACCGCCCCGGCCCTCCCCTCCCTCTGAAAGTCTGCTTGGAGTCTCACAACCTGCCTTGCCAAAATTGACCGAGTAATTACAAAATCTAACTGTGGCCTTTTATTTTTCTAAGGGTGCTAATTCATCTTGTGTCATCCTGAAAGCCACAAATGCTTGAGAGCCTTGAAGGCGCTGCCCTCATTTAAAGGCCAGCCCAGTAAGTATCAACCAACTTCTGTAGATGTTTGCAAAGAAGGCAGTAATTACGTCTCCGAGCATCTCGGCTGCTCCGACCCCTCTTCCCCTCCTACCCCCAGCGTGCCCCACGTTTCTGTCTACGCAAGCGTCAGAGTCCCAGCCCCAGCCAGGCCTTCATATCGCCTCCTCCCCTCACAATTACTCCGTCTCCAGCCCTACCCAGTTTCCACACTGCAGCCAGAATTGTCTTTCTGACAATTTTCTGAAACTCAGATGTCGCTTCTCCTTTAAAAACCCTCCAGCTCAGCCCCTTGCCTGGAGAACAGACTCGAAATCCCAAAGTCCAAGCCGGGTCCAGGCAGCCTCCCCAGCACCGGGCTCCAGTCTGTCTTTCCCGAGTTCCATCCTCGACAAGCAGGCAGCGTCTAAGTCAGCGGCTCCCACACTTTGACTGAAGTCACCGGGGAGCCTGAATAATCCTCGCATCCAGGTCACGTCCCGTATCAAGTCGACCAGAGTCTCGGGGTGAAGCCAGCGTCTGGCCCCTTAGTTAACACCAAAACTGTGATAATTTTCTCGGTCATCCAGATTGCCTGGAGAACTAGGAACGGTTCTTAGAGCCATTTTCCTTTCACAAACCTATTGTCATAATAAACCCACGGGACAATAGCTTGTTTCAGTGCATCTCCTCCGTAAGCTTCACGCTCCTGGAAGACGGGGTCTGTGTTTAAAGTTTCTGTTTTATGGGTGATATTTAGACAGTATTTGGCAGCTCATGGACACCTGTGAATGAAAATTACCGCCGGCCTTATCAGTAAACAAAGGACCCTGCGGCCACCAAGTCATCAGCCACTCCCGCCCCCGCCCCCGCCCCCTGGCCACGGCAGTGAGGGGAGGGAACTCAGGACGCAGACAAACAGGCAGCCCAGCCTCTGCTGCCACCCCCAGCGGTGCCCCTAGAGGGGACTCAGGACAAGGAAGAAAAGGACGCTGGCCCTGGAGAGCTCAGGTGCACATCGAAGGGTGATTTCAATGAGCCCAGACTCTTGGAGCTTCCCATGTGGGAAGAAAAGCACCAATTTCCTTAACTTGAGATGCCCGGCTTTCTTTAATTCATGGTAATCTTTAGGTGTTCCAACCACCTGGTCTTTGTTGCAAAAACCCCAAAATATCCCGGCTCCTCCCTGACCTCTTTGGAGCCGTCCCTCAGAGCCGTCTGAGGGGCTGCCTCCCAGGCTTGAAGTCCGCAGAAAGTCCGCCAAATAAAACATCATTTTCAACTTTCAGATTGTGCATTTTTTTTTCAGTCAACACACCCAACAGATGTTTGTCAAATGAAAGAAGAAATGAATGTGCAGATGAATGAATGAATGATACCACACAGGAGACCCTGAAGTAGAATGACGTTTGAGAGGCCTTCAAGCTCAGGAATGAGGACCAAGGCCGCGGGTGTCATCTGAAAGGACAAGGCACCTTTCACACTGAATGGGTCACCATGGGCCTTGACAAATGACCACGCTGGGAAGAGCATCGCCCGGAAGTCAGGAGGCCCGGAGGCCTGTCCCGCTCCGCTGTTCACAAATCACCATCTCAGTCATTTATTTTTATTAAGTACTTGACACGTTTCAGGTGCTTTACTTGCATTTTTTGGTTGCTGTTTTGTTCTCAGCAAGAATCCTACAAAGTCACTATCATTAATAACCTCATTTCACAGGGAAGGAAACTGAGGTCTACACGGGATAAGCAAACTGGCCAAGGTGAGCCAGGTTTGAACCCAGAAGCCTCGTTCTTGGTACAAAGGTCACCGCCAGGCTGCAGTCAGTATCACCCTGAGAGCCCCCGGCCCAGCCCCTCACCTGGCGGAAGCTGTCTAGGGGAGCCCTGCACAAGTTCCTGTTTAAGAGCCCCCAGCGCTCTGCCGTGGCCGGGGTGGAGGACCACCGCCCTGGGCTCTCCACTCCCAGCGGAGGGCCGTTTCCAGGGAGGCTGCACGCCCAGAGGGCACGCGGGCCGTCTTGTTCTCTGCAGTGTCGGCGCCTGTCCGGCTACAGAGCATAACGAATGATCATCGAGTGAACAAGCGATTACAGGCTCCCTGACTGACGAATGCAGCGTACTTGCCACGCGTTCCTCCTCAGGGACAGGGGACACGAGCCGCTCCGTGTATTGCAAAAACTCCCCCAGCTTAGGCTAAACGCGGCTTGTCTGGGTTAAATAAGGTGTTTGCTTTTCTGATAGCCGCTGTTTTCTTACAGGCCCCTCTAATTCTTAACAAGAGGGAACGAAGCCAGACACCAACTTCCGTGTTTGTGGTTCTTTAAAAAAGTATAAATACCAGAGGAGCCAGAGGCAGCCACCCACCCCGAGGCACCGCGGGTGGGCGGGCGGGCGGGGTCACGGTCATGCCTCCCGGGTCTTCACAGCAGCAGCGAAGGTGGAGCACCAACAGGCCACTTGTTACCCACAGGCAGTGCAGACAGCACCCTGCCCTTTAACCTTCGAACTAGCTCCAGGGAAACAGGCTACCGTCAGGCTTTGTCCACAGAGGAAGCAGACCGCCTCTGGACGCCCAGACCCCGGCTGAAACCTCCTGTTCTACTGTCACCTCGAAGCTCAGTGCTTCAGAGAGCTCGCTCAGCAACACTCACAAGGGCGGCAAGCCTAAGTGCTGCCACCTCCGTGTGACGGGTGAGGAAGGCTGGTCTGCCTTCAGCTCGATTCGCCCACAGTCACAGGAATGCAGCATGGCCCTTCCGTAAGCAGGCTGTACGCCGCCGCCCGCCTGGCCTCTGGGGGGACCGGGTACAGACCCTGGGATCACCGTGGTTCCTGCAGTGTGGACCTGAATCCCGGGCCCGAGATTCCAAGGCAGCACAGAAATGAGTCAGGGGCCTGGCAGTGGTAATAACGTGGAAAATTAAGAATCACAACCATCAGTGAGCTAATTCTGCACCTTGCGTTACCGTGCTTTGTCCATGCCCGGGGTGTTTTCATGAACAATAAAGCACCGCGTTTGCTCTGGAAGTGAGTACAGCGCCCCCAACCAGGATACAAACCCTGCTGTTGCCAAGTGCTGCGTCACTGGCGGATCACCGCGGGGCCCTGCCTCGTAGTCTCAGCCCTTCACACGACGCCCCCAAGAGGCCGACCCGACCATCGCTCCTACTCTGTAGATGAGGACAGTGAGGGCCGACGTGTCAACGGAGCCCCCGAGGCGCCATCGCGAGGAGGAGGCTACAGACCCGGGCCTCTGACTCCAAAGCTCATGCACTTGCTCATGACATGGTATTTGTCTCCAAAAAAGAAAGACGTTAAACCACTGGGACTAGAGTAAATTCTCTGTAGTTTAGGGAGATTGAAGGAACCCCAAATCCCAGAAAAAGCAGTCAGCTAAGGTGCTCAGAAAGATTTCTGGCCGTGAAGGGATCCCCTAAGCACTGGGCCAGGCGTCCCGGTGACAAACGACGGTGACAAACAACGCGAGTGGAGACACAGGTCAGATCCAGCCACGTGGACCCTGAGGGAGCATCGCAGCTCTCCCCTGTCCTGGAAGTTTATCGCGTTAAGAATGTTTCTCCAGCTGCTGGAGTGCCCACTGACACTCCCTTGTCCGCGATTTAACCCTTGACTACATTTACCTTTTATCGTCACCATTTTCCACAGATGCCGCTCTGCCTCCTTGACCAGATGGCAGTAATGTGGCTTCATCCTTTGCAGCCCTTTCCAATCTAACGTGTGCTTACGGCGCACACACACGGGTGCCTACTGAGCACGCGGGAGGCCCTTGATGCAAGTTATGCGCTGATTTGTTAGACAGTACAGGCCAGGGATCAGCCAGCTTGGTCTGTCAAGGACCGGAGAGCAACCATTCCAGGCTTCGAGGCTGTCTGGTTCTGCCGCAGCCCCTGACGTCCGCTGCCGCAGGGTGAAGGCAGCCACCAACAACGCCACGGGTGTGGCTGTGCCCCAGTGAAACTTCATGGATGAAGCTGGCAGAGGGCCCTGGGCCCTGGGCCCTGGCCCAGCAGAGACCAGCTCTAACCGGCCGGCGAGACGAGTCTGGGAACGCCCTCAAGTCTCAGCGCCACGGCGGCAGGTCCTGTGCCGCCTCAGGCCTCCGGCCCCTTTCCAGGGTCCCGGCTCCTGACCAAGCTAAGTGTTCTTCCAAAGCCGCTCACCTTGGACTTTACACAGTATGTTCCTCTGCAGCTTCAGACATCAGTTTAGAAAGAGAAAAATCAATCACAAAGTGAAGATCGACCCAGTAGGGTGCAACAATAATAAATAATTAGAAAATTCTTCAACTGCCTTCCACCTGGGGAACCTGACACTTTTCCAGACTGCTTCTCACTGAGCCCCGTGGAAGTCATCATGGACAGTTTCACCGGGATTAAAAATCTGATCGCCCTGCAGGAGGTCGTCTGAAGGACAGCAGGGATAAATAGCCCTCCCTCCCGACAGCGCTCGCCTTCCTCTGAGAAGAGAGACACAGCCAGGGAAAGGAGGAAACCCTTTCTCTTTCCTGCTGAAAGCATTCAGCCCTCAGCTTTGAGATAGGGTCTAAAAGTCCTTAACCGGCTGCTGCCTTGACCTAATTTCAGTACACATTCAGCAGACTGTTCAGGACTGTTTCTGGGCTGCTCTGCGTGTTCGTAAAGATCGCAGCACCTGACGTGGCTGGAGGTGGTCGAACACGGCTCCACAAACCTGGAGCCGGGAGGCATCCTTCCAGCTGGCTCCCTCAGGACCCCACACGCCTACCTAACGTGAGAGGCAGCCCCAGATTCCAGCAGGCATTGCACTGACAATGCCTGCAGTCCTCCCGGCCCCAGGACAAGACTCCGCAAGGTGAATCGGCCACATTAATTAATAGCACCCTCCGTCCCAGGACACGGAGGTGCCTGTGTTCCCAGACACACGGCAGGCGGGCCCTGCAGTGTCCTCGTCCCTCCCGTGGGGCAGTCGGGAATCGGAGGCTTGTCTTCTGCCGCTGACACTCCCTCCCCCACCACCCCAGTCCCAGGCCCTCGCTGTCACCAGGGGCTGGGCTCATACACATCGCAGTCCGGTCTCTGTGTCTCCTGCCTGTTATCTCTTCGTTTGGAATCAAAGGCTCTTCCTCGTGTCGGAGCATGCTCTGGGCAGAACTGAAAAGGTGTTATTGTTGAGCATAAAAGGAAGAGATTTTATGGGATTTTATGGGCAGAGAGAGACAAAGAGCGATGAGGAGAGAGTGTCCAAGGATTGTCGCCACTGAGAAGAGCTCTGGCCTCCCCAGGCCCTCACCCAG
This sequence comes from Camelus ferus, assembly GCF_009834535.1. Classification (NCBI taxonomy): domain Eukaryota; kingdom Metazoa; phylum Chordata; class Mammalia; order Artiodactyla; family Camelidae; genus Camelus; species Camelus ferus. The sequence continues at coordinate 20,469,970 of NC_045729.1, read as the reverse complement.
CCAGGTGAGCAGAGGCATAGCCCAGAGCTGCGGGGCCCAGACTGAGGAATTCCTGCCCTTCCTCCAGGCCACATCCTGCTCTGCAAAGCCCTGCCCATCAGACCCTTCCCTCCCCACATCTGCCCCTTCCCATTCTGCTCAGAGTTTCTCTGATGATTGCTTCAAATCTTAACCCCTTTGCAAACCCATGTAACACTGGGCTGCATCTCCTACATTATTCCTTCCTCTGTTTGTGGACCTCCTGACAAACGTGTCTTAGCCCACATCCTCTATCAAGTAACAATATTGGGAATGCAGTGTTCACAGCAGCACAAGTTACAGCAGCCAAGACATGGAAGCAACCTAAACGTCCAAGGACAGATGACTGGATAAAGAAGAGGTGGGATGTGTGTGTGTATATATATATATATATATAGTGTGTGTGTATAAATATATACATTTTATATATATATATAAAATGCAATACTACTCAGCCATAAAAAGAATGAAATAATGTCATTTGCAGCCACATTGTTGGACCTGGAGATGGTCATACTGAGTCAAGTATGTCAGACAGAGAAAGACAAATATCATATAATATCACTTATATGTGGAATCTTAAAAAAACAATACAAGTGAACATATTTACAAACCCGAAATAGACTCATAGACATAGAAAACAAACTATGGCTACCAAAGTGGAAAGCCGAGGGGTGGGGGGATAAATTAGGAGTTTGGGGTTAACATATACACACTAGTATGTATAAAATAGATAAACAACAAGGACCTGCTGTACAGCACAGGGAACTATATTCAATGTCTTGTAATAACCTATAATGGAAAAGAAGCCAAAAAAGGATGTGTACGTGTATATGTATGTGTGTAACTGAATCACTCTCTGTGCACCTGAACCTAACACAACATAGTAAGTTAACGATACTTCAATAAATTACAAAATATATGTATAAAGAATGAACTGCCTTGAGATCTAACCTGTTCCTTGTCACTTAAGCAGAAATCTGTTGTGATGATTTGAACGTGGACGAGGTAATTAGTCAGTGGGCGTCTGTTGGAAATGATAAGGATGATGCTGGTAATTATAACAGTAACAGCCTTCTCACTTGCAGAACACTTTACATGCCGCAGAGCCTTCCCGGGTACATTCTCTTCTCACGTGAGCTCATGTACCCTACAAGAGGTGATATTATTATCCCCAAGTCGCAGGTGAGGTCACACAGATAAAAATAAGTTAAACTAGTTTTCCTTTCCAGGGAGCTGCCCTTTCTGCTGGGCTCTGCCGCTTAAAAAAGAAATGAAGCACGCAGAAAACTGATAACGCACAGCGGCAAGCCGTCCCCTCCCCCCGGGAGGCAGAGGGCACGAGCGCCTCGCCCATGTCACCCCTCGGCACAAAACTCTGAGGATGAAGGACAATTTATACAGGCAGCACAAACAAGGCATCAGAGGCTGCCTACGTCACTTTGGAGGCACAAACTCTTAGGGGCATCCTGGAAGCTCCTCTTTCCCCTCCATTTCAATATATCCTACTACTGGACAAATGCAAAATTTGGAAGGAATTTACACAGTAAAGAAATGAGTACTAATATAACTACTAGATATAAAATAGATAAACAACAAGTTTGTACTGCACAGCACAGGGGACTATGTTGAATATCTTGTAGTAGCTTATGGTGAAAAAGAATATGAAAATGAGTATGTGTATGTCCATGTATGACTGAAGCACTGTGCTGTGCACCAGAAATTGACTCAACATTGTAAACTGACTCTACTTCAACGAAAAAATATATATTTAAAAAAAAGAAAAGACTGCTAACAAAACAGACTGTGTAATTATGTTTCCAGACTTTTATGCCGTAAAAAAAGTCAGTTTATATTTGCACATCAACATCCATACATGGCCACAAAACAAAACATTTTTCAGTTATACCCCTATTTCCAAACAATGTGAACATCCTGTGTTCTTACAATTACCTTAAGTGGTGAATTTTATCTTAGTCATTGCAACAGTATAAAAATCCTGGACCCAGATTTTTTTTAATCATACTATAACTTTTAAATTCGAAGTGGTATACAACTTTATGCTACCAAGTGTTTGCATGTATTTTATTTCATAATGAGAACTATAAAATAATCATGAAACCGCGAAGTCCCCAATATTTGTTCAAGGTGTCATGATGCAGCTTCTGGAAACCCAGTGTAAGCATGACCGCACTGGGGAAGCCAGTGGTAGTTGGAGTTTAGTGGATTTTAAAGGCATTTGCCTATTTTAAATGGACTTTTACTAATACAGAGACTGCAACTTAGTATATTTGGATAAGTGATGATGGTGGCCTGATTTTACAAACACAGAGTCTTCAAGTGGAAATCAGGCAGAAGTCTGTCTTCATCCTAGAAGGTTAGCTCTTTAAGAATGGGGGTGGGGGGAGAATTTTAAGAGAACAAAGCTCTAGGGCCAGGACAGGAACAACATTGCAATGTTGAAGCTATTATGTATCTTCTTTTTCTGAGAGTGATGGCTAATCTTCAAGGGGTTTCCCAGTTTCTTTCTTGTTTTTCTTTGTAACAGGGAAAATTAAACAAACCTTTCCATTTTTTTCTACCTTCCTTAGAAGGTAAACTCCGAAAGATCAGGACTGGATATTGTGTGCCCTTTTACACCAACCTGGATCTCAGTAGTCTCTAAATCGTGAGCTTTAAAAAAAAAAAAAAAAAAAAAAAAAAAAAAAGCTGACATTTAATGTGTAAATTCAGCTAACTCGTGGTTGAGCTCAGCAGAATCAGCATTTACAAATCTCTGTTCAGCACAAGGCATCGGGCCAAGAACTAGGGAGACCACGAGGGTGTATTACGCTCTCTGAAATTATCAGAAGGTAGACTTTGCCCCTAGACTCCAAGACTCAAAGATAAATTCCTTTATAAAGGAAATGTTAAATCTCTATTGAAATATTTTTAACAAAAATGTACATCCAGTTATGCATATACCAGAGTGATAAACATTCACCTTTCTCCCAGGGTCTAACCAGCAAATCCCTCCTCGCAGGCTTTCCAAATGCCCAGTCTCATGAGGAAAGACTTTAAGAAGCTGTCAGGCTAACGGCAGTGGATACACATTTTGTAAACTTCTAATTCTCAATTTAAAGCTCAAGAACAATCACTGGCAACAATAATTACCCCTTGTTTTCCTGGAAGTGACAGGTGCATGTTATTTGTTTTCTAAAAAATGTCTGTCAAATGCCTGTCTGAATAACCAGTTTGTCCATCTTTCTTTCAAGTAAAAATAGTGTTCTGTGAAAATAGAAATAGAAACACTAATTCAGCTTGCATCTCAAGCACCCAAGTGTCTTCCTGGAGGCAAACAGGGCACCTCAGAATTCAGCACACGTGCTTTATGCATTCCTCCTATTTTTCACACGGAATTTTAAGGGTGTACCAAGGGTTGAAATGTAATAAAATTAGTAATTTTTCTGCCTTCACGTACCCTGTCCAGTGACACTGGCCTGTAGAGCGCGGTGCTCGCCTGGATGCATGCTAAGACACCTGCACTTCCTCCCACCTGGTTTTTGCAGCTTCCGTGCAAAAGTCAGCACGGTGCACGAATCAGGTGCGTCTTAGGGCTGCCGTGAAAACGGTTCTGACCCGGAAGACCCCCTGAAACGGAATCGGAGCCCCCAGGGCGTGGAGGGCAGCACTTTGAGAACCACCGGGTGTCCGCGCTCCGGAAATCGCAGTCCCTCCCTGTCCGGTGCGCACGCTTGAAGCGTGTTCGTGATTATCGTTATCAGTTACGCGCGCCCGGCGTCCGGCGATGCTCGGGCCCGCGGGATGCTCGCGCTCCGCGCGGCCCCGGGCGCCGCAGGACCGCGCGGGCGCCGGCGTGCGGTTGCCGTAGCAACGATCGCGGGGGCGCGGCGCGGCCATCGACCAGCGACGCCTGCGCGCTCTGCGCTCTGCCCAGAGGGCTGCCGCGCCCCGCGGGCCGACGGGAAGATGGCGGCGGCGGCGGCGGCGGGCGGCCAGGCGGGGAAGGGGCGCGACATCAGCCTGGCGGCCCTCCGGCGCCACGACCCCTACATCAGCCGCATCGTGGACGTGGCCAGCCAGGTGGCCCTGTACACCTTCGGCCACCGGGCCAACGAGTGGGTGCGTGCGGGCGAGCGTGCGGGCGGGGCCGGGCCGGGGCGCGGGGACCCTCCCCCGCGTCCCCGGAGTCCCCGCGACGCCGGCCCGCCCGCTTCGGGCCGCGCTTCCGCGGCTTTGGCGGAAGCCGCAGAGCGCGGAGAGCTCAGCCCCGGGGGGCGGTGCCAGGCGCTCGGGCTCGCGCACCGCCGGGAGGCTTCCCGGCTGGACACGCTCGCGCGTCTCCTCAGCCCGCCGCCCCCGGCCCTTATGCGGCCACGGGCCCCCTGCAGGCAGTAATGCCGCCCCCCCCCCCAACCCAGGGGCCCTCCCGACAGTGACGACGCTGGGCAGCGGCCCCCACGGCGGGAGGGAGGAGAGCGGTTTCGGCCCCAGGCCGCAGCTGAGGAAGTTCACGGGAGGTTTTCCCCAAACGGGGCAGGGACTGGAGGCCGACGAAACAAGACGGGGCGAGGGGGCCGCCTCTCCCTGGTTTCGGGGGAGCTTGTCGCCCGGGTCTTTGACTGAGGGACATGGAGCGACGCCGTGGTGGAACTTAAAACGGTGCAGAGCTCCTCTGCGCGTGGCCGTTACGCTGCTCAGCAGAAATACGCCAAAGGCTTAGAGTCCCGACTCATGGAGGAAACCCTGTAGTAGAGTCGAGGGGCCGCGGTGTGTGGTTCTCTGAGCTCACTTGACCCCAGAGAGTCTGGGGGAGTCTGAGACGTTACCACGCCCAGGAGCGCGTTGCTCTCGAGTAACAAACAGTTGTTCCCTCTAGACTCTGGACGGGATCCGCGAGACACGCGCGTTAGAATAGCTGCAGGTTATCAGACGCCCGGCCAAGCCCTCCCGCTCCAGCCACAGCAGAAGGCACCAGGGTCGCAGGTCCTTGTTTACAGGAGTTAAGCCTTCCTGCTTCCTGGACTTGTTGCCTTCAGACAGCGCATAATTCACTCAGTAAAAGGCATTCTTTCAAAGTGCTAATCTTCAAGGCTGTGGTAGCCCGAAGAAAAGAGAGAGAGAGACCTAGTTTGGCTGCAGAGCAGTTGCTCGGGAAAAACAAATTGCCACCCCATCTCCATGTGCCACCAGTCAGGAGCTGTTGAACATAGACCTAGTAAAAGTATCCAGGACATTCTTGAGGGCAGAGGAGAAATGCAGCCGATGGGACCCGAAGGAGAGGAATTCTTATTACACTGAAATAGATGAAGGATGGCCTCATCAGGGAGGAATCAGGGGTGGACAGAGAAAGAAATGTTTTAAGGAAGGATTAAGAAAGACGATGTCAGGACTGGAGTAGGAATTTTGGAATGAGACCTACATCCCACTGAGAGGGAAGCCCAGTCCCCCACAGTGCCTGTGTGTCAGCTGAAGGGTCTCACCCTGGCGTTACTCTTCCCTCCCAGCCCCCAGTGCAGGAGTTCTCAGCTGGAGTTGATTTTGCCCGGGGGCAACATTGGCAGGGTCTGGGGAACATTTTTGGTTGTCACTCTGAGAGGGAGCATGTTACGGGCAGCCGGAGGTGGAGGAAAGGGTTGCTGCTAGTGTCCTGCGATGCCTGGGACAGGCCCCCGCCACCAAGGTTCGCCTGGCCCGAATGTCAGAACTGCTGAGCTTGAGGAACTGCCCTGGAGTGACTAGTGTCCCGCTGTTTCTAGCTAGTGGTGTGAGCTCTGTGTGTCAAGATCATCTGGAGTTTTAAAAAGCGCAGCCCACCGAGTGGGAGTCTCTGGATACGAGGCCCAAGCGTATGATTTTGTTGAATGCTTCTTAGGTGACTCAGGTGCTACATCCGTGATCGGGAGAGACAGACTTAGAGGGTAAATGGAGATTTACTTTTTCACTATTTTAACAGGATACTCAGATACAGGTTATGTTGTTTCAGAAGTGTCAAATAGTGTGCCAAGTCTCAGTAATTTGCAAACTAGCACTATTTTCCATTCCACTTTATTTTAAATTTTGAACTACTTAGTTTTTTAGCACTTGTTAGATTTTATAATAGAGTATAATATTAAGTCATTGAATTGTACTTTTAAAATTTAAGCTGAAATCCCCCAGAACTGTGAACTACTACTTTAAAATGAAAGTCTTCTTTAGTTGGAGGGCCTAAGGAGGATCTAATAAAATTTAGCTTTAACTGTTCCCCAGACCCCCAAACCTGGGCTTTGCCCAGACGGAAAAAAAAACCTGCTTACCCTTTGGTAACTATGGAGGGACAGAGAAAATGCGTGAGTTTGAGCTGTTTCAGCCCTAATAAATCACAAATTTACATTTCCTAAGCCCTTTTTATCTAGGTGTCATAGAGCCTTTGATGAAAAGTACATTCTTCATCAAAAGATCTGATTGGTGTAAGCTGGTTAACTCTTCAGTAGAGAAGCTGAGATGTGGAATAGTAAACTAAGAATTGCTTATTTTGAGTTAGAGGATAATTTCAGGAGACGCATGATGCCTTTCACAATTCTGATTCTGGATTTTTCAAAACTAAAATTGGGCATTAAAGTCTTTTTTTTTTCCCCTGAAGGAGAAGGTAATTTCTATTCCTGCTTCATTAAGGAAGAAGGGAAACAGGCCAGAAGCGACCCCCTTTCTGTGTGCTGATCTCTGAACGCCCTGGTTTGGATCTCTGGGGTGATCAGTGCAGGGTCAAATGCTGGAAGACAGGGAAGTGCTTTGTCTTCGTAGAAGTGATCACTTTACTTACTAGTAAATCCAGTTTAAGGACAATGGATTACTCGGGCCTAGAAAGGAAGGAGCAGGCTTCCAATGTTTTGTGTGCCTTTTCAGAATTATCATTTTAATGTCACACTTTTGCTTCTGCAAAAGAGTATTTTCACCAAAATTACTGAGTACTTAAATTTTGAATAACTTTGGTAATGGATGTGTAAATAACAAAATATTAAGAGGTTAAATAAAATGCTGAAATTAAACCATGTGAAGAGCAAAAATACATTTTAAACCCTGAGTTACAGTAATTTGATTACTAGTTAATCAGACAAATGGGTACTTAGATTTTTTTTTTTTAGTATCTGAACATTTTCATCGGGGCCTGGGCTCCAGCCTTGGTAGAGGTGGACAAGAGCCTTTCCCAGTGAAGCGATAGTTTATCTTTTTAGCCTTACACCTTTCCCAGTTTCTCTCAGGCAGATTTCTTGAGTCTGAGCTTAGTAACTTTATTTCAAAGATCAGACTTGACTCTAAATATTCTGCACGCAGGAGGTGATTCATTTGTCAGAAAACGACGGCATCGTTGCGCCCTGTGTGTCGTCGTCAAAGAGTTACCGGCAGAGCCTCTGCCCTCCGGGTGACAGGATAGACAGGAGAAAGTGAAACCAGAGATGAAGAGGCGGGTGAAGGGCAGACACCAGTGGTTTCTGCAGGTCAGGGGTGGAGGGAAAGACGGCACAGTCGCTGTGATTCTTTCCAGTGAAATCCCCGGGGCGTTTTCACTTTCTTATTGTTCAGCCAGAGGTGTGCTGCTGTCCCTGTGTTTGGTAAAGGGAGATAGTGATGGTTTCCTTTGTAAATGGCGACAGGAGAGGGTCCCTGCTGCCTGCTCAGCAGGGCCGCACCTGGCGGGAAAGCTGCTTTCCTCCTTCCTTCCCCTGAGGGTTGCCCTCCCGTTACAGAGACTGGGCCCACTGAAGCCGGACGGAATTCCTGTCCTCTGAGAAGTTTATGTTCTCTCCTGTGAATGCTTCCTATTGAAGAGAATAGACATATTTTGCTCTTTGTTTTGTTTTTATTTTTCTAGGAAAAGACTGATGTAGAAGGAACCTTATTTGTTTACACAAGGTAAGAGTGTTTTAGTTTTATAAAGAAATGGACAGTCTTCGAAATACTGTCTTAGCTCTGTTGTGTCACCCATCTTCAAGCGCAGTTTTATTTCGGAGGAGTGAAGTAATGGGATCTTAGTTTGAAGTTATCAGTAGACATAAGGAAGGGAGTGCTGGATAGTGTCATCTGTATAGTGATGAATACTAATTTCAGAATACAGTTTAACCTTCAGTATAAGTGAACTTAAATCTTTGTGTTCTTTTAAAATCAGTATTAAATATTCTTTAATTCAAATGAATGGTACGAAGTGTTTGCATACAGTGCATTGGCAAGGATCTTGAAGCACATTATTAAGAATACTGGCTTATTTAATCAGTATTTGGAAGGGAGTTTTATTGGTCACACCCACCCCTTGACTCGTTAAAGAAGCGTGAACTGAAAGATGTCTGAGGCCTCCATTTATAGTTAATAGAAGATGTTTCAGGATAGGGTTAATAAATTCATGTTTGGGGGTAATTTTTATCAGAAATTGTTAGTATCACACGTGCACAGAGATCTGTAGTGTGTATGTTGTCTTAACAGCCAAACCTTTTATACATCTGAGGTGTCACAGCTAAAGCCCACCGCCGCCCATGGGTTACAGGGACAAGATACAGAGGCCTGGTGCTCGCCTTCCCGAGGCCAGCGGCTTCACTGAGGAGACAGGAAGGGTGCCCGCACACACACAACCCTGTCCGCCTTCTGAGACAAGCCACGGTGTGGACTCTGGTGCAGGGTTTATACTGGTTGATAGGAGTTAGAGGTTGACAGTGAGGGAGGAGAGGTGTTGTGACTTGGACTAGCAGACTGAGGATTCTGCACTCTGTCTTCTCAGCAGTGGGGAGTCTGGGAGGTCTCCTAGTCGGGGGTGTCGTGGCGTGGTGGCAGGACGTATGGGGAGAGGCAGGGTGCTAGCGTCACCAGGACACTGGGAAGATGGAGCAGGTAAGAGATGCTGAGAACGTGGAGCAGAATGACAGAAGCGGAGGTGGAAGGGTTGATGGAAAGACTGCAGGTGGAGGAAACGGTGGTATTCGCAGCGGCGCTGAGATTTTGGACTGGAAAACTGAGAATGACAGGATCACCGGCGGAGCAGAAAGACAGGAGGTTGAGGATCTGCTTTGAGGATAAGTTTTAGTTTTAGTTTGAAATAATGATTTTGGAGTGACTGTGGGGCATTGAGATGAAGGCGCCCAGGCCCCTGGGACTGGGCAGGGACAGAGACAGGGTGTGGAGTCATCTGCATTTATTTGGTCTTTGGAACCAGGAGAGAAGTGTTCTTTGAAGGAGAGGACGCTGATGGGGGTAAAGGTTGGGTTTTAGGGCCAGCAAGGATGCAGAGAGGAATCGGCCCCAGAGATACAGGCAGAGCTAGAGCAGCTCAGAGAGACCCGCTGCGGGCCCGGGGCAGGGACAGAGGGGCCTCGGGTGGGCGGAGGGGAAGCAGTGGGTGAGTGAGGCTGGGGAGCAGGAGCAGCCCGAAGAGCTTGGCTTCCTCACAAGATGGCGGGAGTGCCCCGGAGCCAGCGGATGAGTAGTTTACAGTCTGTTCCAGAACATCCAGAGGCACAGGACATGCACCCCGAGAGCATCCTCAGTGGAGTGTGCACTGCTCTTGGGGTTCTGGTGAGTGGGAGGGAAGCCAGGCACAGGGTGTGCCTTCTCATTTGCTTCCCACAAGCGTCGCTCTTCTGAGAGGTGAGGGAGAAGGTGTGTTATTACCGCGCGTTGCTGACTTACTGCAGGGGTTAGTGGGGCTGAGTGCGGAAGACTAGCAGGGTATGCAGGTACCTTCTCTTTTGTACTGAAACAAACGTAGGTTTGCATGTTCAAGTACTTCTGAATATACTCTTGAGTCCCTGCTGGAGCTGTCGGGTACACAGACCTTTAAACCGAGAAGCAAGTCCTTCCCTAGTCCCTTAATCGCTTCCCCAAACTACCTGTGTAGGAATAAGAGGCCCCCCGCCCCCCCATCCAGTACCGGGCCTGGTGTGTGAGGCCTTTGTTGGGTGGGGGACGGCGGAAGCCTGTGGGAGTCAGGAGGGGGTCTGGGTGCAGATAATGGGGCTGCCGGCGTGCATTCTGACTTGTCAGTGCTGCTTTAGAAGAGCTGGCACATGTGTCCCCCAGCCTGCTCTGTGCACTGTGAGATGGAGAGCAGCCCCACCATCAGGGAGACCCCACCATCGGTCCTGTTGTGATAATGAAGCCCTGGAAGAATCAGACTCTGATTCGGTGTAAAAACACCTAATCCCATTTTAAAATTACATGTTTCCTTTGTCTCCTCCCGTGTCTGTCTTTCTGTAATGTGATTAAGCCACTGGTGATTTCCAGAGGGCCAGCCGTCAGAAAGCAGCCTTCTCCCCCAGAATTTCAGTTGACATGATTGGCATGGTTATTCTGGTATTGATTACATGGCCGCCGCCTGCCTTCTTAGTAAAGCAAAGTCGGCAAGGATCGCCTGCCGTCAGGGTTTAAATCGCAGGCCTCAGAAGAAGCCCGCAGGTGGTAATGTAGCTGCATTTTACTTCTTTATCGCATCAAATGGTTAGAGGTGAAATACAAGTGAGACATGACCCCCTTTCCTTCCTGCGGAGCCCTGCGTTTCTGTGGGGTGGCCACCCTGAGCCCAAGCCCGAGTCACGGTCCTGCGGCTTGTCCCGCCTGTGAGCACGTGCGCTCCTGTGTCAGCAGAGGCCCCCGGCGGTAGACAGGCGCACCTAGGCACGTTCGCTTCTGTGTAACCTGGGCTCTCTGCCTGCCAGAGGAGGCACTGAAAGTTTCTTGAATGAAATGAAAAATGGAAAGTCACTAAATGTCCCATTTTTATGGATGGAGGCTTTTATAGTAGTTTATCTGTGAAGCTGTTTGCTTTATATGGAAGAAAACTAAATATCTGCTCTTTGCTCTAAGTTGTGTAAACTTTTACTTATATCTTCTCCAAGTTCACTGACCAGAGTGAAATCATTTCTCTAAGAAATTGGGCAGCTTTCAATTTCAGACCAACACTAACATTCTCTATGAAAAAGTTCTTTATGTAATTGTGATGAACGCTCTATTAACTGTCAGGAGTCTTTAAAAGTGTCTGTCAGTAATTTTGTACAAAATAGTTACCATCCCTGCCTTAAAGGCGCTTTCGGCCTAGGCAGGGGGCAGGCGGTGCACACGCGCAAAAGAAGTGCGGCTTGGTTTTACCAGAGCATCGGTGGTGGCCGCACGCCCACATCCCACTCCCTGGCGTAGCCTGGGAGACAGGTGGCCATGGGGACGGGGTGGCTGCGTGCAGCAGCCCTGAGACGCTCTGCCCTGACGGCTTGTCTCTGTCCCCGCCCTGGCGGGTGCTAGGTCAGCTTCTCCCAAGCACGGCTTCACCATCATGAACAGGCTGAGCATGGAGAACAGGACGGAGCCCATCACGAAAGACCTGGATTTCCTGCTCCAGGACCCCTTCCTCCTCTACAGAAACGCCAGATGTGAGTCTGTCTGAGCGCGGCTGGGGACCGCGTGTGACTGTCGCTGTCTTGTGTCTGTGACTGGTGGCATGGGGGGCACTGGTTAGCTGGGAAAAGCATGCCTTGGGAGGGCTAGCTTCTTCCCTAGGGGGTCTGTGCAGAGACGGTGTGCATGTGCTGGTGGGACTCGGCCGCCGTGTGCCGGCACCTGAGTGGGGCTGGGGGGCTGGAGGGGGCGAGCCTCCAGCCAGGCGGTACCACAGGTCCTGGGTCAGCGCTTCGGCCCGTGTGTCCCTTCTGACTGAGCATGCGCTGAGAGGCTGGAGGGAGCGGCCTGTCTTCACAGCTACTGTCTTGTGGATATGTAGTAAAAGGAAAATCAAATCCAGAGAGTCTAGGTCACTGAGTTTAAGTCCTATCAGGCAGCAGCATGGTCCTTGTCAGACGGGCGGGCAGCCCACAGACGGTGGGTGAGGGCGCGGGTGCCGGGCCCTGTGCCGGGCTGACTCCCAGAAAGACCCAGGCCGAGAGCATTTCCGTGCCGCCCCCCGCCCAGAGCTCAGGGCACAGAGCCTGCCTGCTGCGTGCCGTTCAGTGCTGCCTCAGCAATGAGCGTGATGCAGGTGGTGTTCAAGGGTTCGGCCCCTTGGACTGTTGCGAAGTAGCTGTGTGGCATCATTTTCATGCTGTGCACGCCTGCCACTCTATTCACACGTGACCAGGTTGTCGTGATAGGTGTCACCTATTTAGAGAATACAGTTACATTTTTTACGAGAAAAAAATGAAAGCTGTTGAAACTATAGTATGACTTTGCTATGAAGTGAAAAACACATTTCACAGCATATAGTAACATAGAGAGATTTTGTTTGTTCCTGTTTCTTAGCTGGAAAGTGCAGTTTGGGCACTTGTAGGTCGTAGTTGTTTGGATTTTTTGTGTGCTGCTTGTTACGTCAGGTTATTTGTTCTGTTTTTAAGATTACTAGATTCTATGTCAGATTAATATATAATTCAGATCCTAAGGAAAACAAAATAACCACAAAAATAAGCATAAAATAGGTGATTAGTGGTTACAATAATTTCTGGTCGCTTACTTTGGATTGCTTAGTCTGGCTGGTACGGGTGTTTAAAATTCTCCCTGCAGTGCCGCCTGTTAAGTGTCACACCAAGTGGTGTGGGACACACTCTCTTCAGTGAGGCTGATTTAACACTAACTTTCCCGAGGCCCTCGGGCTTTGTCTGCCCGGCTCTGCAGGCGGTGCTTGCCCCGCCGGGGCCCGGGCCGCGGGCCCGGGTGGCAGCACGGCGGGTGCGGCCGTGGAGCACGCGGCACGGCTGGGCTGGGCTGGGCTGGGCTGGGCTGGACTGGGCTGTGAGTGTCAGAGACCCACCGACTGTCACAGACTTGGTATAAAAAAAGTGAAAAGTTTCTGTAGTTTTCTATTAATTTACCAGGTGAAATGTAATATTTTGAATATATTGGTTTAAATAAAATATATTATTAAAGTTAATTTCACCTGCATTTTTCTACTTTTGATTTAAAACTGTGCATGTGGCTCCTGTTTGCGGTTCTCGTCTGCTTCTGTTGGACGGCGCTGTTACGGGCCCTTCCCTTTACTTCACTGCATTTCACCGTCACAGCCTCGGAGGGCGGTCTCCCTGCTGGTCTGCACGTGAGGAGGCCGGGTCTCAGGGAGGCGGCAGCCCTGGCGGAGACCCGCCGCCCTGACTGCAGGCCCCTGTTTTCCCTCCACCAGCTGTGCCCCGCCCCTCTTCAGTGCAGGTGCAGGTTGAGGCATGCTTCTGATGGATTTCCATGAGCAAGAAATGAAATCAGTTGAGCAGCAAAGAGTGGAAAAGAATAGATCTGCACCTTTCTGAGTTTATTTTGCTTTCTTTCCACTTTGACGACTGGCGTGGCTTGACTTTGCAGACAGTCGTTTGGTCTTAGTTGAGTGTATTTACAAAAGCCTTTTCAGTCTCTGACATCACAGGTTCCTAGAAGGTTTTACCCCAGGTGTTTTCAGAGTGTCAAATACCTCTCAAATATTTCTAAATAATCCTGATTCTTTATGTAGTAATTGCACGCGGTTTACATATTCCCTGATGCTGCGTAAATCCATTTGTCATCCTTTGGACAGTGGCCCCAGCTTCACTCAGGACTGGCTTTTAAGACCCTGCACCCTAAGATCTGTAGAGTGAAGGTCTCTGTGTGGGCCTGGCGTTTCACTTTGGCCAGTATGTCCTAGGCCAGATTTGGGCATTTCAGGAGGCAGAGTGGACACAGGCTTGTGGTGAGGTTTTTGTATTCACTGCGTTAGAATTAGTACCTACGGGGATAACTATCCCTTTCTAGACCTGGATGGGTTTATAAGAGCAAAATAAAGAGGTGAGAACCTCAGACTTCCTTCATTTAATGAAAAAAGGTGTTTAATAAATAAGTAACTTTGAATTTTGCCCAAAGACAAAACATATGGTTTTATAATTCTTTACATTAAAGGGTTTGTAGGGTTTAGGGTTTAAACCTGGTTGTCATAGAATTTGACCTGTTCGAGCTTTAGAAGTAGATGAGGTAGCTGTTAAATGAGGACAGAAATTCTTTTGTTCCGTGAGCGTTTACTGTCTGCCGGGCACCGTCAAGGCTGTACGTGGGTTATTTAATTCTTAAACCTTTTTCCTGGAAACCCTGTTATTCTTGTTGTATAATTGAGACACCTGAGGTCGAAGGGATTATACAGTTGATGAGTGTCCATGACTGTTTTGAGATGGAAACAGCCTTTGAACTGCACGTTTCCTTTTTTAAGTTGAGACTCTACTGTATCTCCGTTATTAGAAAGAGGAATATCAAATAAAAACTAATGTAACAAAAAGCTGAATCTGACCGTTTCTTGTGTAGTATTACCCTCTAGCAACTGTTTGCTGTGTTTGCCATTTCAAAACTAAATAAGGTTTTGGTATGTGAGATGCATCTTAGCAGTGTGCTTCCCCAGGTGTATCGTAACACTGAGGGTAAGTTACAGGCAGCAGCCGTCGTTTCAGAGCTGGGCCACTGTGTTGATTGTATTATTGTCTGTGGTTACAGGATTAAAATGAAATTCTTTTGAGCTGCTTGATTTCATTGCAAACACAAGCTTGGAGCTTAGAGCAAATCAGAAAAGGCAAAAATCAAGATAGTTAGGATCAAAGCTGTCTTAGAAAACTCAATTTTAAAGTGAATTTACCTTATTGGGTAGTTTTGTATTCATAAAGAAATACAGTTTAAATCCTCTATTGACATTTGTAGGACCTAGAAAAACTGCTGTAAACAATGGAAAATGGTACACTGGATGAGAATGATAATTACTCGTCTTTGAAATAGACACTGTCCTAGAATTTCCCTTTTAAAGCAATTGGTTGGTAGACTTTTGGCTCAACATGACAGATGGGACATACTTAAATGATAGTAAAGAGATAAAAAAAGATATAAACCCACAAGGGTGGAGGACAGAGTTCACAAAAAGATGAAGGACTGAACCAGAAGGAAGAAGACACGCTATGACAGCTTTGGTCTCACGGTTACTGCCCTTGCCTCCCCGCAGAGGACGGCGTCTCTGCCCTGCTGACGTCGGACTGGGCCGTGTGACTCGGCCCCTCCCCCGCACTGACCCCGCCAGTGGTGGCACACAGTCACCCTCTGGACTCGGGTGTGGTTGTGTGGATTGCTCTGGCCAGTGGACGTGGGTGGGAGTGATGGGTGTCACTTCTGAGCAGACGCTGGAAGAGCGAGCTCGCGATTGGCCATGTCTCTCTTCCTTCTGCTGTGATGACTAACGGTGTGTAGGCGGAGGCTGCTCCGCCAGCCTGGGTCCTGGAATGAAGATGACGTGGCACAGAGATGACCCCTGACAGACAGGTAATGTGTGTGAGAAATAAACCTTTGTCCGTGTAGGCCACTGAGGTGTGGGGCTCATGTGCTACTGAGCATGACTTGGGCTGTTACAGCTGGTACACAGGCCTTCCAGGAAAAGGGGGTCCCAGCACAGGTTGGAGGTGAGGGACCTCAGAGAGCAGTGGTGAAGAGCAGTCCCAGCGTGACCCCTGTGCAACTCAGCTAAAGAGGAGTCTGTCGGAATTACAGTCGAAAGGTGCGGGGCTTCGGGAAGCACGTCTGAGGAAGGATTTACAGCTGATAGTAGCGGATTGCTTGACTCCACTGGGACATTACAGGCCCTTTTTAAGTGAGTTTGGTGATGATATAAGAACATTAAAAACTGAGAGGGGGGAGAGAAGGAGGCAATTCTTAATTCCTGGGAATTAATGTTGTTCAAGAAAGGAAATAGGATCATAGTACCTGATGTGGCTCTGCCAATCCTAATTCAGTGATGGACACCGAACGTGAAATGACCTGCCCTGGAAGGATGGGGAGACCTGTGTGTGCGAATGTGAGCGTGAGAGCCGAGCCCTCCTCGGTGGATTTTTTTGAAAGTCAAGAAGCGGCGTATACGTGATGTGTAGAGAAAGAGAAGTACGTGCCAGAGGGAAAGCTGGGTGGGAAGTGAGTGGAGGGCAGAAGGAGCTCGTGGACAGAGGCTGCTGTGGGGAGCAGTGATGAGGACTGTCCTGTCCAGGGGGTGGTCCTGCTGTTTGTTTTAAAACCTGGCTGTACTTGATATTTAAAATGGTAAGTTTTATTTTGATAAAAGTATAAATTTAGAAATACAATTGCATATCAGAACACACTCATAAAAACAGTATTCTGTTGGTGGCTGGGTTTCTAAGTCAGCTAAAACCAGCGCACGAACACCACAGCGGTGTCCGGGTGAAACGCTGCTTCTGCAGGAAAGTTAACGCGAGAGCGCAGCGTGCTGCAGCCCTCACAGCGTCGTCAGAGTGTCCAGGGTACAAGTGACTGACTGCACAGAGAACCAGGAAACTCTGACCGGCTCTCAGGAAAGGTCTGCCAGCAGATGGCCGCCCCGAGAGGCCCTGCGGGCTGGGGTTGTTAGCGGCTTTCGGACAGTGACTGTTGCTGTGCTCTGTGAGGTGGAGCTGAGTACTCAGACATGAGTGGGAGCATGGAAATCCTCAGCAGAGAAGTGATATGAAAAAAACCGATGGAAAACAAGGACCTACTGTACAGCACGGGGAATTGTATTCAGTATCTTGTATTAACCCATAATGGTAAAGAATCTGAAAAGAAGGATCTGTAGCTGAATCACTTTGCTGTACGTCTGAAACACTGCAAGTCAACTATGCTTCAGCTTTTAAAAGAAGGAAAAACTGTAACTGAATAATGCGGTGTTCGGGGAATGGCCTCAGTAGCAGAGTGGAGATGCCAGAGGAAGGCGGACCCGGGAAACGCGAAGCGACATCGGCAGACATTATCCAACCTGAGAACGTACAGGAAAAGATTTAAAAAAACAAAATCAGGGACTCAGAAACCTGTGGGGCAGCATCAGAAGGTCTGGATTTGTGTCACTGGAGTCCCATAAAAGGAGAAAAAGACTGGTGTGGAGAAAATGAAGAACTAATGGCTGAAAACTTTCAAAATTTGGCGAGACACAAATAAGTGGATTCAAGAAACTCGGTGAACCCCAAACAGGGCGAACCCAAAGAAGACCATGCCCATAAGCATCGGAGCAGAAGATTTAAAACAAAACAAAACTTAAACCCTTGAAGGCGACCAGAGGAAAGGAGTACTTCACATATGCGAGGCTGCTGTTCTGAACAACTGCAGATTTCTCTTAAGAAGCCGTGGCGTCTGGAAGGCAGTGCTGAACTGAAAGAACTGTCAACCTAGTGCTCGCTCTCCAGTGAAAACGCTTCTCAAGAATGAAGGTAAAATAAAGACAATAAAGGAAAATTTAAGGTGTTTTTTCGTCGGCATAGCTGCTCTAAAATAAACGCTTAAAGAAGTTCTTCAGACTGAAAGAAAGTGACACCAGAGACAAGGTCGAGCCGCAGGACGAAGGAGGAGCAACAGAAATAGCACACACTCAGGCAAATAGAGCAGACTTACTCGTTTTCTACCCTCAGATGCTTTAAAATACAGACAGCGCTCGAAGGCAGAAGTCACAGCGTTGTCGGGAGGGGTCCAGTGTTTGCAGGTGTGACGTGCGTGACAACTAGCGTTAAGGGCGGGGGAGAGCTGTAAACTTTTACATTTTGCCGGAAGTGATAAAGGAAAACCTGTAGTACCGTGATTCCCAGGACAACCACTTCAAAAACTGCAGGGACAGAACCAGTCGGTAAGTTAAAATTGAATAATAAAAAAATTCCAGATCATCCGAAAGAAGGCAAGAAAGGAGGTTCCAACAAAGCAAAAACTTGGGAGGCGTGCCGTGCAGATGCTAGTTAAAAGGAAACCAGAGTGGCAGCGTTACTGTCAGACAAGGTGGACGACAGAACAAGGAAGTTACCGGGGGTGAAGAGGTGTGTCCCATAGTCGTAAAAGGATCGGTTCGCTCAGAATGCGTAACGGTCACCAGTGTATTTGCACCCAACAGCAGAACTGCAACATGTGTGACACAAAAAGTGGTAAAACCGAAAAGGGAAATTAAAAATCTGCGATTGCACCTGGAGACTTCGGCACTCCACTTTCCTGTAATTGGTGGAATAAATAGAAAACAGCAAGGATACGGAAGACTTGAACAACACCGTCGGGTAACTTGGCATAATTGACATTTATCTAACATTCCAGGCAACAGCAGCGGAATACATGCTCTTCTGAAGGGCTTACGAAACAGTCCCAGCGTAAACTATCCTGCGTCATAAAACAAACCTCAGGGTTTTAAAGAACTTGAAATCATACCACGTATGCTCTCTGACCACAGAGGAGTTGATCTAGAGATCAGTAACAGAAAGATGTCGGGAACATTCCCAAATATTGTGACAATAAGCGACACATTTCTAAATAACCCACGTGTCAAAGAGGGAGGGAAATTAGAGACCGCTTGGGCAGAATAGAGATGGAAATACACGTCAGATGCAGCCGAAACTGGGCTTAGAGGGGAATCTATAGCATCCAATCCTTATTTTAGGAAAGAAAGGTCTCGAGTTCAGGTTCCATCTTAAGACACTAGAAAGAGAAGAGCAAATTAAACCCGAAACAGGCAGAAGGGAAGGAATAAGGTCAGAAGTCAACGAAATGAAAAACAGAAACAACAGAGAAAGATCAGTGAAACACAAAACCGGCTCTTTGAAAAGAGGCAGAAAAGCTGATAAACCCCTGGCCAGACTGATCGAGGGAGGAGGAGAGAGGGCACAAGGGAGCAGTGCCGGGAACGAGGGCCGGGCCTGTGCAGACACTGAAAGGACGGGGACCACTGAGCTCCTCCGCGCCTGCACGGTGACAGCTTGGAGGAGATGGACCAGTTCCCTGAAGAACACAAATCACTGAGCTGTGCCCAAGAGTGAGTCACCCAAATAGTCCCATGTCTGTTAAAGAAACTGCATTTGTAGTTAGAAGCTTTCTAACAAAGTGAACTCCAGGCCCAGGGAGTCTCCGCAGTGAATTCTGCCAGACACTCAGGGGAGAAATAATCCCAGTTTTACACAATCTCACGCAGAAAGCAGAGGAGGGACGAATACTTCCCAACTCATTTTGATACCAAGACAAGGCAAAGATGATACAAAAAAGGAAGTTAAATACTGATATCCCTCCTGAATGTGGATATAAAAAGTCCTCAACAAAGTGCTAGCAAAATAACGTTCGTAGCAGCATTGTTCACAGGAGCCGACAGGTGGGGACGACCCACATGTCCACCAGCGGATGACTGGATAAAGAAAGCATGGCGTGTACATACCCTGGAATATTACTCAGCCTTAAAGAGGAAGGAAACTCTGACACAGGCTGCAACACAGATGAACTTGTAAGATACTATGCTCGGTGAAATAATCCACTCAGGAAAGAACAGACGTGGTATGGTGCACTTATACAAGCTGCCAAAGCTAGGACAGTCAGATTCATAGACAGAAAGGAAAATAGTGATTACCGGGGCTGAGGGAGGACGGAACGGGGAGTGTTTAAGGCAGACGGGGTTTCAGTTTGGGAAGATGAAAAAGTTCTGGAGACAGATGGCGGTGATGGTTGTGCGACATTCTGAATATTCTTAATGTCACTGAACTGTACGCTTAAAAATAGTTAAAATGGCAGCTTTCATGTTATTTACATTTTATCACAATAAAAAATGTTAACAAATTGACACATGTCATTTGCATCTGGCTTGTTCCCTCCATGCAAACCCGCCGCTAGATTTGGCTTCCTGGAGCACAAGTCTGATTGTCGCTGTCCTGCTCAGAACCTTAAATGCCTACCACGCACCTCCCCCGTGTGCAGCTCGCTGTGGCCGGGCCGCAGCTGAGCTGGGCGGCGGGTCTGCCATTCCCTGGTGCACCTGCACTTCCCGCCTTCTGACCCGACACGAGTGTATGCTTTCCCAGGACGCTCTAACTTTTATCTCCATGCTTGTTTCTTCTTTTTTTTCCCCTTGAATTCTTTTCCTTACCCTAACCAACCTCTACCAGGTAAATTTTGATCGTATTTCAAAAGCAACCAAGACTCGACATCTCCCCAGTGCTTTTGCCGCCCTCTGTCCAGTCGCGGTTTCTCGCTGCAGCTCGCCCCTCTCCGTGTTGGCTTTACTGAGCGTTCGCTGAATGCTTGCCTGGTTGACACTGACTGTGCTGGGTTCGGGGAGCCCAGCGATGAGCAAGACCCAGCCCTTTCCTCTTAGAGCTTGCTCTCCTGGCACAAAGGGCAGATTTATAAATACATATGTTCAGGCTAGCGTGCTAGATGCTGGTCTGGAACTGCACAGCAGGCGCTTCCTAGTGCTTCTGTGTTCCCTTACGTGTGATGCTTTCCTAGTTTCTCTGTCAGAGCGCAGGCTCCTTCAAGGTAAGGTCCCCTCTCCTTCCCTTCAGCGCTTAGTTAATGCCTTGCGTTAAGTGTGTGCAATTAATGTCTGCGGTGCCTTGTTTTCCATCAGGCAACCAGTAAGCTTAGCTTTATTCAAGGCGGCCAACAAAGCTTAACCCAGACGGGCATAGCCGTGCCTTCAGTTGTCTTTCTTTGGGAGCATTAGCCAACAGACAATGAGCAGACCTTCAGTGTAGGTGGCTCCTGCGTAGAAATTCAAAATACCAGCTAGTGTTAGCCGCTTACATAGGAGTTACTCAGCTCCTCCTGGCTAATTTTATGTAGATACTACTTCCATTTACCTAAAAGTTCTAGAAATACCTGCAGGTTGTGAGAATAGCGCACATCCTCATCTTGAGGAATTCAGTAGTTCTAGGAAGAGATACAGACCGTGGGAAGACATCAATTTTCATCCGTGTGAATGTTCTTTATCAAGCTGTAAGTTCTGCAGAACGTTTTCCAGAGTACTGCTTTCAACACGTTACCAAGCCACTACGCTTGATGTTTAAGCAGCTCGTTCACTGCTCCAAAGCTGGTGCTTTGATTCTGATACACGGGAAGAAGTCATGTCCCTGTTGTGCAGTGGCCCTGCTAAACAGGGCTGTGCGATTTAAACAGTAAGGCTTCTGCTATAGTTACTTTATCTGAGACTTAAACAAGAAATCCTTTCTCTTTTTCATTTTTTGTAGAAGCAACTAAAATATAACTATTAAATGAACTATTATTAAAAATGATTAAAAGCAGGTGGTATCACCAACAGTAGACTTAAATAGAATCTTGTGAGCATATGCCATAAAAGAAAAAATGATCAATTTTACCCCAATCAAAAGTAAACTTCTGCCAAATTAAAAACTTCTCTTCCTCTATTATACACATAAACGTGTTACCTTTAGGAAAATTAAAAGGCAAGCCACAGCCTGGGAAAAATGTTCACTGTACACACGCGCGCACACACACATAGGCACCTGATGTAGCACTTATATCCAGAATACATAAATAACGCTTAAACTCAGTCATGGGTAGACAAATGGTCCAGCTTAAAAACTGGCAAAATATTTAAGACACTTTACAAAAGAAGACACGTGCACAGCCAACAAAGAGATGCTCAGCATTGATCCCTGAGCACTTGTGAGTCGTGTCCTGTAGTCGCCTCCCCCTCTGCGTTGCTGTGCGGTGTGCCACAGCATCAGCATGTTGTAGTCTGCTCATCCACTCTCCACTGATGGGATCTGAGTCATTTCTGGGCTTGAACCGTCATGAGTCAAGTTGCCGTGAGCATTCTGGCTCGTGTCTTTAGCGGGGTGTATGACTCACTTGTTTAGGGTTTATACCAGCCCCTCATGTGTTGCAGGGGTTTGTTTAGCTTTGTGGATTCCTCTGGAAGTTGTGCCCATTCATCCTCCCTCCAGTGATGTATGAGAATCCACTGTTCCACATCCTTGTCAACACGTGATATAATGTTGCTCCTTTTAATTTGAGCTGTTCTGGGAGTTCTGAAGAGAGAGCTCGTTGTGGTTTTAATTTACACTTTGCCGTAACTGTGTTGGGCACTTTTTATGTCTGTTGGACGTCAGGTGGGTATGTGAATTGAAACAAGCGTGAAAATACCACATCATTTACTACAATGGCTGAAATTAAAAAGATTGACATTACCAAGTGTTAACAAGGATGTGGAGCAACTGAAACTCTCATACATTACTGATGGGAGAGAAATGTGGTACAGCTGCTTCAGAGAATTGCTTGGTAATTTCTTACACATATAAACATAGAATTATCATATGACCCAGCAGGTTCCACTGGTGGGTATCTACTTAAGAGAAGTGAGAACGTATGTTCACACAAAGACTTTTACACAAATCTTCATAGTAGTTTTATTCACAATAGCAAAAATTAGTATCTACAAGTCAGTGTGATATGCCACACTAACAAACTGAAGAATAAAAATTGTGTGTTTATCTCAGTAGATGCAGGAAAAGCTTTGGGCAAAATTCAACATCCGTTTATGATAAAAGCTCCCCAGATAGTGGGTGTAGAGGAGACACACCTCGACATGGTGCAGACTGTGTGTGGCACGCCCACAGCTGACATCGCACGCAGCAGTGGAAGGCTGAAAGCGTTTTCCCTAAGATTAGGAGCAAGACACGGGTGTCCACTCTTTCCATTTTTATCCCACATAGTTTGAAAGCCCTAGCCACAGCAGTCTGACAAGAAAAAGCAGTAAGAGGGATCCAGACTGGAAAGGAAGAAGTCAAAGTGTCGCTGTTTGCAGATGACATGATGCTACACACAGAACGTCCTAAAGATGCCACCGAGAAAACTGCTCAAGCTCATCAGTGGATTCGGTAAATTTGCAGGGTACAAAATTAATATACAGAAACCTATTGCTTTCCTATGCACGTTGGAGCTGTACCCCAAAACTGTAAGACAATGATGAGAGACACTGAAGATGACGCCAACAGATAGAAAGATACACTGTGTTCTTGGATGGGAAGAATTAATATTATTAAAATGACCATACGACCCAAGGCAATGCAATCCCTATCAAATTACCAATGGCATTTTTCACAGAACTAGAACAAAAAATTTTAAAATTTGTATGGAAACACAGAAGACCCCAAATAGCTGAAACAATCTTGAGAAGGAAGAACGGAGCTGGGGGAATCACACTCCCTGACTTCAGACTACACCACAAAGCCAGTCAGCAGAACAGTGTGGTCCTGGCACAAAAACAGACTCAGGCATCAGTGAAACAGGACAGAAAGCCCAGAACTATCCCCACACACTTACAGTCAATTAATCTGCAACAAAGGAGGCAAGAACATACAATGGAGAAAAGACACCCTCCTCAATAAGTGGTGCTGGGGAAACTGGACAGCGTCTTGTAAAAGAATGAAATTAGAACATTCTCTAACACCATATGTAAAATAAACTCAAAATTAAAGACTTATATGTAAGACCAGATACAGCAAAACTCCTAGAGGAAAACATAAGCCAGGGAATACTCTTTGACATAAATTGTAGCATCTGTTTCCTAAGGCAAAGGAAACAAAAACAAAAAATAAACAAATGGGACCTAGTTCAACTTAAAAGCTTTTGCACATCAGCACAATAAAAAGACAACCTACTGAATGGAAGAAAATATTTGCAAATGATGTGGCCAATAAGGGGTTAATAGCCAAAACATATAAACGGCTCATACAGTTCAACATCAAGAAAACAAGCAACTAGATAAAAAATGAGAAGACCTGAATAGACATTTTTCCAAAGTCATGCAGATGACCGACAGGCACGTGAAAAGGTGCCCAGCGTCCTTAATCATCAGAGAAATGCAAGTCAGAACTGCTGTGAGGTGTCCCGCACACCAGTCAGAACAGCCACCACCCAGACGTCTGCAAACAGGAAATGCTGGCGGGGATGCAGCGGGAAGGGAGCCCCTACAGTACTGGTAGGATGTAAATCGGTGCAGCCACTGTGGAACAGTGTGGAGGTTCCTCAGAAAACTGAGAACAGAACTACCATGTGATCCAGCAGTCCCACTCCTGGGTATATATCCAAAGGAAACGAATACACTAATTTGAAAAGACAGTGCCCCCCAGAGTTCATGGCAGCGCTGTGTACAGTAGCCAGGACGCGGAGGCAACCTCAGTGTTCGTCGGCAGGTGGCTGGGTGAGGAAGATGTGGTGCAGGTGCGCAACGCAACGCTGCTCAGCCACAGAAAGGAGCGGAAGTTTGCCGTTTGCACCAACATGGGTGGGCCTGGAGGGTACTACGCTTAGCAAACTAGTCAGAGAGAGACACATACTGTATGTTATCATTTACACGTGGAGTCTGAAAAATAAACTAGTGAGTGTAACAAAACAGAAGCAAACTCACGGAGAGCAAACCAGTGGTTACTGGGGGGAGGGAAGCAGGAGGGGCGGTACCGGGCGGGAGATGAAGAGGCACAGGCTGCTCCGTGTAAAACAGAGCAGCTGCAGGGGTCTCCGCACGGCTCGGGGAGGTGCCGGTGCTTCGTAACAACTGTACACGGACTGTAAGCTTTGGAAGTCGTGAGCCGTGATTCTTACGTGTGCACAGGAAACATATATAGCACCGTAAGTGAGCTCTGTCTCAGTTTAAAACGGGGAAACCGCCCGGTAAGTGCTCGCGTCTGGTCTTCTTTCATTTAGCACGACAGCCTGGAGAGTCGCTCATGTAGCAGTTTGAGTCGGTGGTTCATTCCTTTTTATTAGTGAGCAGTTTTCCATGGTGATTATCCACCCACCTGTTGATGGTATTTTGTGTTGTTTCCAGCTTGGAGCTATTATAAATAGAGCTGATCTAAACATTTTAAAAGGGTGGTATTTTAAAAGGTTGGTAACATTCCAAATGTCCATAATAAGTAAATGGATAAACAAATTTGGCAGATCCATATCATGGAATAAACACTACTTAGCAACAAAAAGGAACGAGCTACTGGTATGTTCAGCAACATGGACGGATCTCAAAAACATGATGGCAAGAAAAAGCAGCCACCCACAGAAGCGGGGTGCGCTGACTGATCCCGTTAGTGTGAAGTCTGCGAACAGGCAAGACGATGTCGCGGGGGAGGGCAGAAAGGGGCCGTGTCGCCGGGGCTGGTGGTGGAGGCGGCGCCCTTGTCGACTGGAGAGGGTGAAGGAGGCGTTTTCTGTCTTGTTCTGGTTGGTTGGTGACGTGAGGGCATATTGTCAAAACTCGCTGAACAGAACACTTTATGTTCTGGTAAATACAACATACTTTATCTATTGTTTAAGCAACAATGTATTGATTACTTCTCAGTGGAAACAATGGAGCCTTATAAAAGGAGACTTTAAAGAAATCAGTACTTAAGTACAGTTTTGTTCCCCGCCCCCCCCCCCCCCCCCCCCGGTTTTATCCTGGCATCTGTTAACTACTTTTCATCCAACCCTGATCTGCTCTCCTGAGTTGATTAGATGTTAATGCTAACTCTTCCCCAGTTCGTGTCTTGGCTTCCTCAGACGGGAAATACAACTGTCATTAAAATGCGTCTTCAGGGCTGTAAACCGACATTGCGAAGCCTGCCGTGTGACGTGACCTCAGCTGAAAGTTCTGAGTGGTTTGAGGGGATGGAAATGTTTGCTTTGCTTGTCTCACTTCCAGATCACTAGAAGGGCCTGCCCCTCTCGTCTGGCTTGGGACGTCTGCTTTCTCCACGTGCTTCAGAGAGGAAGGGTGTCCTTTTGCTGCAGATATGAAAACCTGTACAAGTTAATCTTTTCCTGAATAAAAGGTGTAGACTTTCCACCTTTTTTCCTAAGAGTCAGTTTTTTTAAAGTCAGTTTTCTAGCAGAGAGAAGTCTCAGCGCCTGTTCTGCAGTCCTGGCCCTAGAACAAGGTACGTGGTGGACGGTGTGATTTTAAAATGTAATGAGGTCTTTTCTCGATGGCTCTTCTAGCACATACTATGAGGTGAGCACTTTAGTTTCTTCCCAAACTCCCGTTGAAGAGTACCTGTCTACACCCACAGTAAATGACAGCAGTGAGGAAGTCACATCTGCAAACAAGGACAGGTCACAGCTTGGAAGCAGCGCTGCTCACTAAAGAATGCATCCTGTGAGACGCTGCTCGCCTGCCACACCGCCACGAACTGACTGGTTATCGATCACCTGGACTACGGGGAGACAGTGGCGAGAGCAGTAACCTGCAGGCCCTGTGGGCAGAGGCCACGTGTTGTGTTCTGCTTGTATCCTGCGGTTCCCAGTAAACAGAGGAAATGAATGGATGTGGACGAGGACTGGGTGGGTGCAGTGTGCTGAACGTAATTCCCAAGAGTCTCATGCTCATCCCTAGCTGTTCCGTGCGCACATGCCTGATGTTTCTGTCCAGCTTTGGGGATGTTCTGCTTGGGGTGACTGGGAGAGAGCCACCGAGCTGCCCGGCTTCCAGAATTCCTCCCTCTTCCCGACACCGTGACGCAGATGGAGCCCGTGCCCGCAGGAGCCGAGGCGGAGCTGCGTGGCCGAGGGCGCTCGGGTCCGCCTGTGCTGGGGGGCCCCTCCCGGAACCCTGCACCGGGAGCGGCCAGAGGCCCGCCAGCCCAGCAGAGTCCAGGACCTTGCAAGTTTATCATCTGTTTCCTTAACCTTGGAGTCAGTTCAGGCAGTTATTACAAAAGCAATTTGAAAGGTTAAAAGTGAACCCTGTGTAAATGTATTACTAAGAAAATGAAAGGTGCGTTATTTGCCCACAGATAATTGAGTGTTTTTCCAGTTTGAGACATTTACTGGTATGCTGATAGCCTCAAATAGCCGCTCTTAACCTTCAGGGTCACAACCCCCTTTGAGCATCTGATGGATGACATCTTGCCTGCGCGTGCACCCCCTCCCCCTCCCCCTCCCCGACGGTCTCTGTGCCCGGCCGTGTGCCCGGCCTTGTCCTGGGGGCCTGTGCTCCCCGCCTCCAGAACCGCCTGCATCTGTACACTGCGTTCGCATTCAGTCTCAGGGATGGTGTGTCCAACTCCTGGAGCCCCCTAGAGTCAAAACCCCCTGCTCAGCACGGCTGCTGGGCCCCTGCGACTGCGGGTGTGGCGTGGAGGCCACTGTGTGGCACCTTTTGTTTTGGGAGCCCAGACTGACACGGGAGAAGTCTACATCTGGCAGAGGAGCACTGGATTCCAGAACATTGTCTGAGGCGAGCGGAGAGCAGAGCGCCTTCCAGCTATCTCTAGGGCTGTGTGCGTGGAAGCTTCAGTGGGTCTGCATAGGGTTCGTGTCTGTTCTCTTACAGTCTGCTTTTATATCACTCGATTTCATCCCCAAATCACTCAGAAAGTAGTTTCATTTGGGACTATTGGGTTATTACTTAGCACACAGAAGGAAAAGTTACCATGTTGTCATGTTCTCGTGGATTTGGGGGAAAGAAAACAGGCTTGAGCAAGAACTGGTGTTAGCGTTTTCCTACAGACACCCCTGGGGCTCTTATTTAATCACAGGACCGAACCATGAGTCGACCACTTACAGCAGAAGGGGTTTGGGGAGAGTGGTGTCTGCTGTACGCACCACTGCGGATGCAGGTGGAGACGGAGAAAGTGCGGAAACTGCGACTCGCTTTCCTTCGGTCAGGAAGTAGCGCTGGGCTCTGCTTGTGAGGCTTTTTTCAGTGATCGTGTGTTTTTGTAGTTAGGGCGTTTCAACGAAGCTCTTTCTATAGTTAGTAAACACTTGATTAAGTGATCTGATTAAAATATGAGAAGGTCTGTTTTTCAATGGAACAAGTTTTTGACCTGTAGAAATATTGTTTTAAACATATATTTCTCACAAAACTGCAATTACGTGAGACAAGACATACTTTGCTACGTTGAGATTCACTTCATATGACACATTTTCAACGTGTTGCTGGAAAAATTGACATTGCGTCTAAATCTTCTGTTTTAAGATAGTTGAGGGGCTTGTGAGTGTGACCCTCAGAGTGCTGTCAGCAGGCGTGATGGAATACGAGTTCTGGATCAAAGTACTGTTAGTTACACTCTGAAGAGATGTGTGTGGTTTTGCAGATTGATTGCATTCTCTGAGCTCTGAGTTGCCGGTGCCTGACAGGTCGTCTGTGAGGCTGGCCTTTGGTAGAACTGTTGTCAAAGTAAATACACACGAAATCAGCATGTCTACACCCGTGTGGTGCTGGACCAGTGGGACACCCGGTCCCGGGGAGCTGGTGACAGGGTCCCATCAACAGAGCGTGTGCCCAAGACCCCCAGACGTCTGAAGCAGAGTAACTGTGAGTGAGGCCAGGAGGGTGAGGGAGGACGCGGGGAGAGCCCGGGCCGTGAGCCCCGGGGAGGGCGGGCGCAGGCGGTGGGCAGGACGGCGTGCCTGCGGACTGCGCTGTTATATCAGGTCAGAGCAGCGGTGACGCTGCTGGAAGGTGGGACAGACCCCGATGCCTTAGATTTAGTTCAGCGCAGCGAGGGTCTGTCAGCTGTGCCGTGCTGGGCCTTGTGCTCTCAGGTCGCCTCCAGGGCTTAGGGCCCTTGTGGGAGTGGTCGTGTGAACTTAATCACGGCACATGCTGTGTTTTCCAGTCCAGGGATGTACAGAAACTGTGGCAGCAGAGGAACAGGTGAGACTGCTTCACCTGGAGGACGTGGAGAGGGAAGACACCTCAGGAGTCCACGCTTGTTATTTGTGGCCAGGGAGATTCGGGGATTAACCCACAAGGTTATGGACCAAATGAAAATGTGAAGTTAAGTGGCCAACAAAACAGAGCACGTTTTTCCTATTTAGATGTATTATTACTACCTATGACTTTTTCTTCTTCCTAATTTTTTTAATGTTTATTTACTCTGTTAAATCTCCTAGAGAACATCCCCCTAAAATGAGTAAGACGAGGAAGTTAGTAAATAATGGAGAAGATGCCACATGACCTCCTGTGAACCCGGGGGCAGTGCCAGACCTCAGGACCCCACTTCGGGGGCTGAAGACTCTGAAGACTTGGAAGCTCTGATGACAACTTGCATTTGTTACAAATGGAAACTTTGTAAAAGAGAAATCCATCTTTTTCTTTGAAGATCATGAATTCTCACTTATAGTTGGACACACGTATTAATTAAATCCAAGTTAGTGTGATGCTTCCGCCGAGAGGCTGTTGTTTGTGGCATCACCTTTGGAATGAAGTTAATTTATTTAGAACAAGGGAGGTTGTTTTTACTTCCTAGTATTTGTTTTTCTACTGTTTCCCCCAAAATGTGCGTGAGGATTAGTCACCCATAGAAGAGAAACGGCCTCTCACCTACTGTGAACCTTGCAGTGTTTGGAGACCACAGGACCCCTGATTGGTGAGGTGCCGCCAAGCTGTCATGTGAGGAGAGCCAGGCCAGGGCCAGAGATAACAGTGCTCTGTGGACTGTCAGGGCCAGTGAGGGTTTTGTTTTACAAGATTGCGTCCGTATCTGGCCAGCAAAGCGAAGGCAGAAGGTGCATGAGGGAACGTTACTTTGAAGACATTACAGAACACACGGAGGGAACGCGTTTCTAGTGCAAAGCTTTCCAAATGGGGTGGAAGTACCGACTCGGCCTAGAGCGGCCAAGCACAGCCTGCTTCCCTTTGGCTGTGGGGCCAGAGCCTGCCTTCGCCCTGCCCTTGCCCTGCCCTCGCCCTGCCAGGCCAGGCCAGGCCAGGCCGGAACCTGCTTCCACACTCTCCTCCCCGCTTCCTCCTTCCCTACCCCCACCTCCATCCATCCTTCCTTGTGTCCTCCTGAGAGTTCCCGTGAACCTTAGTTTAGACAACACAGATTCCCGTCTCTTACAACCAAGCCTGCAAATCAGTCAAACAGGAAAACTGTTCTGGCACTCGACGTGTTTCACGTGTGTGGCGGGGAGGGGCTGAACCGGGTGAGGCACCTTCACGGGCGGACGAGGCCGTTGACCTGCGTGGCTGGGCCGACCTCCAGCTCCACCATTTCATGGCTCTCGCCTTCCGGTTTTTTCACTCTCGTGATCTTTCGGAAGGGTAGTAGCCGAGTGCGGGCTCCCTACCAGATGCCGGCCGCTGGGCACCGCCAGTGAGCGAAGCCATGAAGGCCTGTACTGGGTGAGGGGTACGGTCAGCCAAGGAATTCTGTGTTCGAGCACAGCCTCAAAAAACGAGTGTTTACACCAAATACATGATTCGACGTTCTTGGTCCTTCCACTGGGATTATTATTGCACTCATCTGAGAAAGACTCATGAAGGAAATGGGGTTTGAGGGGTTTTAAAATTTGCGGCTTATCCCTAAGTGCCCAGAAGAGGTTTGTGTAGTTCCCTCTGCCGGGTTTCCACGGCTTTCCTCGCGCACAGAGAGAACTTAAATGCCTTCTTTGCTGCATACTGACTGAAAAATATGTATTTCCAATTCCTTCAGGAGAAATGGGCGAGATTATTTTTAAAGAGAGTGAGAGAGCAAGTAGGGCAGGGGAGGGGCGTTACCAAGTCAGACACCTGACCCCCCCCCCCACTTCAGCCTCACCGGTGCAGTCGAGTGTCACCACTGACCACCCGTGTGCACATACGCCTTGTGCTCTGACGCTGCTCGGGTGTTAGCCCGAACCCTTGTTAAGACATCACAAGCCACCTTCATGATTTGGAGTTGAAAGGTATCTGGGGTCAAATGTGGAACAAATGATAAATGTCATAAAACAACAGATTTATAGAAACATTCGGTCGGGACGTAAACTGGACGAGGTAGATCCCGAGGAACTTCCAGAATGGACTCAAGCACCGTGCCTGTAAGGATCAAGGGCTTTCCATGTATGTGTGTTTAAGGACATTTGATAGTCCCTCTGTGGCCTCTCAACTGGCCTCTTAAACTTTGATCAGCTTTAGAGTTTTCAGCTGGAGAGGTTTACAAAGAAGAAAATGCATTATGCGGCTCCCTCAGCTTGCGTGTCTGTTGGACCGACAGTATTCAGACACGAAATCTAACATGGCGATGCCGCTGCCTTGGTCGCCCCTGCCCTAGTCGCCCCGCAGGATCAACAGCAGAGCGGCAGGCGTGCAGCAGACGGCGTGACCTCGCCTGCGGCCTCAGAGGCTGCTTTTTCGATCGAGAATTTCCAAAGCGTGGCATGACCAGGGAAGTGCAATTTCAGGACATGGAGAAGACGGCCAAGAAGCTGTGTTCTTGGCGTGGGGAGCCACGTTCTAGCGTCACTAGACTGCTCTAGCGTAAATCTCAACCTGCTCTCCCTGTTCGCCACTCCGCGTTCAGGTTTCTTACCTCCAGGATGGATGTAGGAGCAGCTGAGCTGAGCCTCGTGCACCAGGGTCCCCGGGGAGGCCGCCTCGGGGGCAGCCGGGCGGCTGGGCAGCGGCCGGTACGCGGGCATGGCAGGCGGGATGAAGGCTCGCAGCATGGCTGGGCCCCTGGGCTCCCGGCTGCTATCCCGGGAGCCTTTTCAGACCCCGACACCGTCCCCGCGGTGATGTCGAGCTCCCCACGAGTCTGCACCCCGGATCCCAGGCGCAAGTGTTGGTTACAGTGATGGCTTCAAGCTTCAGAAGCCCAGAGCCACACTTCTCCTTCGGCTCTTTTCAACCTGGTCTTCTCCCTTCCTCCTGCGGCTCCTGCTGCCGGCACAGGCTGGCCTCACCCTGCGGCTTCCCAGGGCACTGGGAGTGAGATGTGATGCTTTCTGTCAGCCCGTCAGCTCATCACCTCCCAGACGGGCTCTGGTCTTCGTAGGTCGCCACCCGCTGCTTGTACACAAGTGATGGGTCTGTCAGGGCTGGAAACGGGGCCCAAGAGCAGGACCTGCCATCGGAACGCACAGCTCTCTGCCCCTTCCCTGTGGAATGTGGCTCACGTTGTATAACTATTTTAAGGAGGAAAAAGTTAGGCCAGTTCTGTGGTTTATCTTGGTGCTGCCTTTCAGTAGCCGGGACTGTTGGTAAATGTGTTTCACCCCCCCTGGCTATTTAAATTTGACAAACCGCACTAACTGGGGTGAATAGAGCTGCTTCAAAATAAGCCATTTTAGTCTGGGGGTTATGCTGCTCTAGAGGTCAGTGGGCAGGCCCTGAGGAACTCCCTCAGTGCCTCGGACGCCCACCCCACACCCAGCCTTCCCTCCACCCGCGCCGGCGTCCGAGGGGTCTGTGCCACGGGCTTCCTCCTCGTGTCCGTGGTGACCCTGGCACCCTGTCCTTGCAAGAACCTAGCTCCTTGTGTCAAATGCCACAAATGCACCAGGTGCCCCAGAACAGCACCCAAAGTACTTCTCCTTCCGTGTTGCGCTGACGAGGCTCAGGCGGCTGCTTTCCCTGCTGCTGGGCTGTGAGTTTCTTCATTATGTGGTTTCTTCCCGGCTGCCACTTTTCTCCTGGGATAGTTTTGGAAAATTCAGTCTCCAAGGAAAGGAAGTTTTCGGTGTAGCCAGATTTTGGTTTTGTAACGAGGATTAAAGCCTCCAAAACACACAATATATTCAGGTCTCTTAGTGGCTCAGTGTCAGCCATGGGTCCACTCTCACTCGGGAGGACGCAGGGCGGGCGCCTGGGGGGCAGCCAGCGTGGGAACCAGCAAGAGGGACCTGGGACAGCCCTGACCCAGTTCTGAGATGCTTGCTTAGCCATCTTGGAAAGAAGGAATTTCTTTTTGACAGTGAGGCTCTCAGCACACAGGCTTCAGAGCTCAGACGCTGTTTTCTCATGAGTGTCAGTGACTCAAAGAGGAGGCTGTGGGTGAACTTCCAAGAGGACGCAGTAGTGCCCCCGGGAGAAAGCTGGGCTTTTGTCCCACTGGCCCCCGCAAGTAGGTAAGATAAAGATTCTTGGTGCACTGATCACACAGAGTGACACCCGTGGCCACCTTTTGGCAGTTGGTGATTCAGACGTATAGGACCCTTCCAAAGACGCCTGCTTGAAACAGCACTGAAACGACATCTCCTGTTCCTTTTGCTCTCTGAGTCTTCACTGACAAGAAGCAGAAACGCCATGCGGAGCCACTGGTCCGGTGAGCAGGGGAAAAGGCTGTCAGAGTATCGCAGCTGTTTTAATGACCAAGTAATTTCATATAATTAAATACTTTGAAACTGTAAGTTTTTTCTGCCTTTTAAAAATCTGTCTTGCTGGCTTTCATGGCCCCGTCCATAGATTTTAAAGATGTGTGTGTGTGGTTTCTTTGTCTTTTACGTGATTGATGCCCCCAGGTCCTCACCCCGATACCTGCGCACGTGTGCTGGGACTGTTCGGCCTTTCGGTAAAAGTGACGCAGACAGGCACGCTCTGACGCACACAGTTTGTTTGAAAATTGCTAAATGAACTAATGGCAGCTGTATTTGGCCACGTCGTTCTCTCATTACTAAGTCATTAAGCCAAGTCACAGTTAATCTGTCAACAGTTGCAAATACTCTGTGAGACGTTCTGAAGTGAGATTTATTACGGAGTTGCGTCTTTCCCGCAGCCCACTCTGACTCGGGGCTGGGAAGGCCAGCCTTTCAGGCGGCACCTTCCTGGGAGAAGGGGGAGAGGGTTCTCGGCCTAATCAGTGTGTCAGGTTTCCGGATCCTGGAAGATGCGGGTGGAAGTGCGTGTGAGTGTGCGGGGGTGGGGGCAGCAACGCCTCCGACCGCGGGTTAGAGCCCGGTGCACGCCCAGCCTGTGTGTGCTCACGCAGGAGGCGCCCGCCAGGTGCCCGTTGTGCTCGGGTGCTGCGTTTCCCAGGACAGCGTACTCTCGTGCGTGCGTGCATGCGTGTGCGCGCACATAACGCCTCCACAGATTTCTTTCTCTGTGGGCCTAGAAAACTCCGGAGTTGGGTTTTCAAGCTTTAACTCTAAAGACTGGTTTCATTTATTCAGAAAGTATTTCCTTCAAGACAGAGAGGGAATTTCTTTCCATTTTGTGATTTTGAAGACTCTCATGACTTGTTCGGTGCGTTCTTTGCAGCGTCCATCTGCGGGATTTGGTTCTATGACACGGAGGAGTGCCAAAGGATCGCAGAACTAATGAAAAAGTAAGTGCGACGGCTCGGGACTGGGCAGGCCCCGTGCCCCGTGTGTCGGAGCGCACGTGCCACACTGCGACCCTGCAGAGCACGTCCCCCCTCTTCACAGTGGCCGGGAACACGTCCGCTGTCCCTTAGTAAATGAAAAATAAACACAAATGACACCTTCTTACGTTTCTGCGAGGTAAGATTTGTCCTGTGAATGGCTCACCTCACTTCCTGCGGGGGTGAGGAGTCTGCCGTGGGCACTTCCCAGAGGGCAGCGTTACCCTCACTTGTGAATCAGCCGTGTTACAGTCTGTCAGCGGAGAGGACGTTCGGTGGCTGCTCCGGACTCTCTGGGGTCTCCCGCGCCCTCCCTGCCCTGGGGCTCCTCAGACCGTGCGCCTAGCCGGAGCTCACGGCGTCCTCCCGTCGCAGGCCCCGCGGGGCTTAGGACAGCCTTCATTTTCCGTTTCTTTGGAAATATCCGCGCCGACGCTGGCTTGGTGCTCAGTAGACAGGCTCTGTCACGTGCCAGTCTCTTTCCATCACTCCTGCGATGCCTTGTGGTTTGCCTCGTCTGTGCTCTGGACAGCGCCGCCCGCCCCTCTTGGCCCCGGCGTGGCCAGAGCGCGGCCCGCGTGAGCACCGTCTCCGGGATGGCCAGCTCTGGAGCCCTGGGAGGCCGCTGCTTCCCGCGGCGGCGTGGAGCCTCGGGACGGAATGCTGCCCTGCGCCTGCTGCAGCCGTCGTCCGCCTGCTGCCCACACGGGTTTGGCAGAGCAGGCCCGCCTGCAGAAGGGCCAGTGCTCTGCTTTAGACCCCGGGTCAGTGGAGTGACGGCAGAGTGACCAGTGGGGCCTGCGGGAGCACGTCCCAAAGTAAGGTTGGTTCCTGAGGACCTGCTTGTGTAGCTGACTTTGGGTAACTAGCTCCAGCTGCGGGTGGTGATCGAGAGTGTTCAGACTGGTGCTTGCCTCCGCGACAGCCCGTCCCCGGGACACACGTGTTGCTGTGAACCGCGATGGCAGCAACAGCAGGGTTTCGTGGAGACCGACTGCACCCTGCGGTGGGGCTGAGTCAGGCGGCATCCTCCTGCGGTGGGCGCCTCCCAGCGGGGGCGGGAGAGCGGCTGGTGGCAGGCTCGAAGCCTGGTTTGCATGGATTCCGAGCCTGTCTCGGTCAGGAGGATGCCCCCGGTAGGTTTGCAGACCCTTCACCATCAGCTTGGTGGCCGGGGTGACGGGCCGGGGCTGCAGTCGGCGCTCAGAGGAGGAGTGTTCTCTCAGCGTCCCTGCGGCAGCTTCCGCCCCCTCCCAGGCCTCCAGGAGGACAGCAGACACACCCGCCGCTGTGCCATCAGCCCCTCCCCTGGGAGGGCGTCGCGGCTGTGTTTCGAAGCCGCCGGGACCCACCTGGCTGTGACTCCCAGGCCCTTGGGATGAGGGGGAGGGTCCCGACTGGCCACTCAGGTGGCTCTGTGTTCCAGGACCCTTAACTGGGCTCCGCAGCAACTTGTGAGCCCTCTCAGATGTTCTTAGTGCGGAGTGGGCAGGCTTTTTGTGGAAAAGCGCAGAGTCGGCTCTGTGAGGCCACAGGGCCTCCGTCCCCACGGCACCAGCTCTGTCCTGCGTGTGTGACAGCCGCCGAGACAATGTGCGCACCTGTGCTCAGGATGTCGTTAACCTTCTGTACCAAACGGGGCAGGGCGGGCAGACAGCCCCGCCAGCCCACCCCGCTCTGGCCTCGTGCGTGGGCTCAGTGCACTCAGGACCTCAACTCCCATTTTCCCTCTCAGTCCCTAAGCAGTCTGATCTCTGTTGTGACTGTAACAAGCTAGAAACGCCTGGGTGAGAATTGGATGGTTTGAAAGATGAGTGGTGTTGAACTGGCTTTTCTTGTGTGGCTTTCCCTTCTGTTTTTCTAGCCTGACTCAGTACGAACAGTTGAAAGCCCACCACGGAGCTGGAGCAGGAACCCCACCAATGACCCTCAGTTCCAGAGAGGAAAAGGAAGTGGACATCGTACGGATGCTGGCCAGAGCCAAAGACGAGTACACGAAGGTGAGCGCTGTCCTGCCGGTGAGCCGCGCAGAAGTCCCTCCGGGGGTTCCGCCCACGGAGACGCCTCCACTCTGCCTCCCACCACACAGAGTGGTGTGGAAAACAAAATCTCCGCTTGCTTTTAGTGGCTCAAGCCTGTTTGCTTTTAAGTGGATTAAAAGGCAGCCCAAGAAATCAGAAGCTCTTATACACAAATAGTCTCTTGTCAGAAAATGTACTAGACAACCCCATTTACAGTGGCCGCAAATCCATAGAAAGTTCTTTGAGATAAAATCACCAAGAAGTGATTGTATGGTGAATAATTATTGGCTGTCC
Organism: Camelus ferus; assembly: GCF_009834535.1. NCBI lineage: Eukaryota > Metazoa > Chordata > Mammalia > Artiodactyla > Camelidae > Camelus > Camelus ferus. The sequence continues at coordinate 20,433,864 of NC_045729.1, read as the reverse complement.
TTGGAGGTCCTTAGACACTAGGAGTAGAAAGGAGGTCCAGCCCCTTCCTCGGAAAACTGGTGGTCAGTGGGAAGGAATTAAGCATTCATGCTGCCTGGCCACAGGAACCAGACTATCCAGGGATTCAGGATGAGGGACTGTCTTCTCTACCAGAGAAGCCAGCTTTAAATGTAGACGGGATGGCAGCCCTGGCCCCCGGTGCAGCCGCTGATGCAGGCAAGGGCCCTCAGTAATGTTAGTGGTGAGAAGGTGGGTGGAGACCTGACCTGGGAAGAATGGGGCCGCCACCCTGGACCACTGTGCACCCTGCAGCAGCGTGACGCCAAGGACACAGCACCTTGAAACACTCCTGCCCCAGGGCTGAGCCTGGACCTGAGTCCTGAGCGCTGACTGCCCGTTGACAGGGTGACAGGAGGGGGCAGCGGGGCAGGAGGAGAGAAATGAAACGGCAGCTCCCGGCCTCTGCGGGGAGCCGGCCGGCGCTGCTGGAGGCGGGGGGCTTCCGTGCGCCCCCCAGTCACCCTCAGAGCCCCAGTGCGTGCCTAACCCGCCAAGGGCTGTGTGCCTCCTGCCCGCAGCCAGTAGACGCTGTCGCCCAGAACCGTCGCGCTCTGGTCCGGTTTCTGTCATGTGTAGCTCTTCAGAACTTTGGAACAATACCCCGGTGACCTCACTGGGCTTCCCGCCGTGCGACGCCAGACACAGGAAAGCGACACTTTTGCCCACGAGGACCTGGGTGCTGTGAAGACGGCGTAGCACGGCCAGCAGCTGAGTCACGCAGACACTGAGCAGTCACTGCTTCCTGTCTTCTCCCTCCCTCCTCTCCACACAGACACACATGCACAAAAACCGTGTAATTGATGGTGTTTTACCTTCTTAAAAATCTTCTGGCTGGGGGGGCGCTGCACCTCCTGGCCAGCCACTTCTCGGACACGGGGCATAGGTCTGGGCGCAGCGGCTGGCACGGGGCCTCCCTCCAGCTGCCCCACGCCTCAGTCGTCTCGGGCCACTCCTGCACGTCGGAGCCCCCGAAGTGTTCAGACCAGCCCACCCCCAGGTGCAGGTCCCCCAGCGCTGGCTGCAGCCTCACATCCCTCCCTCCTGCTCACCGCCCCGACCCCTCACCCTCCCCGGGGCCCCCACCCGGTCTCTGCTCCGGGACCCGGGCGGGTGACAGTCCGCCCGCTCAGAACCCGGCTCACGGATGTGCACACGGCCCCGGGGACCTGCTGGGGGCCTCACTTTGTGCCGTCCCCACCACACGCAGCGTTTGCCTCGTTTTGTTTGCCCTGCAGAGTCTGCACGTCCTTTGAAGCCCGCTTTTCACATGGGGTTTTCCCAGGTCTCTTCACTCAGACTGATTATTCCCTCCCCGACTCACCGGTCTGTTGCTCTAGAACGCGCTGTTCCTCCGCTGTCACGCGGCGTCAGCTCCTCCCACCTCACCGTGAACCTGTTCGTTCTGTTCATCACCGTCCCACAGACTGGAGGCGACAGTGCAGGAAGTGGAGTCAGTGTGTGCACCCTGCTATTCTGTAAAATCAGCACGTGTTCTGTGCGTAATGTGAGTGGCTGCGGCTGTGAGCTGAACACCGAAGAAACTCTCTTCTGCCTTCACCGGCCAGGTGGCGTCCCGCAGCCCCTGGCCGCACCTGCGTCATCACCTCCCCCGGCCCGCGTCCTCGGTCTCTCACTACCGGGTCCCTGAACCCTGGCCTCCAGGCACCCCACAACGCGGCCTCAGATGGTCCTGCCAGCCCCATGCCCTCTGCTGCCACTGCCCCTACAACTGTTTGCAGCTCCTCCCAGACAGAGTAACAGCCCTGCCTCCTGAAGGTGCCCTCCACCTCCCCCGCTGGCCCCTGTCCCCCTTCACCTGTCAACACACGCTCAGTCTTTGGAGGCTCACGTCCCTTTTCTTTGCTCAACACGTCACTTCTGATCCACCCAGCGGGCGTCTGTGCCGCGAAGCCCCGCTGCCTTCTAGCTGCCGCACGTGTGTGCCATCAGCTCTCCCGACGCAGGCGCGTTAGGACGTGGAGGCGGTTCCCAGGCCCAGGGAACGTGATTTCTCCTCGGAACTCTTGCTGAGGAGCAGGTTTCTATGACCGGAAGTGTCGGGAGCCAGAGCGATGCACACTGGGGCTGTTCTTACAGAAAGACGTCGCGTCTCTGGATGGGGATTAAACTCACTGACCTCTGAGGCCCTCTCCTGCGCTGAGCTTCTTAAACTCACGAAGACCCCGAAATGCAGGAGGAGGACGCGTTCTGGGCCGGAGGGATGTGGTGTTGATAGCGTTCCCGGTACGACTTCTTACGTGAAGCTAATAAAGTAATTGGGAAACCTCATTCTGGCCAGTATTTTATGTTTGCCCCCCAAAGAAACAGCTGTCTGTGAATCTGCTGTGGAGGAGCAGGGCCGCTGGGTGGCCGGCACCTGCCCCGCCTCCGGTGGACGCGCCCTGGGGCGCAGACGAGCCACGGGGACCAAGGCCTGGGCGGCGGAGCAGCGGCGCCAGCGGGGCGCCACCGGCTCAGAGCTGCGCCTCCAGAGGGGCTGCTTTGTACTGAAGACTCTTGTGTGTGTGTGGTTTAAAGCAAGAATGAAGAGCTGTTTTCTGGATACAGCTGTGACTAATTTGTGAAATTAGACAAATTAGTGTCTTTTGATGTTCAGTGAGAAAATTCAAGAGTATAAGAAAGAAAATAAAACTACCTGTGGCCCTGCCACCCAGAGACGTCTGTTTTCAGGGCACTGCCCCCCCGACCACCTCCCCCCGTCACGTGTGTTCGCGTGATGCAGCGGGGGCGCGGGGCAGAGCTGGTCGTGCCTCAGCTTCTCTGTGAAGAGTCCACGTGCGCTTTCCAACTCTGCGTGTCTTTCCAAGTATTTGAAAGTTGTTTGGAAAAAAAAACGCAATCCAAAAATGGGCAGAAGACCTAAACAAGCACTTCTGCAGTGAAGACATACAAATGGTCAATAGGCACATGAAGAAATGCTCAGTATCACTGATTTTCGGAGAAATGCAGATCAAAACTACAGTGAGGTATCACCTCACACCCATCAGAATGGCCATCATTCCAAAGTCTAGGAAGGATAAATGCTGGAGAGGCTGTGGAGAAAAGGGACCCCTCCTGCACTGTTGGTGGGAATGCAGTTTGGTGCAGCCGCTATGGAAAACAGTATGGAGATTCCTTAAAAAACTAAAAATAGACTTACCATATGATCCAGCAATCCCACTCCTGGGCATATATCTAGAGGGAACTCAAATTTGAAAAGATACATGCACCCAGTGTTCATAGCAGCACTATTTACAATAGCCAAGACATGGAAACAACCCAAATGTCCATGGACAGATGAGTGGATAAAGAAGTTGTGGTGTCTACACACACACACACACACACACACACACACACACACACACACACACACACACACACACACACACACACACACAGTGGAATACTACTCAGCCGTAAAAAATAATAAAATAATGCCATTTGCAGCAACATGGATGGACCTGGAGATGAGTAAGCCAGAAGGAGAAAGAAAAATACCATATGATATTATGTATGAAATCTAAAAGAAAAAAGACACTAATGAACTCATCTACAAAACAGAAACAGACTCACAGACGTAGTAAACAATCTTATGGTTACCGGGGGGAAAGGGGGTGGAAGGGATAAATTTGGGAGTTCAAGATTTGCAAATATTAACTGTAACTCAATAAAAAAAAAAGTTAAAAAAAGATTCACAAATATTAAGTACTATATGTAAAAATAGATTTAAAAAACAGATTTCTTCTGTAGAGCACAAGGAACTGTATTCAATATCTTGTGATAATCTTTAATGCAGAAGAATGTGAAAGTGAACACATGTACATGCATGACTGGGAAATCGTGCTGCACACCGGAGACTGACACACTATAATGGACTATACTTCAATTTTGAAGTCATTTTTAAAAAAAGAAAAGAAATGAATGCAGAGACCTAAAAAAAAAAGGTGATTTGGGTCTGGAGAGGCATAGACAGTTAAACAACTGGAAAATGAGCTACAGATTTCTGAGCTCATGGGTGTTCAGTTTTGAGCAGTTTCTCCGTGGAGGTGAGTCTTCAGTGGTGGATGAACGGGTGCAGTGACAGACCAAAAAGGGCTAGTCACCTGGATGACGCAGCTCCCCGGTGTTAAGCCAGGGCCGGGGGCGTCTCCAGCACTGTCCGTCCCTGAGGACTGTTCCACTCTCTGAGTTTAAACTGCTGCTTCTCAAGCAGAACCTGCAGCCTTTGGGCCTGAGGTCCTGCAGGCTGACTGACACTGGGGGTGATGTTTTAGGGCACTGAATTGTGCAACTAAGAAAAATTAAATTTGAATTTGATTTATACTCAAGTATAGCTCATATCAGAGGCGACAGCGGGATTTCCCTTTGCACACGAAAACCTATTTTTTTTAAAGTACCAACTAGGTAAAATAAAGAGCAAGGAGGTATGTTCTTTTAAGAGGATTAAAGCTGCTTTTACACCAAAGTGAGGTTCTTCTCTCCGTTTCAGTGTAAGACGTGCTCCGAGCCCAAGCCGATCACCAGCTCACCTGCCGTCTGCCACAGCCCCAGCCTCATCAAGCCCGTCCCGCTGAAGCCCGGCAGCCGGCCGCAGCGCCTCCCTCGGCCCAGCCAGGTGCCAAGCCCCCTCTCCGCCGCCAGCGCCCGGTGCACGGGGAGGGCCCGGGGCTGTTCAGCCGCTTGGGGGTCAACCCAGAGAAGACATTTTTTTTCATTATTAATCATTTGCTCTTCCTAGAAAGGGGTTGGGTTTTTTTTTTTTTTTCTCGCTTTTGGCATTTCCCATATTCTGTACTAATCTCTTGTGGATTTGAACTCCTTAGAGGATAAAAAGGTATCTTAAAACAGCAATAACCTAGTAAGTATCACGTCAGAGCTGACATAGCCTTCCGAGGCCGGTGGCTGGTCTCCCAGGCCCTGGGAGAGCCTCCCCCCACCCCCGCCCCGGGGCCGGGGCTGCCGGTGTGCCCGTGGGAGCCCTGGTCCGAGAACTGGCATCACAGCCCCCGGTAGACCCCGTGACTTGTCGCTGGGTTTGCATCTGGGATGCAAACACGACCGCACTTCCGTGTGTGTGTGTGTGTGTGTGTGTGTGTGTGTGTGTGTGTGTGTGTGTGTGTTTTTCAGAGCAGTGCAGCCTTAGCAGACTCGCTGACCTGCTGGTCCCAGTGCTGAGTGCAGGCGCACGGTGGCTCTTTCCGTTTCTTACAGTTGTTCCTCATTAGAGGTTTTTCCGAAGCACTTGGTTTAAACCAATTTTGAGAATGAACATGGAGCCAAAAGACATAAAGATGGGAGGTGGGGGGTGCTCAGAGGCGGGTACTGGATCACGTGGCGGAAATAACCAGAGGAGGTCAGACTGATGCAAGTCTTACATTGAATTTTTTTAAAGAATAAGCCTTTTCTAATTATCTTTTAGCTTTGATTTAAAGTTTGCATTCCATGGAAATTTTCTGTTTTCATAGAGAAACCAGAATGTGTTGACTTGAGAACGAAGCTCATGTTTTCTTAGCCCAACAATAGACAGCAGCAGAAAGAGGCGCGGGGGGCGGGGCGGGAAGGGGCGGGGCGGAGGGGGCGGGAAGGGGCGGGGCGGGAGGGGGCGGGAAGGGGCGGGGCGGGAAGGGGCGGGGCGGTGACCAGGCTGGAGTCACTCTCTGATGGGGGTCGTTAAAGCTTCTCTTACGTAGTTGAAACGATGGAATTAGACTCAATGGCATAGGTTTCTTTCTAGCCCTAAACTTCTATAATCCTGTGAAAAGCTACCAGGAATTCTGAAATCCTCCTATTTCTCCGTATTCTCAGCGTCGTCTTGTACTTCGTAGGGTTAGATAGATGCCCTGTTGAAGAGATTCTTCGCCCTTTAGTGTCTGTGGTTTTGTGCCATGGTGGTCCCCAGTCTGTGACCCCCGGGCCCATCAAGGGCCGTATGCCTGTGCTATCAGTTGACAGTTACTAAAATCAGCAGCTGCCTTGTGGGTGGAAGGGGGAAGAATGCTGTGAAAATGTGTGGCATTAAAAAGTTCTCAAAAAAAAAAAAGCTTTCAAATTTGTAAAGTTTATCATTAAGTGTTTTCATCCTCTCTGACCCTTTGTGAACAGAAGAAATCATCGGCTAGTAAGCTCTGCTTCACTGCCCCCACCCTTGCCCTGCAGAACCAGACTGTGTGTGTGTCTTTATTTTTTCCAGACCTCAGACCTTGAGCCCCAGCACCTGTCTCTGTCGGCTCTCTTTGGGAAGCAGGACAGAGCTCCATGTCACGAGCCTGCGGGGCCTCCACGGCACCCCCCGCCGCCGCAGGAGAAGATCCCGGTGAGGCCGGGGGCCGTCCGCTCCCTGTCCCACGAGGAGGCCAGGAGACCCTCACCCTCGCTGGAGGAGCAGCTCTGCCCGGCCATCCAGAAGCTCCTGGTCCGGGGCACCGACCTCCACCCGCTGTCGGAGCTGCCAGAGCGCCGGCCCTGTGACCACAGGGGGGCCGTTGGGGTGCCCGCCCGGCCCGGCTCTCCCCGCAGCCCTGGGCCCTCCTCCGGTGTGCACAGCGCTCCCAGGACACAGAACCTGCTGGAGAAGCTGCGAGGCAGCTCCCGCATCCCTGCACCTGCAGTCCCACCGCCGCTGGCACATCCCCTCCCGCTGCAGACGCCAGGGCCCCGGGCGCCCGGGAGGGAGCAGCCTGGCAGTCCGTCTGCGGGCCCCGGCCAGGCCACCCCGCAGGAGCTGCTGCGGAGGCTTCAGACGGTGCCACAGGAGCCTCCGCTCACGCCCAGCCGCCCTGCCTTAGCCGCCAAGTTCCCTGTGGCCTCCCCCAGCGCCAGCGCGCCCACCCCACTGGAGCCCTGGAGGGACCGGCCCCCCGGCACGCAGACGCAGGCTCCTCTGCTTCAGGTAGGCTCTGCGGGGGGCGCGGGGCGGGGCTGGGGCGGCCTGGCGCACTGAGAGCCCACCATGCTGTGCGCTCCAGCTGAGCCGCGTGTGCGCCTTCTGCCTGCACGTCCAGGGGGTCTTTGCCTGGCAATCCCAGAGCCTCCCTCCACTCAGAGCTGCTTCGTTCCTGGAATTCAGTCTTCATCTTATAAGGTTTGAAGGCTTGACAGGGACGTGGACAGAAACCCAAATCTTTGACTTTGGAAACTTAGGGTGCTTTGAATCATTCTGGGTTGCCAGACGTCTGACCTCATCTGGTTATTTCCGCCCACAGTTGGTTATCCTGTGTTCATTATCCAGTACCCACTTCTGAGCACTCCCACCTGCCGAGCCTGCGCTGCACGTGGGAACGTGGCCATGAAGAGCTGGGGAGCTGGGGCCCTTCCCCCGCAGAAGCCGCAGCCCGGGTGCTTGGGGTCAACAGAGGAGCATTTCACTGACCCTGGAAGCGGGGGTCTCAGTGGTGCAGCTGACTGAAGTCAGGAGAAGGGAGGTGTGCCCTCTGACCCCATGGCATGCACGCTGATTGCCCGAGAGGGGATACTGTCATCTTCAGAAGTATCCTGTCCCCCGAGGAAGGCGGCGCTCTGGTCGCCAGTAGCTCAGAGCAGGGAGAAAGCCGGCGCGTTCCCGTTTTCCACTGCCTATGGGGACATCTAGGGACGGGTCTGATTTTTTTTCCGTTTGGATTGGTACAAATTCGTTGCAAATGCATTGGGTTTAAAATTAGAAATTTCTCTCTATTTATCACATATTTCCTCATTGGTCCTCCTGCTGTGTTTTGGCAAGTGGCTTTCAGCCGTTCCTCAGAAATCTTGCCTTTTTTGAAAACAAAGACCATAGGTGCAGAGCAGAGTCTGCGTGTACGTGAGACCGAGGGCAGTGGAGTCGGTCCTCCGGGTAGCGGCCCCGCGCCTGCAGCTGCGAGCAGTTTGCGTCGGGACCGCCTGCATCCGCTCTGCTGCTCCTTTCACGTCCCCCGCACCCGTGTCTCTGTTTAGTAACCAGCCATCTCCGGGCTCCCCCGCAGGTCCTCTCGCCCCAGCGCGTCCCAGCCGCAGCGGCCCCTTCTCTGCTCATGTCCCCCATGGTGTTCACCCAGCACGCCTGGGCCCCGCCGCAGGACAGGGCCAGCGGGCTCTTGCCCCTGAGAAGCCAAGACCCAGCTGCCACCCCCACCGGCCTCCTCCTGCCCCTGCAGCCCTCGGAGCCGCCCGGGGTCACCGGCAGCCCCCTGACCAAGCTGCAGCTTCAGGAAGCCCTGCTGCACCTCGTCCAGGTAGGAGCCCCCCATCCCCGGCCACCCCCGCCCCGCGAGGCGCCCCTCGCTGGTGTCTGCTGGGCCGCCCTCCCTGCACCCCACGGTGTCTGTGCGCGGTTCTGGAGGAGATTCAGAAACTGGCTCCGAGTGTCTCAGCTCCGGGAGGGTTTTCTCACCTGGAGGACTGACTGAGTCCTCCGAGCTGCTACCTGTCAGAAGAGGAGGCTGCAGCGTGTGACCAGGTCACCACGGGAGGGTGCTGGGTGCTGCAGGCCCAGGCGGATCCTCCGTGGGGCCTCGGGGGGCAGAGGTGAGAGCAGGCCGCAGCGTCTGGACTGTTGCCCAGGAGGAAGCCTTGGGGCCGCAGGGAACGGTGGTGGTGACAAAGGATAAGGCCAGGGTGGGTGTCAGCCACACGCCCCACCGCGCCGTGAGCTGAGAGCGAGGGTGAGGCTTGTGCGGGTCCCCGAGCCAGGCGCCGTCTTCAGCGCTTTGCCGGTGGTGTGAGCCCTTACACAGCAGCCTGCTGCGGTTTTCTGTCTTAGAGACCAAGAGACTGAGGTGCAGTGACTGGCCTGACGTCCCTCAGCCAACACTCGGCAGAGCAGGGGCCGCATGCGGGCAGGACGTCGTGCGGGCGGGGCCCATGGAGCGGGCAGGCAGGGCTCACCCTGGGCCCGCGCAGGGCCTTGAAGAGTGGGGGCTTCTGCTTCTCCTTGGTTCGCTCTTCTGGTGTCTGGTTGGTAGAGAGTCTTTAACAAGGTTTTTGTGGTTTTGTCGCTTGAGTGTCAGGTGACTGAGAGCACGGCCAGCACACTTTCTCCTCAACAGGACAGGAGTCTCCGTCTTTGCAAAGGGAACGTGTCTCAGAGAGAAGGAAGGGACAGGGCCAGCAATCTGCACCCGAGTGTGGGAGCAGAGCGCAGGCCGCTGAGGGCCGACCACAGGTGGCTACCCCGTGCTGTTTCATAAATAAATACGAAGGTCTTTTCTACCTTTTTTGAAGCCATTCATGATAAGTTCATGAGGACTTAGGACATCTGTGAACGCCTCTGAGCAGTAAACAAAAAAGCCTGAAATGTAAATTAAAAGTTCCGTGTGTTTCGGGCTCATTCCACTTGCGTTGTTCAGAGATCTCCGTGCAGAGTCACGACTCTGACAGCCGGGAGCAGCCCCTGGCCCTGGTGGTTAGAGGTCGTGTGTCCCTCTCCCTGGGCCCGTGTGCCCCCCCACCCCACGCCACACTTTAGATGCCCTCTTCCCGGGCGGGGGGCGCTCTGCTGTCGTGTCTGCCTGCTCTTAGGACGCCGTCCCTTGCACGGAGACTGCGGAGGGAGACCAGGGCAGCCCGGCTCCCTTTCCCTGCGTGAGGACGGCGCCGGCCCCGGGTGGGGGACGCCCCGTGAGACCTGGGCGAACTGCCCGAGCGTTCAAGGGTTTGGGTGGGAGGGAGATGCCTCTAGCATCAGAAGCAAAACCTCTGACTGGACCCGTGATTCCCTCAGCCCCTAGTCAGGCAGGAGAGGCCAGAGACCGCCAGTCCAGCAGCTGCCCGTTTGCCAAGGCCAGGGCCACGGGCAGCCAGCACCTGCTGCTTCGCCCGCTGGCCGCCGAGAACCGGCAGCCGAGCGTGCGGCCGGCCTGCGGCCCCCTTGTGTTCTCATGTGCCCCTCCACAGCCCCGGCTGTAGCCCAGATGGCTGGAGGTGAGCACCTTGGGGTGAGATGCCCGTCCAGCTCCCGGGCAGGGAGCCTCTGTGCTGCCCACCAGCGCTCCTTCCCAGGGGCTCTTTTGATTTTGTTTTCCAGAATGATGACAGCTTCTTAAATATCATCTACGAAGCTTATCTCTTCAGCACGACGCAGATGGCCTTGAAGAAGACGCTGTGACAGCGGGGCGGTTTTAAACTCGTCCTCAAGGTCCACCAGTTCAAGGTTCTTTCACATCAAGTGCTGTTCCCCAAAATGTTTCTGCCTTTTTTTGAAGTATATGCTACATGAAGTAAAACATTTCGGACTTTTCTCATCAAGGACTTTTGTAAACAGCTTCATCCTTCGGTGCACCTGGCGCTAAGAATTGGGGGTGGGGGGAGAGCCCTTTGCTCGTGTCACACGGCGAACGCCAGGCTCAGGCTGCCGCCCCTCACGTGTGCCGGGCTGTGTGCAGACACGTTACTCCCTGTGGGGAGGGCTGCTCTGGGGACTTGTCTGCTCTTTCGTCAGCAGCTCCGGTTATTCCTGGAACTCGGAATGTGCCAACCGCCAGGTGGCAGTGTCGCCTCGTGACCACTGACACGCCCCGCCGGCCTCCCTGGCCTCACCCACCTCTCGAGTAACAAGTGAAGCCATGTCCCAACAGAGTAGACCTTTCATTTGTGAGAATCAGTCGGCACGTTTTCCCTGGGCCTTAAAGAAGGGAAATTATCTGCAAAGGTGTTTCCCGCCAGTTTCTGGAGGTAGATGTCCTGGGAGCCCACAGACGGCCCGTGTTCCCGGTGACGCTCCGTCCATCCCAGCCAGACTAGCTCCTCTGTGTCTTCTGGACCCAACCAGCCTCTGCTTCCAAATGAGCTTTTGGTCATTTTCAGCAGAGCATGCTGAGAGCAAGGCCACAGAGGATTTTAAAGCCAGTTCTTGGCCTCCGGGGAGAAGCCGTGCAAGTCAGGCACGAGGATCGGGACACGCAGGCCGTGGAGCTGACTGACCGCGTGCACGGAGACAGGCGTCATCTTGGGAGCGCGCAGAGGAGCCCTCGCCGAGCTGTCCTCCGGGGGGTCGCCGTGGCACCCATCCCTGCCGAGCGCTGGTGACACACTTTTCAGTTCTACACCCTGCTCGTGCTAGGCCCATAATGAGGCCTCTGAAGCCGCATGGGAGACAGCTTCGTCCTCTCCGGCAGGGCGGGGACGAGGCGGGGAGGAAGGTTTCCTGACAGCTTCTGAGCCCGGATGTGCACTGGAAGCTCCGAGCTGACGCGGGCACTTCTGTCCTGAGGAGCAGAGCGGGGTGGGAAGGGGCCTGGCGCCCACCGGCCACAACATGGCCCGGGAGCCTGCTGTGACCTCCCGATTCCGAAGGGATGGCTTCCTCTGTTCCTAAAACGTCTCCTACAAGGTCCCGCCCGTGATAGACCCGGCAGCACACCCTCCAGACACGTGACGCTCGTGACCGCAAACGCAGCGTTTGAGCATTGGCACGAGGAGTGGGGCGCGGCAGACGCACGTGGACCTGCCCTCCCCGGTCGGTGACTGCTCACCCCCGGGCAACATCAGCCTCCTCCACTGCTGGCCACCCTTTAAAATTGAGGTATTTTGAGAATATATGTGTATTCTTGACCTTAATACATGTGCAGAGTTGCTTCCTGAGTGGGGAGAAATGAATTCCATTCAAAATTTTTTTAATACATTTGTGGTAGCAAGTGGCCCGTTTCTGAAACGTTATTTTTTAACTTGTTTTGTATAAATAGAAAGAAATCTCAGTCGCAGCACCTGCTGTGAACAGACAGATGTGCACTGGGGCCGGAGGGTCACCCCCCTGCCCGGTGTGGTCAGACCCACACCGCAGGCTTCACTGGGCCTTTTTAGGGCAACACCACGGTGATCTGTTTTGAAAACAAATCCTCCGTCCTTTATTGGAATGAATCACCTTGAAAGTGACAGGCCCAATTCATTCAGACCAAAGACTGCAGCACCCTTCAAAGTGCCCTTGGAGACGGGGTGCTGGCTCCCCCGTGGGAGAGCAGGTGCACGTTGCCCTGTGCAGAGACCCTTCTGGAGGGTCCGGGAAATGCATCACAGGGTCATCTCAGGCACCAGAGTGAGATGTCACATAGAGGCTGACTCTCCTCTTTCCTCCTCTGACCCAAATTCTGGGCAGCAGCCTGAATTTCCAGGTGGAAAGGAGGCCTGAGACGGTCCCCACAGGCCCACTACCCCGGCACCGCCTTCAGCCCTGGAGAGGTGACGCCCGTCCATCCCGCCTGGTGCGGGGCAGGACACACGGCCATGGTCAGGCGGACTTGCCCTCTGTCCGGGACAAGGGAGCTTGTCTGAGGTGCTGTCTCCTCACTTGTAGAAGGAGAGTGACCCGCGCCTCGTGGAGTCCTCATGGGGGTTAAACTGGGCGTCACAGGGGACCGGCTCCTCCGAGCGGAGCATGGCCCCTTCTCCCCGCCCCCCTTCGTCAGTGCCGCTCACCCTTCCTCCTGGAGGAGGCGCCCTGAGCCCTTCAGACGGAGATGTAGCCCAGCTGGTGTGGCTGCTACCACCCTGTCTTGTTGCAAAGCCAGAGAAGGAGCTGCTGTTGGAATGTACGGTCCTGGGTGTCTCCCCATGCAGAGGCCAGCTTGGAGATGACTGTGGAGGGAGAGAAACCCTCATCAGCATCTTCAAGAACCTCCAGGTGCCCCACGGACACCCTCCCACCAGCCTGCTTCCAGCCCTTTCCCGAGGCAGGCCCCAGGCAGAGACTCCAGGCTGGTCACCGCCCACGGGACCCTGGCCCGGGACAGGCACGACTCTGAGTTCTTCCTCTGGGAGGAGCTTCTCCTCCCAGAGGACACCCCCCCCGCCCCCCCTTAAGGCAGTTCCAGCTGCTGAGCGCCAGGGAGGAAGCCAACAGCTGACCCCACAAAGGCCCATGTCCCTGGCTTGTGGCACCGGGGACAGGAGGTGCCACATGAGGTCCAGGCCTCTGAACACCAGGCTGCGCGTGATCCGGCTGGACGTCACGCGGACGCAGGGTGGGAGAGGGGCCTGGAGCCAACCTGCGAAGACTGTTGTTTGTCCAGCGGGCCAGGAGCCCCGGCTGCAGGTGACAGGGCTGCTCACTCCCACCCAGAAAGAGGCCACCTGCCTCTCCGCCGAGCCTGCTCTGCCTGGACGCGTGCCTTCTCTCTTTCCAGAGGGATCGGCCTGCTTCCCAGGTGTGGAGCACGGAGCCACCTTTAAAGCTCGCCGTTTGCAGCGGCGGGTCAGAGCCACTCTGCGTCGTGGGCAGTTGCCTGGCTGCAGACTGGTGCGTCTCCCCAGCATTTTGCTTAATTTTCAGGTTCCAAACCATCGGCATCCCCCTCCCTCCTCCGGTTTTGGGGGGAGGGGCGGTTACAAGCACGCGGTGTGTTTAACTCAACCTCGTGTACCTACGCAGGGCTTCAGCAAACTGAGCCACGAGTAACGCTCTGCAGCAGCACGGAGCCCAGAGAAGAGGGCGCAGATAAAACTGCCAGCTGTGGTCCTGAAATGCCGGGGGAGCTTGAGAGCTGAGCGCTGCTGGCCATGTTCTCCTGGGGCTGGCGGTGCCGGGAGGCACTGGGGCTCCAAGCGGCCGGCACAGCCCTGCCGGGCACAGCAGGGGGAGGTAGAGAGTGTCCTGGGTGGGCAGGGAGGGCGGGAGACCTGACAGCTATGGGCCAGAGTCTAGTTGGGAAGGCGTGGGGGAGCGTCTCCGAGGTGGGCGGGCGCAGAACCAGGCCCCAGAGCGGTGGTGGAGCTTCCTGGCGCAGGGCGCTGGGGGCGGTCAGACCCGGGTCTGGAAGCCTGGGTGTTCTCCAACGTCCCATCCAGCCGTGTCCCAAGAGTCTGAAGGACGCAGCCCAGTGAGAGGAAGCTCTAGCTTCTCCGGGGAGGTTTCTCACTTCCTGCAGCTGGCCAGCCATTGGGCGTCTCAGCACAGTGAGAGCAGCGCTGTCCATGGAGGGGCTGGGGGGCCAGGGTGGAGACCAGTGCCGGGGCCTCCTCCGGCCTCCTGTGTCCTTCCTCCACCCAGCCAGCGCTGCCGAGAAGCCCTGTCCTGTAAGTCTGTTGTGGGAACGTAGATGTGTCTCTGGACGGAGCCCCGGCTTCCAGGCGGCGTTTCTTGCTGGACCCTTACGCCAGCGGCCGGGGTGGGGCCTCTCCGCTGGTCCTGGTTGCCTCCGGGGCTCTGCGGGAATCTGTGCAGAACTGGCCCTCCCGTGTTCTGCACACAGCACTCCCAGGGGTACGAGCTCCCTGTTTGGTCCTCTACCGTGTACCTGTTAGTCCGCCCAGCCTGCCCAGAGACGAAGGAGCTGTGGCTCCACTGAAAATCCATCCACGTGCCTGGCCTAGAGCGGTGTCCATTACCGCCAGAGCCACCGTCCCCTCTGGGGGACCTCAGCCCCGGAGCTGGAGAAGCTTCGCCCTCAGTGCTTTCCTTCCCCTCCCACCCCCACCTCCCTCCACTGGGAGACGCCAGAGGCTGCACCGCGTCCCCGGGGCAGATGTACTCCTGTCCTTCGGAAATGAGCTGCTGTTTACCATGTGCCAAGTCTGTGTGACACACGTGTGCGGAGACACGCGGTAAGTGAGACCTGGCCCTGCCCGAGGTCTCACAGCCCAGCTCAGGGGAGATGAACTGTAAGACGGCCCGGGAGAGGCGGGGATGGTATGGCACAGCCGGAGCAAACGGGGGCTTCGAGAAGGCTCCCAGCCAGAGGATGCCCGACCTGGTTTTTAAAGGTAAGACAGAGCGGGGGTGGCAGGGGGTCACAGCAGATCAAAAGCGGCAGAGGAGGGGGAGGGCGTAGCTCATTGGTGGAGCGTGTGCTCGGCATGCACCAGGTCCTCGGTTCACTCCCCAGAACCTCCAGTAAAGTAAATGAATGACCCTAATTACCTCTCTCCAAAACAAAGACGGCAGGGAGGCAGAAGGGCGGTGGGGGTGTGAGCGTGTGTGTCGAAGAGGCAGGGGGTGGCAGGAGGCACGCTGGACAAAGCACGGACACGGGGAGGCACCGGCGGACCCTCAGCCCCCACTCCCCACTGCGGCCGAGGGGAGGGGCGGGGGGAGGCGGGCCGCGGAGGCTGGGCAGCCTGGCCCAAGGCAGCGGGAGCTGAGACGTTAGGAAAGGTTGGACACTTAGGAAGCAAAGCCAGCAGGGCTTGGCTGCCGCTCACCTGCAGCCCACGTGGGGGGGCGGGAGGTTTCTGGCGTGGCTGGGCTGCTGACAGGCTCAGGGAGGAGTGCGGCCAGAGTCAACAGTAATCCCCATGGCACTGACAGCAGCAGGAGCACCAGCGGGGGGCCTCGCGTGCCGGACGCCGCTCTCCGCACTCGGGCCGCCCCCCGGCACGTCACTGACACCCAGCGGGGCTGCGCGGCCGGGGAGCCTGAGTGCACGTCCTCCTGACTGTGCCCGTCGGGCAGCCCATTCAGAGGCAAGGTTGTTCTCTGGGGGGGGGGGCCCCACAGCCGTGCTTCCCGAGCCCCGCCCCCACGCGGGGGGTGCTGGCGGCAGCACGGGGCCCAGACGGACGGCCTCGGGGCCTGATCCCGACCTCCCGGGAGCGCGTGGCCCCCCGCCAGGTCTCTCCTGGAGGCTCCCGCGCCGCTGGGCGGAGGGGCCGTGTCTCTGCGTGCTTCCCAGCCCCGCTGTCACTCCTGAGGGAAGCAGCAGTCGCTTCACTCTGGGACCCACAGGTATTCCCCGGGTTTGATAGGCTGGGGCAGCGGGGGGCCGGGGACCGCCCCCGCCCGCCGTGAGTGCCAGGAACCAGGCCGGTGGAGGCGGCTCACTGCGGAGGCCGAGCAGGGCACAGGAGCCCGGGCTCCTGCGGGCGCTTTGCCGCCTCTGGACGTCAGGGTCCCCGGTGGTCAAGCGCGGCGGTCAGACTTGGTGACAGAAGCAATGCCTCGCGGGGGCTTTGCTGCTCCAGACCCAGCATCCTTGAGCCCGGGGCTGCTGGGGCCGCCCCTGCCCAGAGCCGGCCAGGCCCTGACGTGGGATGCAGGCCCTGGGCCCGCTGTGTTGTGACCCTGCCGTGGGAACCGGAGCAGGCACGGCCACAGTGCCTCTGTCAGGCGAAGGGTTTGAACTGAGTGTGGCCTCTTCCAGCCCCGGCAGCCAGCTCCCCTCTCCTCTGGGGCTCTTCCTTTTAGGTTAAGGTGTAAGTCCAGGGACGGTCACTGCCAAAGGTGGCTGTGGTGCTGGGTGTGATGTGGCCACCCCTATCTCTGCCTCCACGCCCCGAGCAGGGTTCTCTGAAGGACCCCGGGGATTTGCCATCCCACGTGGCCTCTGCGTTGGCGCAATCAGGGATGCTGAGCAAGCTGTGTGCCTTTCCCGCCCCTCGGGGAGCCCGTTGTCCCCACGGCCAGCTCACCGTCGCGCGCTCAGGCCAGCCACGTGGCCCCTGCCTGCTTCCCCCAAACGCCTTCGGAGCTGAGCCTGAGACCTCCCTGTGACCTTGGCCGAGGGCACTGGTAGCCAAAGGGGAGGGTGAGGGAGGACCTATGAGGTCAGGATCCACCTTATTGTTTTCACGGCGCAGACAGGCCCAGACTGGAGTCCTGACCAGCCCGGGACGGGGCACCTCGTTCACGGTGGACCAGGACCCCGGCCTCGGCCTCTCCGCACAGCTCCTCTGCCTCCCTCCCCAGCACAGCACAGCTCTCCCCCAAGGGGCTCAGCGCTCCAACCTTCAGAAGTCTGTTTATTTATAAAACTGCTGCTTCTCCCAGCATCGGAAAGCGTTTTACAGGCATTAATTAAGGAAGGTTCACGGCAAGCCTGGGAGGGGAGGGAGAAGGGAGGGGTCTGAGGTCATCAGAGGATCAGCTTCCCTGCTGCTGCCTCTCCTGTCTCTCCCCTTAGCGTCAGTCTGCTCAGGACACGTGCACGTGGGTATACACATGCACACACACGTGCACACGCACTGGCATCACACATCAGTGCCCCTGCCTCCTTCCTGACAGACCTCTGCTAATTCCACCGTGACGGCATCTCCTGCACCTCCCGGGGCCGCGTCCCCTGTGGTCTGACCCCCACCAGGGGTGCCCTACCGTCACCCCACACCCCGGCCAAAGTCCTCTCCTGGGTGTCGCGCGCGCTTCAGCTCAAGTCGCCCCCCCACGGGGGGAGACCATCCTTTGCCTCCTCCTTCAGGGAGGAGGGCGTGGAGGAGGCGGCAGGACCCAAAGGACTGCTGTCCTGGCTTCCTGGGCCAGTGACACAGCGCCGCAGGCTTGGACGGCAGACACTGACTGCCGCTCAGGCTGGAGGCCACAAGGCAGACCAAGACGCCCCGCGGAGTTCGTTACCCCGAGAGCTTGAGGACGGCTCTGTTTCAGGCCCCTCACTTGCCTCGGAGTGCTTTCTGGCCGTCTGCTTGCAGAAGCAGCGCCCCATCACTGCCTTCACCCTCCCACAGCATCCCGCCGTGGGCAGCTGTCTCCACATTTCTCTTCCATAAGGACACCTGTCGTGTCGCATTAGGGCCCGCCCTGCTCCAGTAAGACGCAGATCAGGTCACGTGCACAGGTCCTGGTGTGAGGGCTTCAGTGTGCAAATTTGGGAGGCACAGTCCTCCCAACCACTGTGTTCCTGAAACTCCACAAATCAGGGGTCCCTCCCAGACCAGCAGTTGTCACCAGTGGCCTGAGTGACTCACCAAAGAAACGTTCCTTCTCAGACAGCAGGGTGTGGGCCGCTGACCGGTGGCTGCGGCTTCTCAGCTGGAGAACCGGGTGGCCCCTTCCCTGGCTTGGGCGTGCGCGTGCAGATCGCCAGGCGCGCCTCCCTGGGTGTGGGGAGCCCTAGCCCCACGGCCCAGAGCCGGGGCCTCTGTCTTGTGCTCTTTGTCACCGTCGTGGACTCCCTTCTTGGTGCTGGTCACGAGCTTGGCCACCAGCAGTGGCCGGAGGGAGGCGCAGGGCTGCCGCCGAGTCCACACCCGTCTCCAGCCTGTGCTCGGGGCCCCGACTCTGCCTCCGCTGTCTGGCGCCTCCTTTATTTCCACGGTTCCTCTCGGTCTCTGTCCCTCAGTCTCGGGAGAGCACAGAACTGAATTGCTCGTTCTCCATGGTGTATGCAAACCCCAGTCCACTCCCTTCCCCACCCACGACCCCAGCCCTTCTTCTGGGCCCACGTGTGCCCCGTTGGTGTGTTCTCACGAAGCGTGTGTTGTTTGGTGTGCGTGAATTCATCTTCATTTTCGTGGAGGTGTAACACACACATCGAGCAGGCAGAGTCTGGGTTGGAAAAGTCGGTGGATTTTATAAAACACACACGTGCGTGTCTGGGGGTGTGGGGCGACCCACCCCACATTAAGCTACAGAACATTTCCTGCCCTCCAGAGGGTCTCACGCCCCTTCTCCATCAAAACTCCCAGCCCTGGAATGCCAGAGTTTCCAGGGTTCCGACTCCTGTCTTGGTAAACCCCTTTCTCCAATTTCACATGAGTGGGGGCTCGGTGGCCTCTTCCACCTGGCCTCTGGCACCCTCTCCACACTCACCTTTTATCCGTGGCCTCAGTCTGGAGAGCGTTTGAGCTGCTGGACCCGCAGAGGGGTCTCTGAGGGGGGTCTGGTCCCGCTGCCAGGAACTTGTCTGTACACAGCCCTTGGTGCACGTCTGCTCTTGGCCTTCACCCAAGAGCAGAGGGGTCTTGGGGAAGCAGGCACCCCCGAAGGGCTGCGGGCCGTGCCCCCTGACACCCCCCCCAGGAGCACCAGCAATTCTAACGGGTCCCCTCTGGCGGGATGCGCAGTGTCCAGTGAAACTGCATTTCCCAGGTAACGCCGGGTGTGGAGCCCGGATGCCACACGCGAGGTCCTGGCCGCTCACGGTGGCCTTGGGGACGTGCGTGAGCTCTTTGTGGCCCGGCTTTCAGTGGGGCCACCTGCGCGTCCGCGGGGATCTGTCTCATCCGCTCTGTCCCTGCGGGAGTCGCCCGCTGGGTAGAGGTGCCGCTCATTCTGCTGTGGCCACTTCAACCTTTTAATGGTCTGCTCTGACAGTTACAAATGCCCTTAACTTTACCGATGTCTCCGTTGCTGGTTTTTTCTCACGATCAGGGCTTTCTGTGTTTTAAGGAGCCTCCGCCAAGCCCTCGGCGTGCATTTCCAGTTTACGTCAGCGGCGTCACGTCATCAATCTCCCGTTTTCCTATTGCTGCCGCTTTTACTGTTCACCCTGCGCCATCTGCACGTCGCATCTGCTGCTTCTAATCGCTCGTGACCCTCCGCCAGGTGACCGGTGTCCACACGGCCGCTCATCCTGCCCTCCCTGTGCGGTCACTCCTGGTCACGTGGGATGGGGCTGCTGGGCCGAAGGCGCTCGGTCCAGGGAAGCTTTGTCCTCGAAGCAGGTGGCTGTGCAGAGCGTCGGTCCCCGGGCTGCCCTCTCCCTTCTCTCCGCTGAGCGTCTCGGCCTCTGTGCAGGACAGCCGTGGAGGGGCTCCCAGACCCAGGCCGCCGCAGAGACCTGGGCCGCAGGTCTGGGGCCCAGCCTGGGAACCTGCATTTCCCACAGGCTCCCTGGGGGCTCTGGCCCACAGCCAGGCTGCTTCTACTCAGGAAGCACTGACTGAGCACTCACTGTCTGCCAGGCACTGGGATAGTGGGCAGAGGAGGAGCGGGTGGATGACCAGCAGGAGGGCAGGTGGATGACGGAGGGAGACTAAGGTGGGAAGGAGGACACAGGCGCCCGGGGCTGTGCCTCGTGTTGGGGTCAAAGGAAGGTCTCGCTGGGGGAGAAGCACCTGAGTGAAGACCTGGGGGCTGGGGAGGGTCCACGTGGGAGCCGGGGAGGCGCAGGCGGGCGCAGGCACGCACTCCCCTCCCCCTGCCGACACTCTGCTGCCTCGTCGCGTGGGGGCTTCACCCGGAGCATCACTTGCTGTACCCAGACCGTCCTAAAACCTTGGCGGGGACATTCACTAGCTGCAGGCGGGCCCACGGTCCCCCAAGATCACACCACTGCCATCCTCAGGTCTGGGGACCCTTTCTCCCACCATGTTCTTTGGGGAGCTGGGCCCAGCCCCAGACAGGAGGGGACTGGTGATCTGTTTGACCGGCTCGTGGCTGAAGGTCCTGCAGGCATGAGCACAGGGTGCTGCCTGGCCGCGGTGCTGGGTGATCTCTGCAGTGAGTGCCCCTCACAGCTGGGAGATCCACGGCCTTACCAGGCCTGGTGTAGCGCCTGGAACAATGGCAGCCACCCTGTGACCATGAGGGGAGCTAACTTGAGGTCAACCCAAAATACTGAAGATTCCAGGGAAAAAAAGATGGAGGAGCTCGGATCTTTGGTGATGTCATTCAGCTGCTGCCTTAATCACCCTGGAGCCACCTAGACTTCCTTTGTGGGACTCTGAATGGTCATTATCTAAGTCAGCTGAGTAGAGGTTTTCTGTTACTTTCAGCCCAAAGCACTAGCTGATACCCATTCCACCCCCACACCCCTGGCGTATTTAGGACCCTCTTCCGACAGCTGCCTGAAGATGTGGGCCAGGAAGAATCCACTTCCTGCTCCTGGGCCTGAGGCCCGCGGTGCTGGGACACACACTGTCAGCAGGGCAGAGCCGGGGCGCAGGCTCTTAGTCCCCACGCCACCCTGCGGGCGGAAGTTCCTTGTGTGTCTGCCTCTTGGGCAGCCTGTGGGCTCCCCCCTCCCCGGGGGCAGGGAACCACCATATCCTGGCAGCTCAGAGCCCCTGGCCTGCCCAGAGCTGGTGCCTGGTGGGTGCTCAAGAAAGGTGTGCTGGGCCCTGGGAAGACACGAAGAGGCTGAGGACAGGGGAGAGGAAGGACGGGGAGGGGAGGGGAGGGGAGGGGCGGGCAGGGGTAGCAAGCTGGGGAGAGGGAGGAGGGTTCCGAGACAGCTCACAGGGAAGGTGCCCGGGGTGGGGGAAATCTAGGCTGTGAGCCAGTATGGAGGCCAGTGAGCATCAGAGGCCCCTCGGGCACCGGCCTCCAGCCCTCTGCCTCCTGCCTCCTGCCTCCATTCTCCCACCTCTGCTCACGGGGGATCCAGGACCCGGCTTAGGCTGAGAGGGACGGACCTCTGGCTGTGAGGCTCCACCAGGACCGGCAGCTGCCTTTTGTTCACTCACCTCCACCTCTGTGTCTCGGCTCTGGAGTAGCTGCTGACGCAGGCGGTGGGAGGGGGGCCTGCTCAGGTGCGCCCGGGCCACTGCAGGCTCTTCCCAGCAGCCGCCCTCCCCCTCGCAGGCGGCTGGCCCGCGGACGGCCGGGTGAGGACCATGGCAGGACGAGGAGAGGTGGGATGGCCATGGGAGTGAGTGAGCGAGCAGGCTGGCGCTGCCAGGTGCTGGCAGTGAGAAGGGTGTACCGCCTCCATCCCGCACCCCTGGCCCCCGTGAGGCAGGCACCACGGCCTCATTCTGTCGGGGAGGAACTGAGAGTCCAGGAAATCTCTCGTTTCCCGCCTGACCTCCTGCAGCTTTGTCCCCCGAGGTAGCCAGGAGCCCCTTCCCCAGTCTTCCGAGGGGCCCAGTGCTGTGGGTTGGAACACTAGCCCACCCAGGGCAAGACCTGGGCCGTCCGGCAGGAGGACAGTGGCCAGTGGAGTGAGCATCCAACCATCGGTGAGGCCGGGCACCATCCACCAGTGTGCATGCCTCAGTCCACTTCTCACCAGAGACAAGGCTCAGTCCTGCTGGGGTATCCCCCGCGGGGTGATGCGGAGGGAACTTCCTGAGGTCAGTGGGTCCATTTTGACCTTGTCACTGTGGTGATAAGGTTAAAAAGGCTTCAAGGACGCCCTAGAAGGAGACCTGGCCCTGCCCGGGGACATCGCCCTGGATGTCAGCTGCACGGGGGCCCCGGACAAGCCTTCTGCCTTCCCAGAGTGCTGTCCAGGGGTGCTCTGAGCCACACCTCTGAGCAAGCTGCCACCTGACCCAGGGTCCCCACGGGGCTGGTTCTCTGTCTCCTGATCACTGTCGCCCCTGCTCTCAGGTGCTGGGGCCTGGGGGCACTGCTCTGGCCCAGCTCCCACCTGGCTCCTATTGACATTAACGCGGCTGGTCCTCACCGACAGGGCCGGGTGTTGAGAGCTGCCTCCCCAGGGTGCACTGACCAGTCTAAATCCCAGCTCCTGCCACTGTGCGGACGAGGCAGTGGCAGGTCCCATCTCAGGCCGGGCCAGCTGCTCGCTCGCACCCGGAGCTCCCGGAGGATGCTGTGTGTGCAGGCTGCGGGCTGCCCCGCCTCTTCTGGGGCTGCGGAGGGCAGCTCTGGGTGAAGTGGACAGCGGGTTTCTAGGGGACCCACTCCGACCTGCGGGGCACCAGAGTTCACCCCGCTTTCCCTCCTCGACTGGCCTCCCTGCATAGTCCCAGCCTCTTCCTGCCCTGAGAGAGGCGGGGTCACTGGACCCTCTGGCAATGTGGTCCCAGTGAGGGGCCACCTCTGGAGGACAGTGGGGACTTCCCAGGGGGTCGACTTGGTTTGCACTTATCCACACAGAGAGAGGACCCTGGAAACGCCTGCTGGCCTGGCACGGGGGGGGCGCCAGGCCCCCGCATGTGGGCTCTGACCTCCACCTCCCCGTCCTCTCACCTGCGTCACCTGCGCCCCGCTTGGCAGGCTGTTCGACGTGTTTAGCGCACAGGCCTCCTGTCACAGGCGCTGCAGACGCGCGCTGGCACAGGCCTCGCGGGGGGGGCCCCTGCGCCTCTGGGGTTGGCACCTGCTTCCTCCCACAGAGATGCTAATGTCTTGTATCCAGTGCAACATCGAGTTTTCCCTTCACCCTCCTGTGTGACCCTGTCGTGTGAGAATCGTATGTGTTATTGTATGGAGGTGACAAAATTAAGAGGTCAAAGGCCTGGTCCTGCAGGTGACTAGTGTCAGGGCAGGGGCAGACGGAGACCAGGTCCTCTGACCCCAGCCAGGTGCGGCTCGTTCCAGGGCACCAGACCGCTAAGGCCAGGCACCAACTCCCAGGCTCCCGGGCCCTGGGCCCCGCGCTGGAGGCCTCCTCCTCCCTGCCCTTCTTGGTGCTCCTGTGGTTTCGCCCCTGAAGAGGTGCCTGCCTCCTCCCCGAAGATGTCCTGGGAGGAAGGGTTACCCATCAATCCTTGCGCAGGAAGAGAACTTACATGTAAATAATAATGTAAATAATAATAGGGACTTTTCTGAGTGCCAGGTCCACGCATTCAAATTTTGCATAAGGTGCTGAGAGCTTGTGCAGAATCTTGTCCACTACTCGAGGGCATGAGGCAGACACGCTGCTCACTAGTCCCCAGTCTCCTGCTCCTTCTTGGGAACAACGCCTAGCCCCGAGCAACACGCTGTGACTCGTTAGACCAGGTGGGACTGCCCCGCTCTCATCTCTCCAGCTACCTTGCAGCTCTTGGTGCCTGTGTGGCTCACTTCTGGCCGGTAGGTCAGAGCTTAAGTCTGCCAGCAGAAGGCGCCAGTGAGATTCTGGGGGAAACATTGGCCTTCCTGCTAAAAAAAAGAACAGAAGAGTCTGGCAAGGCCCTTCTCCTTTTGCCTGCCTTGAACTCAGACGTGATGTCTGGAAGGGCAGCAGCTGTTTTGTGCCAATGAGGCAACAGGCACGAGGATGAATGCAGCGTGCTAAGGAGGGAGGGATGGAGAGAGGGAGCACCTGCACCTCGAGAAACACAGCCTGACCACCGACCGCCGGCTCGGGCTCCTGGCTCTGTGCTGACAAGTCCTCACTTGTCAGCTGGGCTTCCTGTCACTTGCACTGAATCCCTTCCTGCCTGACACAGGGTGTTGTCCCTATTGCACAGATAGGAAAAGCGGGGTGCCCTGGATGGCAGGATAAGGAAGCAACGGTGCTAGAGTTCATGTTACGGAAACGACAGGCCAGCCAAGAAACAAGCACCACTCGGAGGGTTGGAACACTCAGGTGTATTACGCCGGCGGGCTCAGAGGGGCTTCTGCTCCGAAGCTCTGAGCACCTCCAAGACGTGCGCATGAGGTTTTATAGGGTTAATTACAAGCTGGGGGTATTCGGCCAATAGGCATGGAACAGCTTTAGCAACATCATTATCACAAAAGTGGAGGCAGGGAGGCAGCAAACCAACATTTCAAGGCCAGATATGTGTCTCTGAAAATCCAGCTGGCTAGCAAAAAACACGAGCAGGGAATCAGCAAACCGACACTTACTAACTTAGATTTACGAGTCAGCCCAGCAGATCTCAGATCAGTGATCCGGCACTTGTTACGCTGAGATTTACGAGTAGGCCCGGCCCGGCTTTTCCTTCTCATTCAGACCCAGAGCCCGAGCTCTTACTGTCTGTAAAGTTTGTTAAACAGATTACTCATATAAATAAGACTGCAAGGAAAACGTTTATCCTACCTGAAAGGGTAATCACAGGCTGAGTACAGAAGGGTCCTTCCTGTTAAATCCAGCGCAGTGGCCCCCGTTCTCAGGGCTGCTTGGTCTGTCCCTGGCCGTGGTCACTGGGATGGCCCCTCACGGGAGGATCTGGGACTCCTCAGGTGCTAGGCCAGCACAGTGGGACAGGGGCTCAGGGCAGCCTGCCAGGATGTCACCCCAGCCGAGCCCGAGGCCTCCAGCCCGTGGAGGAGCTGGGGCCGGTGGGGAGCCTCTGCCTGGAGTCCCACCTGCAGGCACAGGCAGGGCAGGGACCCATGCTGGCCCCTGCCCAGCTCCTCCCGGAGACACCCCCCCCCCGAGCTGCCACTCGAGCCCACTCGCGGGGCCGTGAACGTGAGCTTGAGGGGGATGCAGAGAGGAGACTTGTTAAGTCCTTTACTACCGAGCCCCCAGCACCCCGGGGCCCCTGGGCTGCTGCCACTTCCTGCTCAGGATCCCCCACTGCCCTGTCCTCCCAAACACACATACACTTCCTCTGGCAGCTGCCTTCGAGGTAGTTATAGACCCAGAAGATCCCCAAGGGGCCTCTCTAGGCGGCGCCACCTGCTTGGCCAGCCTCTGATTAGCCGGTTACCTCCACCCCCCGGCTCTGGTGGGCCTGGACTTTCAGGCAGAAGTCGGGCCTGGTGGTGGAGCCTGGACACCAAACAGAAGGCGTGAGCGGTGGGGAGAACACAGCCGCTGCCCAGGGGAAAAGGGGGTGGGGGGCGGCCATGGGCTGGGAGCTTGGGGCGGGCAGTTCTGGAGGTTCTCCTAAGGCAGAGTAGGCAGGTTTTGCTGATGGACTGGACCGAGCTGGCGAGAAAGAGTTGTCACAACGCTGTGAGGATGGGGTGGCCACTGGAATAGCTTTCTTTGACTTCTGCAAAAGCTTCTTTGGAAGAAAGGGTTCAATTGCTGAAGAGCACGTTGTGACATCCCTGATGGGGTCGCCTAACCTTTTGCAGGACCTGCCCCGCGGACCCGCCCTGCGTTGCCTCCTCGGTTCCTTGCTGTGCCCTGGGGCAGGTGGGGGAGGTCGTCAGAAGCCAGCAGGGACAGAGCCCGCCTTCTACCTTGTTGTAGAATTCAGCCTGGAGCCGGGATTCCTTCCACCTGTCAGTCCTTCCAGTTGCTGGAGCAGAGAGCCAGAGGGCCTGTGGGCGGTCTCCCAGCTTTGCAGAGCGAGGGGCGTGTGCATCTTCCCCTGCCCAGGAGGTGGGCTGCTGGGCTGGGAGCAGGGGTTCCTTCTCTCCAGCTCAGTGGCTCTAACGGGGGGGGGGGGGGGGGGGGGGGGGCAGGGGAGCAGCAGCAGGAGCCCGTGGGGGCAGGACAGGGAGCAGGGTGTGGGCTTCTGCAGCGACTCCGGGTGGGTCACCACCAGCTGGTTGCATCCCGGGCCCTGTGCCTGCGGGACAGACGCTCCGTCCAGGCTCTCGGGCCCGGGACTTGGTTCCGCCGTTTCTGGCCCAGAGACTGCAGTGCCTGCGGTTTCCCCAGGGCCCTCCCACGCTTCTGTAAGTAGCCCCTTTATTAAACTTTTCCCAAGTCTGTTCACATGTGCCACGCCTTCCGGCAGACAGACCCTGACATCAATGGGGGAGCCAGCCACACTGGCAGGCGGGAAAGCCGAGCACGGACGGGACAGCAGGCGGGCGGGCCCCCAGGTGGAGTGCTGCGGGCCCGGGAGTGAGGGCAGCTGGTAGGAGGGGGCAGGGAGGCAGACGAGCCCCTCGTGATGGGGTGATGGGGTGATGGGCCCGGGCTGGGCTGGAAACTTTGGCTTTTACTCTCAGCAAGACGGCCAGCCACTGGGGTTTCCGAGCAGAGTGACGTGGTCTGACTTGCATTGTGAAAGGACCCTCAGTTGCTGTGTTAAGATTAGACTGAAGGGGGCAGGTGCAGAATTGGGAGACCAGCTGTTGGAGGCCCTGCAGGAAGTAGGTGGGACGCTCACTCATAACAGGATAAGTGGCAGAAAGTTTCTTTTTGAAAGTATGGATGTAGAGGAAACAGTAACCCTGCGCTGAGGAGCAGCTGAGCTGTACCCTGCTTCCCAGTCGCGGGAGGGAGGCGGTTACTGCTGGAGTCTGGAGGGGTGTGATGGTCAAGTCCATGTATCGGCCTGACAGCCCAGATGTTTGGTCAAACATCATTTCTGTCTCTGGATGAGATTAAGATTTAAATGGTCAGACCTGAGCACAGCAGATTGCGCTCCTCTGTGGGTGGGCCTCGTCCCATCAGTTGAGGGCCTCAGGGGCACAAAGCCTGATGCCTCCTCTGAGTGGGAGGGAACTCCTGCCAGACAGCCTTCCAGCTGGGGCATCACTTTTCCTTCCTTCAGACTTGAACTGAAACACTGGGGCTCTCCTGGGCCTCCAGCCTGCTGGTCTTTGGACTCAAACTACACCCCACCCGCTCTCCCAGGTCCCGACTGAAATAAGAGACTGACCGAGGGAAAGCTGGAACACTCTCCCTCCTGGTCCTTAAGAACAGAGCCGCACGTAAGCTGCCTCCCTCCCGGAGTGAGCGAGGTGCCTTCCTGGCTGACCGCTGGGGGCTGAGCCCTGGGCTCCCCGCGTGATGATCCCCTGCACTTTCGCTCTGGTCCCTCCCTTCACTCACTCCTGCTACGAGACCCTTCTTCTGAAGGAGTCAGCGCTGAAGCCCTCTGCCTCCCCTGCGGCCCCGCACCCCCCCCCACCATCCCTGGGGGCTCACAGGGTGCTGCCAGGGTCAGGGCTGACGCGCTGGGGTTGGCAAGTGGCCACGCGTACTAGTGAGACGCGTTTTCGAGCCGCTGGTGAGGTGTCTGTCCCTGCGCGGCTGGGGCAGTGCCTCGCCCTCACCCGCCACCCTGAGACCAGCGTGTTTCTCTGCGAGGACTTTGAGGGCTTCCCAAGCGGGTCTGAGAGGCTGGGGCGCCCAGGCCGCCACCGTGTCTGTGAAATGAGCAGTGAGACGTGGACAGAGCTTTCTGGCTGCAACCAGGCCCTGCACATCCGAGTTGGCGGCGGCGGCGGTGAGCGGGCCCTCGACCGTGGAGGGGCCGGCCCTGGGGTCGGGGGCTCCCGTGGCGTGGGAGTGGTCTTCCGTGACAGGCAGAATGCGGACGAGTCCAGAGGTCAGAATAAAAGCGAACGTTTATTTAGAACTGAAGAGTCACTCCAACGACAAATTTCAAGAAGTTGATGAATACCCTCAGAATCACAAAACCTAGAAAAATCACACGTTCTTTCTGTTTATTAATTGACCAGCACGCCTCTGTGGTCCTTTTATAAATTTGGTGTGATTCTTAATCCCAAAAAAGATGCAGAATTCATCAGAACCCGGCATCCCCTGGAAGAGCACAGGGGCCCATAGAGGTCTCTGCCACGGGGCAGACCCTTGACCGGCGACAGGGACTCCCCGCTGGACACGCACAGGCGTTCCGTCACTGAACACCTGCTTCTCCAGGCACTTCTGTGTCGGTGGCAGCCTGGCGGGCTGTTTGGCTGGAACCAGCAGGTTCTGTCAGAACCAGAGGCACCAGGACACATGAAGGCGTGGACTGTGGCCTCACGTTGTACCGCCACCAGTCTGGCCCCACAGACACGAGACTTTTGATCAGATTCTGTCCTGTGCAATCACGTCGGGAGGGACGACAGCGTGTGGCTTGTTTATAATTATGGACATTCAACATCGGCTGCTTCCTAGCAGGATTGCTGTCCGGCCCGGCCAGGCGAGAACCACGCCTCCTGCCAGCAGCTTTGTCTGACGTTTGGAAGAATCCTCCCCAGGCTGGTGATAACGATGTTCACCTGCTGAGTTATAGGGAAGCCATTCTGGCTTATGCAAGAGTCAACCCGGATTCGACTCTGGCTAAAGCAGCCCCTCAGACATACACTGTGCGTCTGCTTTAATTATTAAAAAAAAAAAATAAAGGTTGGTACCAGAAGTAAAGAGTGTCTGTGTTAAAAACAGAGATTAAATGCCTGCCTTCCCAGGACGCAGCGCCGGTCCTCCTTTGACGAGAACCCCGTCCCAGGTGCCGAGGCCACGCTGACTCACGGTGTGTGTGCTGAGCTGTTCTTCTTTGTTTTTCCCTTTCAACCTGAAGAAATGTCTCCCTGGCTTGTTTAGTGTTCTTTATTCTGACAAGATATACAATGGCAGGGCAACGTGCGGAGCGGGCTTCCGGGCTGGTCCTCAACTTGGCTTAAATGCAACTCTTTCCTATTCTGATTATGCATTGTTTTTCTGCATTTATCGAGGCGATCATGCGATTTTTGTCCTGCCTTTCATGGATGTGGTGGATCTCGTCAGTTGATTTGCATACGTTGAACCATCCTTCCATCCTGGGATGAGTCGTGGTGTCTGGTCTTTTCTATGTGTTTCTGGATTCTGTTTGCCAATATTTTGCTGAGGATGATTATTGATTGTTCATGGGTTATTTTGTTGTTCTGCCCTCTCTTCCTGCACACTGCCAGCGGGGGCGCTGTGGGACGGCCATGCTGCTCCTGGGGGTCCTGGTGCAGGGCCCGCGTCGCTGCGGAGTCAGCGTTCCCAGGAGGTGTCCTGCACCGGGCTCGGAAGGGACTGTGGGCTGCACAGGCCAAACTCAGTGTCTGCCCACTCGACTTCCTCCTAGCTGGACCCCCGAATGCCCACAGCACCTCCGACGTCGCCTGGCTAGGGGGAAGCTAGAGGAGAAGCTGAAATGGAGAGAGGCCAGGGCCTCAACCAGCACTGGTGGAACTGCCTTCCTTTCATGCGTATTAGGGACACATTCTGTGCAGGGGTGGGGGGGGTTCCTGGAGCCTCACCAACTTCCCAGAAAATGGGTTTCCAGCCTAGAACCGGAGCAGGTGAGATGTGGGGACGTGGGGGCCACAGGTGTAGGCGTTACCTCTGACCTGGCCAAAGGCAGCAGCCTGGACACAGGAGCCAGGGCAGAGCCCTCCCGCCCCACCCATCCCCTAGCCTCCCCATGCAATCTGGGATGACGACCTCGGTCCCCAGGATCGCTCTTGAGGTTTAAGGGAGGGTACGTGCCCGCTCATGGTAAGCAGGGCACTGGGCCTGCATCCGGGGCCGGGGTCACTTTGCTGTCCTCCACTTGGGCCTGGAAGGGTGCTCTCCAGGGGCAGGTCTGCCCCTTTAAAGCAGGGGGGTGTGCTGTGACCCTAGCGGAGCGAGCCAGCCCTGCCTTCTGAAATCAGGGTAATCCCACTGAGGTCGCCTGCCCCTCCTCCTGCCGTCAGGCGGGGATTAGAGAAGAGGCCAGTGGATTAACCGGCTCATTTTGTCACAACTTCCCCATCAGCCCCTCTCCTGGAAGCCTGCTGCTCAGGTGGGGCGACCTCTCTGCAGGGCTGAGAGCAAAGCCCCGCCCCACCAGGTGTTGCTGCCAGGACCCACTGGAAGCCGAGGACCCCAGGCTTGCCAGGACCCGGGAGGCAGAAGGCCTGGGGACGTGCCAAGGGTCTGGGTGGACGGAGCTCCTGGACTGAGGCTGCGCCTTCCTCCCCGCGGCCCGACCCCAGCTGGGGCAGCATGCCCGAACCCCCCAGCGTCCACCTGGACCCCAGCCCCCAGCCCCCCAGCAGGACGTCCTCCCGCCAGTGGCCAGTGGCCTGGGCCTCCCTGCAGAAGACAGCGGTCCTCCTGTTCCTCCTGTGCAGCGCGTCCCTGCCCCCGACGCGGGGCCAGGCCCAGATTCCTCTGGAAACGTAAGCTTCAAGGGCAGCCCTGCCCACGAGCCCCTCTCCTCCCCCGCCCCAGTCTTCTGCCTCCCCTGCCCCCAGCCTGCCCTGGGGCTTTCCTGCCCGCTCACCCTTACTTGCCGTGAGACCTTTTCTTCACCAGCCTCTTCTCTTCCCCAAATCTCTGCCCTTTCGGAGCCCCACCCGCCCCTCCCAGACACCTGATGGCCTCAGAACCAATCATGGGCCACACTCCCGGGACAGGGTGGGCATGGGCCCCAGCACCCGCGGGGTGAGTAGGCGGCTGGAGTGGGAACTGTGCTGGCTCCAAGGGACCACTGCGGCTCCCCCAAGAATTTGGTAGGAAGTTCCTGTCTGAGATTCTGAAAGGGTAGAACGGTTCTAAACCGACCAACGGCTCCTGCACCCAGGAGCAGATGGAGCTGCGCTGGGGGGTGTCTCCGCTCCCCTTCCAGGCCCCAGCCCTACTTCCTGCCTGCTATCAGTCATTCACACTTCAGTATAAATTTAAATGACTGTGTGCCTCTCTGGTGGTTCCACTAAGGAAATCTGCGGTCTGTGTCAGGGCAGAGCACCCTGGGCCAGAGGGGCTCCCTGCTCAGCACGCCTGAGCCAGGCAGGGGAGTCAGGCCTCTGTCACCTTGCGCCTTAACAGGAGGGGGACCCTGAGCCCCCCAGACGCCAGGGGTCTGTGAGGAGCTGTGCCGAGCACGAGGTTTGAGTGGCTTCTCTCCATCAAGTGGTCCCACCCCTGCTTTTTACATGCCTGGCGCTGCTGGGGCTGCGCTGGTGACCGCGCAGCCACACAGTGAGGTGGGAAACCAGCCCAGAGAGGTCAGGTGGCCGCCCCAGTACATGGCAGCACTGGACTGAACTCGAGTTGGCCTGGCCAGTGCCTCCCCTCCACACCGACTGCCAGCGTGAAAACTGTCATGGAGGGAGGTGTTGAGAGTCACCTTCACCCGAGCACACGCCAACTAATAGTAGGAGGCGAGCTCCCAGAGCGTGAAGATGGCCGGAGGCCAGGTCTGCGCAGAGGGGACCAGCTGCACAGGGGCCCCGAGCGTCGGCCCCGGTGGAGGCCCACGTGCCCACGGCCTTGGAGCCAGGCCCCCGCCGGGCCCCTGACCAGCCCTCCTGCTGAATCCTTCCCAGTCCTCCTCCCAGACCTGCATCTCCCCACGCCTTCCCCTCCCTCTCAGCGCTCGGCCTCCACCGCCTACCCAGCATCTCCTGCCCTCCAGATCTGTTCCCGTCGAGTCCCCAGAGAGCTCCTGGCCCAACCTGGCACACATCCCTGGCTGTGTGCCTCCCCGGCACTCCTGTTCTGGGCATCAGCCTCTCCCTACTCTGAATTGCAATTCTCTCCCCGGTCTGCTTTGCGTGGCGCCTACGTTAACCCTGTCTTCCCCAGATGCCCCGTTCCCTCTGTCTGCCCCGGGATGGCTGGTGTCCCTGGGGTTTGCCGTCCATTCACAGACCTCGTGCAAAACACCCTCCCTGTGGGCCCACCTGCCCTCAGAATTTCAGCTCCCACCCACGTAGCGGTGCCTCTCCCTGCTAGACCCACACGCCATTGCCACGGACAGCTCTTCCCGAACATCACGGGAGATTTTAGATTCACGTGTGTGTCTCTCAAGACGCAATGTGACTGGTGCCTTCTAGTGCTGGGCAGTTTGCAACCTGCCCAATGGCACCTGGCAGCCCTGTGGCGGGGACCTCACCTTACGTCTCCCAAGCTGCACACATCAAATTCCACCCTCCCCAACCTGTTCCTCTGGTCGTCTTGATATTCTTAATTTTATTCAGTAACACCACCATCAGCCCAACCACCCAAGCTCGAGACCCAGAAGTCATTTTGTCACCGAGCCCAAGCTCACACTGCTCACCGCATGACAGGCCAGTAAATCGGGAGATGAGGTGTTGGGGCAAGGACTAGCAACTTTATTGGGAAAGCCAGCAGTTCGAGAAGATGGTGGACTAGTGACCCAGAGAACCATCTTCCCAGAGTCAGAACTCAGGCTCCTTTTATACTAAAAAAGGGGAGGGGTGTGGTTGGTTGGTGCAAACGTCTTGGTGTTGGAACCCTGTGTTCTTGCAGCTGTGCGTGTAGGTCAGGCCATGGCGTTCCCATAAACCTCCAGCAAGACAAGTGTCATTCTCTGTTCTGCAACTTCTTGATCTCTATGTGAATGGAGAAGTGTTACACTCATCAAGGCCAGAGCCTGGAGAATGGGCCCTCCTGTCTATTTCGGGCCATAAGCAGCATTCTTAACTTGTAGCAAAAGAAATAGATACAAAGGTTAAAGTACAAGAAACACCCAGTGCAGTGGGACTGGTTCTTCCCTGTTACAGTCTGACTCCTCTGTGCTCTTCGGGACTCCACCCAGCATTCTCTTCCAGACCTCTGCACCGAAATCCAGGGCTCCAGTCTGCTCAGTCCTGGCACACAGTAGGGCTTCCGTAATCACTGGGTGAGGGGTGAGCGGATGCTGGGGTCAAGCTCCTTTTGCTCCATCTGGAGAGGTTCAGACAGGGGCCTGCGCACCCCCAAGAGGGCGGGGTCTCACACTTCTGGGGACGGGTCTCTCTGCACAGCTGCCCACCTGCCCACCTGCCCTCCCTGGCCTCGCAGACGCGGCTCAGAGCCGTCCCCTCTGCCCCCTTGCCTCGCGCTCCTGCAGGGAGTCCTCGGCCCACGGTGACCCTGCACAGGGCCACGGGGGGACTGGTCGTCAAGCTGCTGCAGCTGTGCCCGCCCTCTGGGTCCCACCCTGCCTGGGAGGGACGGTAGCTGCTTGTGTGTTTCCTGGGTGTACGTCAGTGTGTGTGAGATTGTGTGTGTGCACGTGTGCACGGCGTCCGTGTATATGTGTGTGTCTGTGTTGTATGTCTGCGTGTGTGTGTGTGTGTGTGTGTGTGTGCGCATCAGTGGGTGCACTCTGCGGGGAGACACTTGCTTCCTACATGCATGTGTGTGTGCATGTGTGCACACGTGTACTCCCACCATCTGTCCGGCAGAGTGAAGCTGTGGGCAGACGCCTTCGGTGCGGACCTGTATGACACTGTCACCAAATACTCGGGCTCTCTTCTGCTGCAGAAGGTCAGCGCCTCTGGGGCGGTAGGGCCGTCGGCCAGGGGCTCTGTTGGGCGGCGTGTGCCTGCTGTGGGGGCTCTCGGGGATTGCCCAGTCCAGTCCCCGTTTCAGACAGGGAACTGAGGCCCAGCACAGAGCACGTCGGTGGGGGCGGCACGGTCCTGGGGCGACCGAGAGCAGCCTCAGCTCAGGTGCTGGGAAGCCGACGCCAAGATGCAATTAGAGGGCAAGAGACTGTGGGGGGTGGGGGGAGAATAAAGCGGAGCGGGGCGGGGGGGCAGACCCCACACAGGCCTGATACTGGAAGCGGGAGCCCCCAGGCGCTGGAGAACCACCGAGGCCCCGCCTCGCCCCTGGGCCGGAAGCTGGGCTCTGCCCCCTTATTAATGAACTGCTCTGTGCACAGACTGACAATCCCCTGTCCTCCCTCCAGTTACAGCCACCTCCCGGCCCCCTGACATTACGGCTCCCAGGCCAGCACTGAGGATGGCTCTGCTGTCCCCTCACTGCCCTCCGGGTCCAGAGCCCTTTTCCCCGTCTGATTCCCTGCACGGCTGCTGGCGCCGTGTTCTAACTGCACCTGGAAGAGAGCCTCAGGCTTTTCTAGCCATGCTGGTCCCCTCCCCAGGCTGGGTGCCCGCTGTCTTGGCCCCGGGGCCGTGGTGGCCATGCCAGCCCCGCCTGCCCCCCCCACACCTGCTCCAACTTTCTTCTTTGCGCCCTCCGATCCAGGAGGGGGCTGGGGCCACAATTATGTGGCTTTGGCGGGTAAAAGCCGTACGCACGGCGCATCTTACAGTTTTGGGAACCGGGTCACTCACGGCCAGATGGCACTCAGGGCTCGTGGTGAGAGAGCGCCTCTGTGGCCCCAGAGGGCACCTGCCCCAGCCCCCCAGCCGAGGTGGGAAAGTGTCCACACCTGCCCCTCTGAGAATGTGAGGGGCACAGATGCCACAGGAGTCAGGGAGAGACAAGCTCAAGCTTCACGGCCCCTGAGAGCGGCCCCGGGGGCGGGGTGGGGGGCAGCACATGGAGCCCCAGGCCCTGGGCGTTGGCAGTGTGACCTCGGTGGAATTCACGACATCTCTGGCCTCAGCGCCCGCCCTCTGAAGGCTGTGAACCAGAGGACATCTGATGAGCTGACGAGCGGCATCTCCTGTTGTCTGGGGGGTCGTGTGGGGAGGGAGGGAGGCACCCGCATAGGGCCCGAGTCCCAGGACGACAGGTGCGTCATGTCCCCTGAACAGAAATACAAGGACGTGGAGCCCAGTCTGAAGATCAAGGAGGTGGATGGCTTGGAGCTGGTGAGGAAGTTCTCGGAGGACATGGAGACCATGCTCCGCAGGAAGGTGGAGGCCGTCAAGGTGCTCAGGCTGTGCGCTGGGGTCCTCGCCCCGGAGGCCTGGGCATGCTCCCTGAACCCTCCCCCCACACCACGCTCCCCTGCCCGGTCATCCCTGAGCCACAGACCCTGTAAAGAAGAGGTGCCGGGGCAGGGGGAGAGAGGGGAGGGCTGGAGCGTGCGCCCTGCCTTGGGGAGCAACGTCGGGGGCTGTAGGTGTGACCCACAGTGTTAAGGACTCTGCATCATGACCTCAGGTTCAGGGATGGGGCAGAGCGGGTGGAAGAGGACTCTGGAGTCACCGCTGAGTGGGTGGCGGGCGGATGGGTGGCAGGCAGGCAGCAGGGTGAGAGCAGGCCTCCTTCCCCCCTCCTCCCCCCTCCCTCCTCCCCCCTCCCTCCTCCTCCACCCCTCCCCCTCCTCCTCAACACCCCCTCCCCTCCTGCCACATGGACTGGTCCTTCAAGGCACCCAGGTGCTGCAGTGATGGTGGCCCAGCCCAGGGGATTTCGTCACTGCACATCCCCCTGGCGTGGCCTGGGAGGGACGGGATTCCCTGGCATGAGGTGCCCGCCCTGACACCTGGGGGGCCTGGCTGGTGTAAGCCAGCAGGTACAGTGTGGCTGGAGAGGCAGGTCCCTGTCTCCACCCAGACAGGAATCCGGCCACCCCAGACCAGCGCTGTCCTTTTGGGGGGCCAGGAGAACCAGAAGAGAGGAGGTGGGGTAGGGATGGGGGAGGTGCAGGGGAGGCCGGGGCAGCACTGAGGGCCAGTGAGCCTGCCTGTCTCTCCCAATAAAACTCGGCGTCTGGGAGGAACCCAGTGTCATGGGTGCTGGGGCTTTCTTTTCCACCAGTTACAATTTGCAGCCTTTGTTCTCCAGGCTTAGGGCAGGGGCTCTTAGCATCAGGAACCAGTGAGGAGATACCTGAGGGTTGCCCACAGCAGGGGGATGCTGACCCACACAGAGCTCTGCCCAGCGGGGATGCCTGCCCCCTTCCATCTGCCGCTCTGGGCAGAGCGCAGACACTGGGGCACCGGGACGCACCCCTTCAGGGCTGGCCCTCCTGGGGCCAGAGCACAAGCAGTCTTGGGACACCTCCAGAGGCCAGGGCTCTGGGCCCCGGGGGGCCGTGTCCTTCCTGTGGGCTCAACGCGGAAAACCAACCAAGTGGGCCTTTGTTCTGCAGTCCCTCCCCCAGCATGAACCCCAGCTCCCTGCTGGGGCCCACGGCCCATAGCCCCGGGCCTGTCTGTGGGGGGCCCGTGGGGAAATTTCTCACAAAGCGGTGCCAAACTAATCTTTGCCAAGTGGAACTTCTCCATCATATCCTCAGAGTTGGGGGTGGGGTAGGGAGGCCAGTTCACAGGTGATAAACAGAGCCCCGGAGGGTGGAGTGGTTCCCCCGACAAAGCTGAGAGGGGAGCTTGGTCTCCTTTGTCCCGCCACCCCCAGGTTTACTGAGGTATAACTGACAATCAAAAGTTGCGTGTATTTAAGGGGTAAAACCTGATCATCCGACATTCGTGTACATTGTGCAATACGCACCCAGCCCAGCCAGTCTCTGCGTCCATCACCTCACAGTGACTATTTCCCCTCCTTCCACCGCCCCCCAGGCTTGCTTTCTTTTTGTGCCAGAGGAGTGGGGAGCACACCCCTTAGCAAAGGTCGAGGACGCCGTGCAACACTGTCACCTCGGTCGCAGGCTGTGCGTCAGTTCTCCACAATTTCTTCATCTGCGTAACTGAAGCTGTTCCCCAGACCAGTCTCTCCCCGCTTCCCACCCCGCCCCCGCCCCCGCGACCTCCATCCTCCTGTGAGTTGCTGTGGTCTGACTGGATTCCACGTGTGAGTGACGTTCTGCAACATTTGTCTTCCTGCATCAGGCTGGTTTCACCTGCATAATGTTTTCCAGTTTCATCTGGGTTGTTGCAAAGAAGCAATTCCTTTTTTAAGGCTGAATAATATTCCATCATA
Organism: Camelus ferus; assembly: GCF_009834535.1. Classification (NCBI taxonomy): domain Eukaryota; kingdom Metazoa; phylum Chordata; class Mammalia; order Artiodactyla; family Camelidae; genus Camelus; species Camelus ferus. The sequence continues at coordinate 20,397,373 of NC_045729.1, read as the reverse complement.
CATTTTGCACATTTTCTTTATTCAGTCAACTGTCCGCGAACACTTAAGCCGTTTCCACACCTCAGCTGTTGTGAGTAACGCGTCGAGGAACATGGGGTGCGGGTGTCTCTTTGAGATCCTGTTTAACGTCCTTTGGATGTACACCCCAGAGTGGCATTGCTGGGCTCATATGGCAGTTCTGGTCTTAATTTTTGAGGAGCCCCCAGACTGTTTTCCATAGTGGCTGCACCAATTCACGTTCCCACCAATGGTGCCCGGGGGCTCCCTGTTCTCCACACCCTCGCCAGCGCTTGTCATCTCTTCTCTTGCCCGTTCTGACAGGTGAGAGGTGGGCCTCACTGTGGTTCTGACTTGCATGTGCCTGACGATCTGTGAAGCTGAGCACCTGTCCCTCTACCTGTTGGTCATTTGTATGGCTTCGCAGAAATGTCTGTTCGCAACCCTTGACCACTTTAAAATTGGATTATTTGGTTTCTGCTATTGAGCTGTAGGAGTTTCCTGTACCTTTTAGATATTACTCTCTTGCCAGGTGCATGGTCCGCAGGCATGCTCTCCCGTTCTGTGGCCTGTCTTGTCGCTCTGTTGCTCCCTCGCTGTGCAGATGCTTTTTAGTTGGATGCAGACCCACTGCTGTTTTTGCTGTTGGGGCCTGTGTGTTTTGTTCCCCAAACGAGAAACCAGTGTCGAGAAGACTTGCCCCTGTGTTTTCTTCTCGTGATTTCACGGATTTGGGTCCCACACTGAAGGCGTTAGTCCACTTTAAGCTGATTTTCATGTGATGGGAGATGAGGGTCTCTTCTCATTCGTCGGCAGGTGGAGACCCGGTTTCCCCAACACCGCTTATTGAAGAGGCATTTTCTCACCATCGTGTATACTTAGTACCCTCAGAGTCAGTTGGCCGTAGATGCAGGGGTTCATTTCTGGGCTCCGTATTCTGTTCCGTTCGTCTAAGTGTCTGTTTTTGTGCCAGGACCAACCGTTTTGATGACTGCAGCGTAGTGACAGAGTGTGATGCCTCCAGCTCTGTTCTTCTTGCCCGAGATGCTTTGACTATTCAGGGTCTTCTGAGGTTCCATGTAAATGTTAGGACTGTTTTTTCTATTTCTGCAAAGAATGACCTCGGGGCTTGGGTAGGGACTGCACTGAATGTGGAGGCCACTCTGGGTAGATGGACATTTCAACGATATCCTTCCAGCCCGTGAGCGTGAGGCGCCTTTCCACCATCCGTGTTTCATTAACTTTCTTTCTTCCCTTACGCTCTGGCCTTTTTTTTTTTTTTTTTAATTTGTGGTAAATACACAGAAAAGTTACCATTTTAAAGCGTTTTAAAGTGTTCAGGTCAGTGATATTAAGTATATTCACGGCGTTGTGCGGCTGCCATCCCTGTCTGGTTCTGCACTTTTCATCGCCCCAAACGGAAACCCCGTGAAACTCGAACCCACTGAGAGCCCCACACCCCAGCTCCTGGGGACCACTAGGCCGCTTTCTTTCTGCCAACGGACTCTCCTGTTCTGGAGAGTTCATGTAAAGAGAATCGTCCAGTTTGACCTTTTGTATCTGGAGTCTCACTTCACATCACGTTCTCAGGGTTCGTCTGTGTTTTCACAGCTGTCAGCGCTTCATTTCTTTTAATTTCTGAATAATATTCCATTGTGTGGATAGCCCACATTTTATCTGTTTATCTGTTGTTGGACATTTGGGTTGTTTCCACCTCTGACTACTGACTATATGCAGCTCGAATATCGCTACAGATACACATACACACATTTTAATAGACTATTTTTAAAGCAGTTTTAGGCTTACAGCTAAACTGTGAGGAGAGCAGGGAGAGTTCCCATTACCCCCGATCCCACGAACACAGCCTCCCTCACCATCGACCCCCCGCCAGGCGGTACCTTTGTACAAATGATGAACCGCATCTTAGCCACCAGCGTGCACAGCTGACCCTGGGTTCACTCCCGGTGATGCACAGCCTGGGGTGGACAAAGGTACAGAGACACCTGTCTGCCGCTCTAGATGGTACAGTGGAGTTTCACTGCCCTGAAATATCCCGTTTTCCACCTGTCCGCCCCTCCCTCCCCACAGACCCTGGGCACCCACTGAGCTTTCTGCCGTTGTCCCCAAGTTGTGCCTTTCCCAGGACGTCGTGTAGTTGGAATCACACAGTGTGTAGCCTTTTCAGACCGGCTTCCTGCCCCCAGTAAACGCATTTACCTTTTGAAAAGCTCCTGTGACTCCCGCTGCTGTGAACATGCAGGCGTGGGTTCTGGTCTGAGGGTCTGTTCCCAGTTCCCGCGGGGGCAGCCCTAGGAGTGGACCTGGCTGTGGGGGGCCCCTGGCGTTGCTCCCCCGGTCACGCTCCCCTTCACGTTCCCATCCCTCAGAATCTGGTGGAGGCTGCAGAGGAGGCGGACCTGAACCACGAATTCAACGAGTCTCTGGTGGTGAGTCCTCCGGCCTCCACAGCTCTGGGAGGGCATCATAGCCACTGTCCCAGCCGCCCGAGGGCCAGGGCCGCCCCAGTGCAGGTTGTGGGAGGAGCGGGGCAGGAGGCCCTGTGCTCTTTTAACCCTCGCAGGTCTGTATGAACCTACAATGGTCTGATTGTGAAACACTCTTGAGTCTTTGAGAAGGGATTTGGGGGCCGGCCGGAAGCCAGGCTGCAGGCTGCCTCTGCAGGAGGGAAGCCTTGCCTGCAGGGACCCATGTTCTGGGGGTCCACCTGCAGGAGGGGGTGGTGCTGGTGAGGCGCCCCTCCCGGAATCTGGCCGCCTCAACACACGCCAGACTCGGGAGACGGAAGCAGACAATTTGGTGTAATCTAGACAATTTACACCAAAACCCGGGAGACTCCACCGTGGCCCCAGTTATCGGAAGTGCGTTTGCTCCGAATCAGATGCTTGGGGGAGCCCTCCAGTGGTGCGGCCGCGCTCAGCCTGTCTGACGCCCCGCATCTGCTCCTCTGCCCGCCCCCTAACCCCGCAGTTTGACCGCAACTCCGCCCCCTCCCGTCCCCCCCCCCCCCCGCAGTTTGACTGCAACTCCGCCCCCTCCCGTCCCCCCCCCGCAGTTTGACTGCAACTCCGCCCCCTCCCGTCCCCCCCCCCCCCCGCAGTTTGACTGCAACTCCGCCCCCTCCCCGTCCTCCCCCCCGCAGTTTAACTACTACAATTCCGTTCTCATCAACGAGAAGGACGCGAGCGGCGCGTACGTGGAGCTGGGCGCCGAGTTCGTCCTCGAGTCCAACGCGCACTTCAGCAACCTGATGGTGAACACGTCGCTCAGCAGCGTGCAGCTGCCCACCAACGTGTACAACAAAGGTGCCGCCGGACCGCCGGACCGGGGCGAGGGGCAGGAGTGGTGGGAGACGTCCGGTCCGGTCCGGTCCGGTCCAGTCCGCACGAGCTGGTTTGGGAGGAAACTCGGCCGGGGCGGAGGGGCCAGCAGAGGAGGGGAGGCTGTGCGGGCCTCCCTGCAGGCCGTGCACGCAGTGTGTGTGCATGCACATGTCCGCGTGCGCGTGTGTGCACATGTGCCTGTGCGCGTGGGTGCGCGTGTCCGCGTGCGTGTGGTCAGCAGCTGAGGACTGGCTCACGTAGGCGGAGCCTGATTCCGTTTCCCCCACGCTTCCTTCTACGCGCTCTCGCTCTAGACCCCGAGATCTTGAACGGGATCTACATGTCTGAAGCCTTGAACCCCGTTTTCGTGGAGAACTTCCAGAGAGACCCGACGCTGACCTGGCAGTATTTTGGCAGCGCAACCGGATTCTTCCGGATCTATCCAGGTGAGGACGCTGGGAGCGTCCCCACGGTGCTCTGGGCCCCTTCTCTGGGGATAAGGCCACGGCGCCACTGCAGCCGGACCCTGGCGCGCAGACCCAGAGAGCGGGGGGCCCTCCCGTCCACAAGCGCCTCTGCCCCCACTTCCACCCCGTTCACAGCTGGCCAGTTAGCACTTTCAGTGAATAGCTGATGAGCGGACAAAGAAACCATCAGACGCCCGGGAACCAGCCGGGAAGCGCCCTGCCTCGAGCTCTTGTCCTGTGAGACGTGGAGGATGGACGGGGGGTAAAACAATTCTGGAGCTTGAGAAGGCCGCATCCTTGCTGGAGAAATGCGGCAAACTCACCCACGTGTTCAACAGCAGGGGAGGCGATGTCGCAGGTCAGCGGCCAACCTAAGAGCCTGGGGAAGGCCCCTGGTCTCCAGTAAACAGAAGACAAAAGCGCCTCCCGCAGTTCCCAAGGGTTCTGCCTGGTTTCACTTCTACAATAATTCAGCCATGTCTCACTGCCAGCTGGCTTCATGTTCCAGCACCCTGGCCGGGAAGTCTTAGCCGTCCTGCCCTCTGAGACAGCAGCCAGGCGGGTCCTGGAGGTGCCACACCTCCCTCTGTACGGCACAGAGCCCCGCCAGGGCGCACTGGCAGCACCTCCTGCCTCGCTGTCCAAGCCCACAACCAGCCTCGGTGAAGGAGTCCACCCTCCTCCGAGCAGCAGCCCTTCTAGTGCCTGAGGGCGACTCCCGCACCCCCCCCCCCGCGTCTTCCCCTGGGGGGGTTCCTGCCACCTCAGGGCTTCCAGGACCCTCAGCTTGTGTGCGGACACGCAGCCTGCCCGTTTGCGGATTGGGCCGTTGGCCATTGCGTGGTGCGAGCTCTCTGCGTGTTGTGGGTACCCCCCCCAACTTCCGAGGGACACTGTTGGCTGTGTCCTTTGATACACAGCTGTTACTGCTTGTGTTTTTTGGTGTCATCGTAGTGTTTTCATTATTGTTTGCTTCTAAGTACTTTTAAATTCCCCTGTGATTTCTTTGATCTTTCGAGTTTTTTAAAAGTGTGTTTTCTTAATTTGCAAGTACAATAGGGATCTTGTACTCACCTTTTAATTACGAGTTTCCAGTTCAGTTGCTTTGCAGCCGGAGAACATGGTGCATGTGGCATGGATTACATGACACTGGCTGGGATTTAGTTTAATAGCCTCGTGAGTCGGCAAGTTTGTAAACATTCCACGTGTGCTTCCGTAGGATGTGTGTGCTTTAACTGTGGGAAGAAAAATTCTGCTCGTGTCATCAGGTCAAGTTTGTCAGTTGTATGGTTTAGATTCTCTGCAGATTTCTGCAGATTTTCTGCCTGCTTGGCCCTTGGTAGCTCTCGTGACGTTTTATACTCTGTCTGTTCGGTCTGATGTTCGTAGTGACACCAGTGTGCTCTTGTTGGGGTTTGCCTGACGTATTTTTCCCGTCCTGTCCCTTCCGGTCTTCTGTGTGGTTTTGCTCCGGCCATAGCTCTTTTGGGGGGGGGGGGTAATTAGGTTTACGTATTTATTTATTTTTTGGAGGAGGTGCTGGGGGTTGAACCCAGGACCTCGTGCACTCCAGGCGTGCGCTCCACGGCGTGAGCTGTGCCCTCCCCCACTGTCCTAGCCGTATGCGTTGAACACAGTGTGTAGTTTTTAATCTTTTATCTGAACTGACCGTGTCTCTTCCCACCCTTGGCACGCCAGGTGCGTTTCCATGCGCTTTTTTCACGCATTTGAATGTGCCTTTGCCTTATTGTTAAAATTTCTACTTGTCCCTGTATCTTTATGTCCTTTTTCCTTTTTTTTATTTTGTCTTTTTTAGTGATTAACCTTTTCCGATAAGTCTCCCCCTCCGCCCTTGCTTCTCTTCTCGTCTGTCGGTTTGGAACGTATTCCCCTGTGTCTGTCCCTTAGTCACTAGCCCTGCTGTTCTGTCAGGCGTGTTTAACAGGCGATGTTACAGTTAAGTGATATTTTTACCCTCCTCCCAGTCAAAAAAGCACGTTCGAGCCCCCGCTCACACCCTGGGCCCTGACTTCCACTCCCTCCTCGTCTGACGCGCCCCTGTCTTTATCCCACAAGTGAGATGTGCTGGCTGTCACTTGGCACAAGCATTGCTTGTTCGTGCCTGCAGGCCCTCTCCAGATTCTTGGACAGCAAGACCGGAGAGATGAACGCGGCTCCCACAGGCTCTGAGGCAAGCAGAGCTTTCTGCTGAAAGGGGAGCTTGTGCACAAGGGAGAGGAGTTGAGAGGGTGTCCGCTCCCCGAGGGCTTCAGGGAAGGAAAGCGTTTTCAAGGCAGTGAGAGGCAGGGGACCGCAGGGAGCCCGATCAGCCTGGGCTCAGTCCTCAGGTTAGTTGGCATCAGGGTGAAATTTCTAGGACCATCAACCTTCTGGTTTCAGCCAGTCAGGGGTCCAGGTGCTGGCGGTTAGCAGTCTCCATCTGGGGGGTCTGCTTCCTGCAAGAACAACCTAGGACCGTGTGCCAGGGACCTGGGAGCGCAGGGGTTCTGCTCTGGGCAGATTTGTATTCCCGCTTTTGTCCTCGGGAACCAGGTACACACATCAGCGGAACAGAGGGCTCGCCTTTTCACTCCTGTGGCTCTTTGGTTACCATATCAGAAGCCCGAGCTTCAGGTGCTCTGTCTTTGGGGCTCTGTCGAGCCCACGTGCTCGAGGCCGTCCCTCGGTCCTTTTCCACAACGGCTATGCTCATGTCCTGTCTCCCAGCACCTGCGGGCCCCGGGGAAACACGCCGGGCCTGTTTCTAACGTGCTTGTGGGGCCTGACTTAGGAGAGTGTCCCCTCCAGGGGGCTGACTGCTCCCTGCCTGGCGTTGAGGGCACCCCGCCCAGGACCACCAAGGCCCCCGCGCAGGTTCTGGTCCAGAGCCAGGAACCTCACAGTCAGCGTCTCCTCCTCGGCGCTGTTCTAAGGATCAAATCCCCCACCTCCGACACCAGCTGCGGTGGGACAGTGGCCCCCGTCACAGCCCCGCTGCTCGAGCTCCTGCCATGCTGGCGCTGCTCCCACCTCTCCTTGGGACTCTGCTCTGTTTGTTTGTCTGGGGGCACAATCCCTGACAGCCCCTCCTGCCTTTGCAAGACCAGCCACACCTCAGATTGCATCTCAGCTGAAGTTAGGGCCATGGACCAGGAGGCCAAGAGCCTTCAGGCCTCCATGACGCTGCCAAACGCAGCATGATACAGCCTCGCCCCCTGCTTTTAATCTCCTCGTTTAGAACCCACTGTTACCCGCCTGAGAGTCTTTTCAACTAGAAACCCTGTTGTGAATCACAAGGGTCTTACCGTCGCCGGGGGCGCGTTCTGGATCAGATGGCTGGGACAGAGCCTGCTCCAGCACCGCCCTCGGGTGGGTGGCTCCCTCGTCTGTGTGGCACCAGCTGCTATCAGACCCTGCGGGTCCCAGGAGCCCATGACCTCAAGGAGCCCACGGTCCTGTAGCCAGATCACCTCTCCCCGCAGCCAACAGGAGGGACGCGGCACTGACCGCCAATCCTGACTGGAGGCTGGCGGCTGGAACTCGGAGCCCTGTCCCTGTCCCACTCTGTCCTCGCGCTGCTAGACGGCAGTGATGTTAAATCAGAGTCACACCCCCGAAGCTTCCTCTTCCACACTTGCTGTGAAGTTTAGCCTCCCAGGAGCGCCAGGAGCCACGTAGGGGGTGGGGTCCCACCTGTGAAATTAGCCCAGCTCGGGACCTGGGCAGGTCAGCTGGGAGATGAGTGCCGCTCCGTGTACCGGCCTGCCCCCTTGCCCGCTGCCTCCGTGTGCGGGCTGTGATCTGCCGGTCCCACGCGCACTGCCTCGTCCGCAGCCAGCCCTGCCCTGGGGGTCCTGGCCAGTCCTGGGTGTTCGCCCCCAGCCGGGCCTCTGGAGCAGCCTCTGTTTCCCCAGGCATCAAGTGGACGCCAGACGAGAACGGAGTCATTGCCTTCGACTGTCGGAATCGCGGCTGGTAAGCGCTCCCAGCGGGGCCCCCGGTGCCGGCCTCTCTTCACAGCCTTTGCGTTTTGCCTGGTTGTCCTCCAGTCCCTGCCCCGCACCCACCCAAGGGCCAGAAGTGTGTAGCATTAACCCGACGCAAGAGGAGAGGTGTGGCTGGCTGCACCCGTCCACCCCCGCCTCCCCAGCGCTGCCTCCACTCAGGACTCCTCCCGTGTCTTCCCGCCCCAGCTCCTTCCAGACCCTGAGCTGGCCCCACGTCACCCTCGGCCAGCCCTCCCCTCCCTGCAGATCTGTAACCGACCCCCTCGCTCCCTGCAGCCAGCCCCTGGGACCCGGGCTGGCCCGGAACAAGGAGGACAAGGGTCAGAACTTGACCTTTCCCCCACCTGACACGCCCACTCGATGGGCACAGTCCCGACGGTTGCCCCCGAATCAGCTTCAGAACTGCCGAGCGGCCATGGGACGTGAGAAAACTGGGCCCCAACCTGCGCTCCGCGCACCCCAGGGCCGGAGCCGGAACCGGGGTTGTGGGGGACCGGGTCAGGGCGGTCTGGCGGTGGCTCTCCCACCGTCCGCTGTCCCTCCCTTCCTGCTGAAGGTACATCCAGGCGGCCACCTCCCCCAAGGACATGGTGATCCTGATGGACACGAGCGGCAGCATGAAGGGGCTGCGGCTGACCATCGCCAAGCACACGGTCTCCACCATCCTGGACACTCTGGGGGAGAATGACTTCGTGAACATCATCGCGGTAAACACTCTGGACAGACCTTCCTCCTCCCGCACCAGGAGGGCCTGTCCTTGCGGCCGCTGATGCTTCGTGCCGTGGACGCCTCTCCCTCCTCTGAGGCTGGGCCCCACTAGGGTGGGCTTCCTGGGGTCCCCAAAGATTCTGAAATGATGGAATGTGGAATGTGTCACATCCACTTTCCTGAGTCAGTTTGTCCGCTGAGTCTGGGCTCTGAGGAAGGTGAAGGTGCGTCTGAGCAGATCCCGAGCTCGGCCCCATCCACATGCCCATGCCCCCTGGAGGCGCCTCTCTCTTCCCCCTCCCCAAACTCAGACACGTTGGGGGTGGGGGGCAGCAGACCCCAGTCCTGCTTTCACAGCAACTCTCCCTCGGGACTATCCCACCCGCCCCAGACAGGTGACAAAGTGCAGGGACAAATGGAAAAGGACGGGAGAGGCAGGTTCAGGGACATCTGGTCTCTGAGCTCCAGGAGATGGACGCCCTCAGCCAGCACCTGGGAAAATGCTCAGGGCCAGGATTTGAGGGAGAATTTTTAGAGTTAAGGCCCTGCTGTGCCCTCTACTCCCTTCTCTCTGCTCAAAAAAATTACCAGAATCATAGGGCCCCCCAAGAGCGTTACCTAGGTGCCAGGTGACCCCACCCCTGACCCCTGTGAGCTGTGAGCTTTGTCCCTGGGCCCTGACCTTCCACACTGACCCCGTGTGCTCTGCCCTCTGCCCTCTGCAGTACAATGACTACATCCACTACGTCGAGCCTTGTTTTAAAGGGATCCTGGTCCAGGCGGATCGAGACAACCGGGAGGTGGGTGAGCTCGGCACCAGTGGGCGTCTCCTTGCAGGGGCACAGAAAGCCTCGCAGCCGGTCACACGCACCCTCTCAGCCGAACCTGGGGGCCCTGGAGACCATGAGTGGCGGGGGCCAGCCGTGAACTTAGGGGCTCGTGGAGGGATGGGTCCTGCACCCCTGCTCTTCTGGGCGAATGGCTCCAACAGCCCCTGAAAGCAGGACCGAAGGTGCAGGTTCCCTGGCCCGCGGACCAGCTGGCCCTCCTCTCGCTTCTCGCCCACGGCAGCACTTCAAACAACTGGTGGATGAGCTGATGGTCAAAGGTGTGGGGGTCGTGGACCAAGCCCTCAGTGAAGCCTTCCAGATCCTGAAGCAGGTACTGCGCCTGACGGCGCCGGGAGCACGGTGGTGGGAGGCTGGGTGCAGGTGGGCGGGTCACCGCACTGTGCCCCCCGTTCCCCGCACAGTTCCAAGACGCCAGGCAAGGAAGCCTGTGCAACCAGGCCATCATGCTGATCACCGACGGGGCCGTGGAGGACTACGAGCCCGTGTTCGAGAAATACAATTGGCCAGACCGCAAGGTTCCTCCCCCGGGGAGGGCGGGGCGGGGGCCGAGGGAGGGCTCTCCTCCTGCCCGGAGGCCGGGCTGCCCCATCCACGCACTCTGCCCGTGAGGTCCAAGCTGACACTCCTACATCACAGTGACCCCAGGGGCCCCGTGCAAGGGGCCAGGAGAGAGCGCAGAGTCTGGTGGAGACAGGAGTTCGGGAGTGCGGGCTGTGAGCCCCGCTGCACCTGGGCCCGGGTCCTCTCTGATGGGAGGGGGTGAGGTCGCAGAACCCCAAGACCCGACTCCAGACTTAGGGATGGTCAGGCCCCTCGTGGCCTGGACTCCGGCTGAGCCCACCGTCCTCATCCCCAGGTCCGAGTCTTCACCTATCTGATTGGGAGGGAAGTGAGTTTTGCTGACCGCTTGAAGTGGATCGCATGCAACAACAAAGGTGAGGCAGGCCCCTGGCACATCTCCTGAGCACAAGTGGGACGGTGTTGCCCAGGCCCCGTGGGACACATGAGACAGACGTAGTTGCCCCCGGAGCCTGAGAGATGCCCACCTGGCACCGCTGACTTGGGCCCCTTGATCTAAGCAGAGTGTGTTGAGCTCACAGGTGGGTGGGCAGACTCTCCCGGCCCTGGGAATCCATGTGGACAGGACGGTCCAGCAGGGGAGACTCCCAAGTGAGGCAGTCACGACGGTACTGTCTGAAATGCGCTGCAGGGGGTGGGGGCGCAGACCAGGCTGGGTGCTGGGTGAGGGGTGAAGTCCTCCTTGATGTGGGGTGTCAGGGAGGACTTCCTGAAGGAAGGGGGTCTCAGGTGAGACATAAAGAAATGGTGGGAGTGAGTCAGACGCAGAAGGCAGGGAAGGGTGTTCAGGCCGAGGGAACAGCATGTTGAAAGGGTCTGAGACAAGAGACACTCTGGGAACGAAAGCCGCCCCATCCTCTGGAGCTGGAGTGAGTGTGTTGTGGGCGGGGAGAGCAGACACCTGCTGAATAATTCACAGGATTAAAGCCTTGTGAGGTGTTCACTCTTCTAAATACCACCTCAGCTGCAGCAAGGAGGGGACAGCCCCTCCCCACAACTGAGGACGGGAGTCAGAGGAAGGAGGGGCAGGGTGCTCGGAGACAGACCTGGGAGACAGAGCTGTGTGCGGGAGGGAGCGCCCCTGGAAGGCAGCCCTATGGGAAGCTGGCGGGGGGGGAGGTGCTGCACCCCCGTGGAGTCCGTGCTGCTCCTGGGGCGGCTCTGGAGCTGGGAAGGCCCCTTGGGTTTCTCCCAAGTCCAGGCAGGGCTAGGCCTTCTTGTCCCCAGCAGGGTGAGGGTGACCTCGTGGGGAGTGGTGCCTGGGGCCCAGGCTGGCGGCGCCTGGGGCCCAGGCTGGCGGGCAGTGGGGGAGTGGGGGCCCACAGTCCTCAGCCACGCGCCCGCACCCCCCCCCCCAGGCTACTACACGCAGATCTCCACACTGGCCGACGCCCAGGAGAACGTGATGGAGTACCTGCACGTGCTCAGCCGCCCCATGGTCATCAACCACCACCACGACGTCACCTGGACGGAAGCCTACATGGACAGCAGGGTGGGGCCCGCACCCCGGAGTGGGGGTCGGGAGAGGGGTGAGCTGGCCCTCCTCGGGGACGCTACAGAGGGGTGACGCTCGGCCCGGAGCCCGCCCGCCCAGGGCCACCCTCCAGGGACAGAGCTGTCTGCTCCAGACTCATTGCTCCTCCTCCCCGTGGTCCCCACCTCCCTCACTGTCCCCCCCTATCCCAGGCCTTGGGAAGGAAGGAACCGACCAGGGGTTCAAGATACTCCAGTAACCAGGCGTCCTCCCTTCCGGCCCAAGTTTTCAAAGAGACTGCCTGTAGGCCTCACGCGGGAACAGACGTTGAGGGGAGACAGTCAGAGGCAATGCAGGGGGACAGGGGCCTGCCTGGCTCTGCTCAGATCTCATCCCAGACGCAGACCCCGCTTCAGGATGCTGTGTCAGCCAGGGTTAAGAGAGACCTGGAAACGGTGGATTCTGTGAGAGAGAAGGGTGCTTCTCCGCACATAAAAGCCCAGAGGTGGCTGATCAGCTCCCAGGCCACCAGGGACCCAGGTCCCTTCCGCCGTCCCTCCCATCCCTCGGGTCGGCCTAGTCCAAGCAGCCAGTGGAGCCCTGGACACAGCAGCGAGTTCCAAGCTTCAGGTGGCGGAGGGGAGGGGCGCACCCCACCTTTGAGGGAAGCTTCCCGGGAGTCCAACCCGACGTCTCGGTGACCAGAGCTCAGTGCCCGGGTGACTCCTGGCCGTGTCCTGCTGCTGTCTGGGACGGCCCTTCCCTGCCGTGCCCTCGCCCTTGGCGTGGCCGGGACAGGAGGCTGGGTGAGCTTGCTTGGGAGCTGGGCTGTGGCCTCGGGGACTCTGAGACCCGCCCTGGCGACGTCAGCCTGGCCCTCTCCCCTCCAGCACCCCCGCGGCTCCCTCTGTGTAGGGAAGGGAACCTCCTTTGGGGGCTCTCCCTCCCGTGGGGAGGCTGACATCGTGGCGTGGGCGCCACCTGTGGCCTCTGCCCTCTGCCCTTCCCTGCTGATAGCCGCCCCCCTTCCCCCGCGCCTGCAGGCGCAGAGCCTGAGCCTCCTCACCACCGTGGCCGTGCCGGTCTTCAGCAAGAAGAACGAAACTGTGAGTGGCTGCTTTCCGGGGAGCTGCGGTGTCTACAGTCCAGTGGTCCTGACAGGCGCCAGGACACCCCAGAGGGTTCAGTGCAGATCCCGGGCCCTGTGCCCCAGTAGCGACCACAGAGTCCCTTGGTCAGGAGGGTGGGTGCTGGACCCTCACTTCCCGAGGCTCCCCAGGTCTTCTGCTCAGCCAGCCTGGGATTGTCCCCCTGCTCTGTTCCCAGAACCCTGGGCTCAGTGGGTCACCTGCCAGACGTCTAGCAGTCTGGGCCGGCTCCAACCTGTTTGTAAAGGCTCTGCTGGGGGAGTTCCAGGTTTTCCACCCTCCACCTGGAAAGCGCTCCTCGGAGGCCCCGGGCTTCAGGGCCCCCACGGGTCAGGGGCCCCCGGATCCCAGTGCTTCAGCCTCTGCTGTGAGGATTAACACTTCGTCCAACTTTGTGCTGCATTTAAATAACACAGCCTAACACTGGGCATTAACCCTCCCAGCAGCGGAGATGGCTCCTGGGGCCTCTTCGGGTGGTTCCAGACTTCCATTCCAAGGAGCTCGGCCTCAAACCTGACTGCAGGGGGCAGAGTGCGGCTCACTGGTAGGGCACGTCCCGAGCATGCATGAGGCCCTGGGTTCAATCCCCGGTGCCTCCGCTGAAAATAAAATAAAGTAATTTAAAAACCGGTAATAACACTCAGAGGAAGGATCACGCAAGGTCCAAGTGGTCTCCCCTCGTGGGCTCTGGAGAGGCCGCGGGCCCCGTCCTGCCGTGCACGCGGGCCGTAGGGCCCCTGACGCTGACGGCTTCCTTCCAGCGATCGCACGGCATTCTCCTGGGCGTGGTGGGCTCTGACGTGGCCCTGAGGGAGCTGATGAAGCTGGCCCCCCGGTACAAGGTGAGCCTGGCCAGGCCCCCCAGGGGCTGCCCCAGCAGGCTCAGGAGCCTCCCTGCAGGCAGCGCGGCCAAGCCCACAGCTGGGGCGGGGCCCGCATCCCCCTGAACACCCTCCCACTGCACCCTGCTCCCCAGCATCCCGCCCCTGGATATCCTGCTCCCAGACATCCCCCACCCACATCCCCTCCCCCACAAACACCGAGCACCGGAAAGAGGTGGGGGCCCCCAGGACCTGGGTCACCACAGTTAGGACGTGCTCTGGGACCTTCAGCAGTTCTTTCCCGTCCTGGTGCCTCGGTTTCCCAGTCTGCTCCTCCCACCAGCAGCCCCGTTTTGGGAAGAATGAGGTATTTGAGGTGCTCACAGTGCCGAGAGCACGTGGCAGGCAGGAGTGGGGGTGACGTGCATTGTCACGGTCGCTCAGACCATAGTTTGGGGGGAGTTCAGACTGAGCGGAGAAGCACCGCCTTGGCTTAATCATGTTCTCGCTTGAGAAACTCGGTGCTGTGAGGAGCAGCTGCCCTCCCGCCCGCGGCCCAGACCCCCTGGCTGCCGCCCTCCCGCCCGCGGCCCAGACCCCCCCAGCACAGAGGCCGTGTGACACCCCGCCATCTCTGTCTCCATAGCTCGGGGTGCACGGATACGCCTTCCTGAACACTAACAATGGCTACATCCTCTCGCATCCTGACCTCCGACCCCTGGTAGGTACCGATCTTACTTGCCTTGGGATCTTAAGTATATGGGATTTGAGGGTAGCTTATAAAAACGGTTAAAACAGTGAATACACATTTGGCTCCATTCAAGAACCCAATGTAATATGAGGGAAAAATTTGAGTCATGGTCCCTGTTTTCACATTGTTTATGATCCACCCGGAGAGATAAGGTATCAAGCAGCCTCCAGGGAGCAGGAACGAGTGTGCAGTTTTGCCCGTGGGACGGCCACTTCCGCTGCCGTCACCACCTCAGTCGCCCCCGGGCTCCCTCTTGGAGTCTGCGTGGCTCCGGAAGCCCAGGGGCCGCCCCAGGGCAGTGAGTGCTGAGGTGCCCTGGGAGCGGCAGGAAGGAGCCTCCTGAGAGGGGGAGCAGGGCTGAGGCTGCCCTGAGGTGGTCCTGGGACGTGTCCCTGAGACCCCCCCCCCCGCGCGCGCTCCCTCCATCCCGACGTGGGGTTTGGAGCATTTCCACCTGAGTTCAGCTGAGCGACTGAGGCCAGGAGAGGAGGCTGCATCCTTCCATCTAAAGTTCTGCCTCCAGGACTCTGGTCCTGGCCTTGGCCGCTGCCCACGCCAGCAACGGCCGCACCTCTCAGGCGGCTAGGGGAACAGGGTGCGGAGCTGAGGTCCTAGTGGCATCTTGGCCCTTCCTCTGCCCCTCCTGTCCTGAATCGAGGTTGGCGTCAGGACGACAGCTAGCAGGACACCTCTTCTGGCACTCCCCAGCACTCACCCGCCCAGGTGTCACTGGAGAGACCGCTCTAGGCACCACGCCTTTCTGTTTGGGTCGGATAGACACAGAGTGACCAAAAGCCCCAGCTGAGCTCTTTAAGGCAAACTCTAGAGGTTTGGAGTGGAGAGATCAGAGCAGCCTGGAAACCACCCCGTCTTCCCAGTTCAGACTCTGCTGAGCCAGTGTCTGAACCCTTAATGGGGCACCGGCCTGGGCCAGGGTGCTGTGGGAGCAGCCCCAGAGCCCGCAAAGGGACTCACCAGGGAGACAGCAGCAACGCTGACCCTGAGCAGGGAGGGTCTAGCTCAGCCGTAGGGCATGTTATCAGCATACAAGAGGTCCTGGGTTCAAGCTCCGGTCCCTCTGTTAAAAAAAAAAAGCTGATCCTGGAGCCGACCCACAGGACGAAGGGGCCGACGTCGATGTTAGAGGACTTCAGCCAGTCCATTCACACTGTGGTCCCGCTGTGGGCCCGACCCTACCATGCTCCGAGAAGGCTAGGGACAGATACTTACAGTCTAACTGAGGAAGCAGATCACAAAGACGAAGCAGAGAGTAACACCACTGAAACGCGATCACATGGCAGCGGGGATGGTAAAGCCAGCAGGGCGAGGTTCCCACGGAAGGTGCAGTCCGTTCATGGTAGGTGTCGAGGAGGACAACCGTTGAGTTTAAAAATAAACATAGCAGAGGATTTGCCTGGTAATAATGCAGAAAATGGTCACAAGCCAGGCCTTTGGCCTGAAGGCTGTGTCAGTGCCCAGGTGTGAGTAGTTCGAGCAGAATCGCGGCTTTCGTGGGAGGAGCTAAAGATGACCGTCCACACCGTCAGGGTCAGAAAGTGGCGGTGAAAAGGGTGTCGCTCCTCACTCAGCAGCGGCAGGGCCTGTGCGCCAGATGGCAGGACCGTGACGTTGGCCCTGAGTGTGGACTTGCCATGAGCCCGGGAAGGACTCGCCGCCCAGGCCGGGGTGGGAGGAGAGGGACGGGCAGGTGCCGGGCAGCAGGGGTGCTACAGGTCTCCGGGCAGGTGAGACACTGGGTGACGCTTTCTTGAAAAGAGCGAAGACTGACCAAAGCAAGATCCACAGTGAAGGGGACTGTGGGGCCTGGTTCTGCGAAAAAGAGACCGTCTGGTTACCCCCTCGTTACCCGGGGGACAAACTGTCCTCTTTCCGTTTTCACTCTGTCACTGAACGAAGCCGGGGAAGAGCTGCAGACTGAACAGCAGATGACAACAGTATCAGAGAGAGAGAGAGAGGGAGAAGTCAGGGCCGGGAAGCGACAACCTTCAGGGGGTGGTGGTAGCGGTTCTGCGTCCGGCTGGAGGGAGGTCTGCACTGGGCTCCGCGGAGTCTGTCTGTCCTTGGCTCCGTCCCATTCAAACTTCAGTCAGCAAGATGGAAACAGAAGGCAGATGCCACGAAGGCTGGAAGCCGGGGCTAATACCCGAAGCGAGGAAACGTGTGTTCAGAAGGCTTTCCTCTAAAGCAACGGGCGCAGGCGAGCAGGGCGGAATGTACGAGGGACGCGTGGAGCTGCCTGCCGAGCACTCGGTGCTCGAGCACGGGGCTGCGGGGCTGGAATGTGACGGGGCTTCAAGGGGAAGGTCGAGGGCATTTAATTGGCTGCAAACTCGGTTTGAGCCGTCCTGGAAGGTAGCGGAGGCCGAGACAGGGCCACACAGGTCACACACTGGGCAGACCCCGTCTGAAATACTGACTTGTCCTGGGCACTCCCTTTTGAGAGTGACGTGGACAGAGCAGAGCGTGTTCAGAGGAGGCTGTGGCCCCTGCGAACAGGGAACGTGTAGCTCGGAGAAGGGACGTCTCAGGAGTGACAGGCTCCTTCGACAGTCTCCAGGGTTACCGGGTGGGAGACGTCTGTGCGGCTCGCGGGAGAGAACTAGGACCCTTGGGTGCAAGTCACGGGGAGACGGGGTCCAGCTCTGGACGAGGAAGAGCTCTTTCCTAGTCATGCTGTCCAGACCAGGGACAAGCCCCTCGCAGGCCAGGAGACCCTCTGTCACGAATGTTAGCCGGGTTGCTCTGTCTTGGGTGGAAAGGGGCCCAGACTCCGATGAGGAGCCGCCCAGGTTCCCTGGCTTTATGAGCCTCCCCGACAGGCTTCAGGGAGGGGCTGGGACCTGGGCGGGGTCTCACTGTTGATCCTGTGTTTCTTCTCCGGACCGGCGCCCTCAGTACAGAGAGGGGAAGAAACTGAAGCCCAAACCCAACTACAACAGCTGTGGACCTCTCGGAGGTGGAGTGGGAGGACCCGGGCCGGGACGGTGAGTGGGCGGTGGCGGGGGGGGGGGGGGGCTGGGCCGGACGGTGGGCCCCGGGGCCACAGGCTGTGAGGTCCCCCGACCCCTCAGCGGAGCCTCTGCAAGCCCAGAGCAGAAGCAGTGCTCTGACGGGAGGTTCTCCCAACGGGTATGAAGGGATGACAGTATCTTCCTTGGAGGCTGAAAGGGCTCACGTCTGAGCCACGGAGTGTGAGTTCCAGCCACGTTTCAGGCGCTCACGGCTCAGGAGCTCAGCCAGGAGGACGTGATGTCTCAGGGGAGCGCTCTCCTGTGTCAGCCCCCTGGGAGCACTATCTTGGCGAATTCCAGAACTCCCGCTAAAGGGAAGCTAGGATCAAACCAACTTCCCCCCAGTGCTCTACTCCGAGGAGTTGGAGGAGAACCGAGAGAGTTCCCGGGGTCACCCCCAGTCTGGGGCGTGGGCCTCCACCGCCCCGTGCACAAGGGACTGACGGCGTTGTCTTTCCTCCTGCAGCTGAGGACAGCCATGATCAACAGGGAAACGGGGTCCCTCTCCATGGACGTGAAGGTTCCGCTGGACAGAGGGGTGAGGCGCTCACCAAAAGGAACTGGGGTCTGGTCCCAGGAAGCAGCATTGTGGTCAGCTGAGGCGTGGGGTAGTGACGAGGGACTGGGCTGAATTAGAGCTTGCGACCTGAGTGCTGGCTGGAGCCCGGGGGTCCTGAGAGGAGACCGCAGCTCCCGGGTGTCAGCCCCAGAGGGACGCCGGCCAGAGGGGCTGTCCTCACCAACGCCTGTTTCTCAGGGCTGCTGCGCGAGGCAGCCGGACACGCCAGTCTTGACAGCTCTCCTTTCTCCCTGAGGCTGCCCTGCTGCTTGACCCTTTTGTGGTTTATGGTAGAAAGGGGAAAAATGAGTTAACTTTGCAAATTGTTAGCAGCTTCTGTAAAACGCGTTGTATAGGAAGAGGCTGAAAATAACTGCTGCTCCTTACAGCTGATTTTCACCCGCGGGAACCACAGATAACCAGGCATGGGTGCGCCCTCTGGCGCCATGCTGTCTCCCCAGACCCGCCCGCCATTTAGAAAAGTGTTTCCTCTCCTCTGAAAGGTTCCACTGCGTCTGCACTGACTCTGCATTGTCCTTGAAATATTTACAAATGTCACCTCCTCCCTCACAGTCACCCCCACCGCCCCCTCCTGCTGCCCATCTGCCTCGGCACAGAGAACACAGACATCTGTCGGCAACAACTAGACCCAGGTTCCTCCACAGACACAGCCCTCCGTGGAGGCCAAGCAAGAAGGCCCTGGGAAGGAAAGGCTGGTTCTCAGTGGGACCTGTCTCCTTTCTGAGGCATCCGCCTGCTTGCCACAAGCTCTGGGCCAAGAGGGGCCTCCGTCAGGCGGGTGCACAGCTTCAGTGATGTCGGGCCCCTGGTCCCAGCTGTTCCTTCTCATCCTCCAAAAAAGCAGAGGTTTCTTCCACGCGTCTCCGCCTTTACCCCAATTGGATAAATGCCCCTCACTTGCCCCGGGAAGCTCTCATCTGGCCCCGAGCTGCCGGGCTGTAATGGAAGTGCCACACACTGGGCGGAGGGCAGCTCCAGGGCAGACCCGAGTGCGGCCAGGATCTCACCCAGCCAGCTCTTGAGGGGTGTGGCTGGTCGTCCCTCCTTCCCTCCCAGTCCGTGTTCTCCCACTGCTGTCACCTTCTCGGAGCCACCAAGCGATGGTGCTAACCAGAGCCAGGCAGTCTGAACTGAAACAGGATTATGTTTCCTTTCTTGACACACAGTTAAGAGAAACAGCAGTTTTCTAAATGACCTAGAGATGACCTAGCTGTTGGGTAGAAGAAAGGCTTTAAAGTAGACATGATAAATACGCACAGGGGATTAAAGGAGAAGATGGTCATCATAAATGAACAGATGGGGGATCTCAGCAGAGAACAGGGTTTGATCAAAGACGTAGAACCACAAGTGATGTGAGAAGAGCTTTAATCCGAGGGGGGAGACCTAATGAAGTGGTGGGAGCTGGTGAAGAATTCTTTGGAGGCGTGTGCCTCTGCTTCTGGTGGTGAGCAGGACGTCGTCGCAGGCTGGCAGGACCAGCAGCTGGGAAGGAAAGCCAGGTGAGATGTGGGGGAAGCAAGAACAAGCTGGAACGCACGAGGAAGAACAGGAGCCCACATCTGTCCCCCACTCCCTCCACCCACAGCGACGTGGGGGACCTGCAGGAGGAGAGAGTGCTCGCCCCACGACCTGCACACCCGCTGGCTCAGGTCTCAGAGACACTGCAGGAGGAGACCCTGGGCAGCTGGGAGGCTTGGCTCCGGCTGCTGGCCGCTCCGGAGAAGGGAAGCCAGCTGACCAGCGCAAGCTGCAGCCCTGCCCGCGTGCTGCGCTCACGCCGCTGCAGTCTCCCTGCGGCTCCCACGCAGACGGCTCGTTTGGCCAGCCCTGATGTGGAGCCAGGCAGGGAAGTGAGTATCCACAAACATGTAGCTCCAGCTTAGCTGATTTGGCTCAGTTTAAAACCAGAGCAAGAACCAAGAGGAAGTTCTAGAATTGAAGAGCAAAACATCTAAAGTGAAATTCTTACAGGATGGAACCAACAGCAGATTGGAGGAGGAGAAAAAAGGACAGTGAATTTGAAGTCAGATCAATAGAAATTATCCAATCTGAAGACCAGGAAGAAAACTTTGAAAAGGCTTTAAAGAAAATCACTCCTCCGTAGCCTGTGGGGTAACATCAAGCGTTCTAACTACGTACGTCCTGGGAGCCCCAGAGGGAAGGAGAAGGGACGGAACAGAGGGACGTATTCGAAAAATAATGCCCCAAATGTCCAGAATTCAGTGAAAAACAAAAACCAATAGATGCAAGCTTCTCAGCAAACCCAAGCAGGATGAACAAAAAAGCCTGCACTTAAACACACCCTGGTCCACCTGCTGTGAACTGGAGTTAAGGGACAATCTTTCTAAAAAGCAAAAGCAATAGTGGAAGGAAACGATAATAAGAACGATGGCTGAGTTCTCGTCAAAGCCAGGAACGTGATAATTTTCAAATGCCGGAAGAGAAAATTTGTCAACCCAAATAAAGAGGGAAAATATAAAGAGAGAAGCTGTCCTTCCCCAAAGAGGCGAAATGAAGACAGTTTAAGGTAAAACAGAGCAGAGCTTGTCACTGCGAGAAATGCTCAAGGAAGTTCGTCAGGCCGCTGAGAAATGACACAGATGGGAACCCAGAGCAACACAAGGAAATGAACAGCGCTGGAAATGGTAAATATGTGGGTTGAGATAAAACTTTATTTTTTTAACTTCCAAAAAGACAGCTGAGTACTTCAACAGTGTTGACGCTGGATGGTGGGGGTTGCAGTGTGGGAGGTGAGAGGCACAGGACAACCGCACGTGGGGTTAGTTATCCCGTTACGTGAACAGATGAAGGCAGAACGCCACGTGGTCGTCCCGACAGATGCGGAAGAGCATTTGACAAGACGTAACCGGGAACAGAAGGGAACTTCCTGGGTCTGCTAGAAGGCACGTAGGAAGAAGCTCACGTTCATGGTGAAACATCCGACACTTTCTCCTAAGATTGTGGGCAAGGTAAGGGGGTCTGGTTCTATCACAGCTGTTCACCACGGCACTGGACCTCGCAGTGACCCACCTTTGCCGTAACGCAAGGAAACAAAATGCAAGGCACAAAAATTAGGAATGAAGAAGCAAGACTGTCCTCATTCACAGCAAGATGACTGTTTACATAGAAAAATCTCAAGAATCAGCAAAACAGCTGCTAGAACCAATGAGCGAAGGTGGCAGGTTCACAGAGCGCACAGTCAGCGTTACAAAGGTCAGCTTCGGGGGAGGGCACAGCTCAGGGGTAGAGCACATGCCTAACACGCTCGAGGCCCTGGGTTCAATCCCCAGTACCTCCATTTAAAAAAAAAATCGTGTTTTTATATATAGGAGCAAACATTTGGGAAATAAAAATATTTTCAAGTTCCAATTTCAATAGCATGAAAGAATATAAAATACTTAGGAGTAAATTTAACAAAGACATACAAGACCTCTGCACTAAAACTACGTAACGCTGCACAAAGAGCGTCAAAGAAGAAACTTGAATGGAAAGATACAGCCGTGTTTATAGGTCGTAAGATCGACATTCTAAGCGGTCCGTTCTCCCCAAATTGATCTACAGATCCAGCACTGTCCCAAGCAGAACTTGCGCAGACTTCTTCTAGACGTAGAAGAAGGTGGTTCTAAAATTCATATGAATATGCAAAGGACCTAAAATGGCCAAAACTATCTTGAAAAAGAAGAACCAACTTGGATGATTCACACTGCCTGATTTCAAACCTCACCGCGAGGCTGCAGTGACCAAGCAGAGTGATACCGACGTACAGACGCGCAGATGGGTCCCTGGCGGGGAACAGAGGGGCCGGAAGCAAGCTCCGTGTCCGTGGGCTCTTCAGCAAAGACAGCCGGGCAAACCAGTGGAGAAAGGAGAGTGTTTTCAGCAAGTGGTGCTCGAACAGCTGAATGAATGAGTGAAAAAATGAACATTAAGCCATATCTCACACCATACACGACAATTAATTTCAGAGTTACCATAGCTCCCAAGGTGAAAGCTAAAACTGTTGGCTTCTACAAGATGTAGGTGAAAATCTTCACAACCTGAGGTTGCGCCAAGATTTCTTAGACCAAACACCAAAAGCACTAAATGTAAAATAGAATTTGGTAAATTGAACTTCATCAAAAGTGAACAGTTCTGCTCATCAAAAGCCACAATTAAGAAGATGGACAAGCAGGGCGTAGACCTGTCCAGACTGTAAAGAACGTCTGCAAGTCATTAGCAAAGAGGCCAACAGCCCGATGACAGACGGGCAAAATGCTTGCGCAGACGCATCGCAAGTGAAGAAACAGACGCGACCTACAAGCACAGGAAGCGGCGCCCAGCAGCCTTTGTCACCAGGGAAATGCAGACGAAAACTGCGCCAGCCTCCACTTCCCACCGCCAGCCGCGGCTGAGAAGACCGGTAACACCAAGTTCTGGCGCAGACGTGGAGAAACTGGAACGCGTGTTGCTGGAAGTAAAATAACTTGGGGGCATTGGCAGTGACTTGTAAAGGCAAACACAGTTAGCCGCACGGCCCCGCAGACCCGGTCCCAGGTGCTTGCCGAGAGAGATGAAAGCACACGTCCACGGGGAGAATGTTGACAGCAGTTTATTCATAAAAGCCCCAAACTGGGAGGTGCCTGCCCGCGGGGAGCGTGCACGCAAGCCGCGGCGTGTCCGCCCGGGTGCTTACTGCCCGGCCGTGGAAAGGAACACGCTCCTCGCGCGCTCAGCCGCGCGGACGGGTCTCAGAGATGTGACGTGCAGTGGAAGAATCCAGAAACAAAGGGGCACGCGCTGTGGGAACATGCACCCTCGTCTGCGGGCGAGTTCAGAACCGAGCGCCCACGGGAGGCCAGCGGGCTCGTCCGGAGGGTGCGATCGTCCGCGTCTCCGCGGCGGAGGGGCAGCTCCACAGCTGCACACGCCCATCAGACCCACGTGTAATTTATCACCATACACTTACCCAAACTGATGGAATGGTACAGTTAGATGTGTGCATTTCGCTTTTTTCTTCAATTAAAAAAGAGAGAGAAAGAAAAATTTCAAAGATGCTCTGTAGTTCCAAACTCAAGCCAGCCCCACCTGGAGCACAGGGCCCCCTAGCCCGTCCCTGCCCGTGCTGGCCCCCGGCCGCCCCCCAGAGGCTCTCAGGGCCGAGACGGAGGATCTGCCTGAAGCAGAGGGGGCGGGAGGGCACCTCGGGGGTGCAGCCCCGTTGGGGACTGTTCTGTCTGGTTCGGGCCACACCTGGTTTCCGGTAGAAACAAACCTTTTTTGCCAGGCCCTCCCCCTGCGTCCTGCTTAGCATCTTACTCCACTTTCCAAAGTGAAGAAGGAAAGTCAGAAAAGAAGTGAAGGGGATAAGGCAGCTCCCGAGCCAAGTGCAACGCCAGGCTTTCTTTCCCAAAGGCGTCCACCGCGTCTGGGGACAGCACAGCCCACAGGACGCCAGAGCCCAGAGCAAGCCCTGCTCTTCCCGTGTGCACCCACCCGCTAAAAACACACTCCCTCCCACCAGCAGCCCGTGCGGGGATGTGCTTGTTACTCCCGACGTGCAGACAAGAGCTGCGATGCCCAGGATGGTGGAGCCACGTACCCAAGGGCACGCAGCCTGAAGTGGCCGGCAGGGCCTCGACCCAGGTCTGTCTGTGCGTATGCACTTGGCCACTGAGCGCAGCCCTGGTGTGCTCCAACTGACTGGTGTGAATCCAACTGAAACATGAAAACTCACGGCAGTTTTGAAAGGAAACAGACGTTGTAACGGGCAGGTGGCCCTGCAGGGGTCTGTGCTCCAGAGCGAGGGAGGGGAAGGTGGGTTGTGCAGGTGTGCGCTCCAGCGGCAGTCTCCCATGGGCCCACCTGGACCTCAGTCACGGCCCGCACCTTGCTGCCCGGCACTGTGGCCATCAGCCACCCAGACTCTCTAGATTTCGGTCTCTGTTAACTGCCATTAACTAAAACTTGAAACTTCCGTTCCTGAGTCACACGTCAGAGGCCGGTGGCCCCGTATGGGACAGCGTGGGTCTGGGACGTGGCCTTTCAGTCGGGCAACCCCAAGGGCTGCCGTGTGCTGGCGGGAGGTGGCTCCGCCGGGGCGTCACCGAGAGGAGGCGTGTGGGCGGCAGGTGGTGGGTAAGGGGGGGGGGGCACCAGGTGTCAGATGGGGAGGGAGGTGATGGTTGGAGACCCTCTCCCCAGCAGGCACCCTTTCCTGGTGTCCCTTTCAGAAGCGAGTCCTTTTCCTGACCCACGACTACTTCTTCACGGACATCCGCGACACGCCTTTCAGGTGAGGGGCCCATGCCACGCCTTCAGGGGGAGGTGAGGATGGGACGGGAATGTCAGCAGCTTAGGTGGGACTTTCAGGCCTTGGGGATTGACTCATAGGCAGTTGGCAATTTTGTGGTAACAGAAAAAGACCCAGGTTTGCATTCAGGAAACTTGAGGTCTACACCGGCTTTGCCAGTGTAGCCTGATGTTCAGTGTGGCCTGTTCCAGGTCTGGATGTTCCGGGTCTGGAGCTAAACTAACTGGGTTGGAATCCTAACTCTACCACTTCCAGGCTGTGTGACCTTAGGCAAGTTACTTAACCTCTCTGTGCCTTACGGTCCTCATCTGTAAAATGGGAGTCATAATGGCTGCTTCTTGGCGGTATTGGGAGGGTGAAATGACATTTTACTCAGAGATCTTAAAGCGATGCGTTGTAAGATGGAAGACCTAATATGAAGATCTCTCGGGTTCCCTCTGACTTATAAATACTCAGCTTCAGCAGCTTGCAAACTGGGGACAAATGGCCCTTCTCTCTGAAGTTCCTCATGTCTCAGTGAAGGGCAGCTCCCCACCCTGACTGCTGACTGGAGCGCCTGCAGGTCGCTGTAGAACTCCTGGCCCCAGGCCCTTGCAGGGGGTCACTCAGGACCCTGGAGAGGGGCCCAGGCACCAGTGCCCTCAGCGCACCCTGGGTGTTGCCCACATCCAGCCAAGGGGTTGGCAGCGACGTTCTTCCCGGAGGGAGAGAGCTTTCCCGTCCCTGGGGCCCTGAGAGGTCCAGGGCGAATCTGACTACGCCGGAAGCGGAGGGGGTTGGTCCTGTGGCTTCCTCCTCAGGAAGAAGGCCCATGACAAGACGCGGTGCTGTGTCAGCTTGGAAGGGACCCTGGGAGCAGGCGGGAGGGCCGGGGCGCACTGCCCTGGGCACGGGGAGGAAGCGGCCGGCGGCGGCGGGCAGGCGCTGCTGGTGAGAGCCGCCCCCTGCTCTGCCCGCAGTCTGGGAGTGGTGCTGTCCCGCGGCCACGGGGAGTACATTCTCCTGGGAAACACGTCTGTGGAAGAAGGTGGGTCGGCTGGTGGGCAGCTGGGGAAACTGGGTTCCCCTGGGACACTGGGCGGGCCGGTCAGACAGGCTCCCGGGGCAGAGCACACGGCCCCCAGGGGTCTGTGTGCCCCGGGTACCCAGGGCCTGCAGCACCTGCCGGTCAGTGGAGGCTGAGACGTGCCAGCTGGTCCTCCTTGCTCTCATCTTCCGTGGAGGGATCTTTCTGGAAATCCTCACTGCGCCTTCTGTGGCCTCCCACACCTCCTCCTTGTCCTGGCATTCAGCATCAGGGTCTGCCCCGTGCGTGCTCTCCCGGAAATGCTCACCTCCACTGCCCAGCCCAGTCCATCTGGATGCATCTGAGGGAGCCCCGTCTCCCCGGCGGCCTGCTCCCGCGTGGCCCTGCCTTCACCCCCCACGCCCCGTGTCCATGCCGCTGGAGCACTGCCCTCCCTGTGCCCCGGCAGCCGACCTCCCTGGGCCTCCTCTCCCTTCCTGTGCGTTTTCTCCCCTTCCCAGGTGTGCCCGGGCGCCACCACCACAGGGGCAGAGGGGCCTCCCTCTCCCTCCTCCGGGTGAGGCCCACCCATGGTCCAGGGGCGATGGGCCCTGGACTCGCTGGGCTTCCTGCGGGGAAGGGGCGCCCCCTGAGCTACCTGCCTGAGTCTGTGTGTGTCCAGCACCACGTGCGGTGCCTCCACGCGGCCTCGGCACTCCCAGCCCCCTTTCCTCCAATTGTCAAACCTTAATTGAGCACCTGCTTATCTTTGAGCCCTGATGGGTGCGCGGGAGGGCGTTTGTTCATGCAGTCGACAAACACGTGCTGAGCACGTGGCCGTGGAGCTTACACAGCTGCGCGTGGCCCTGTGGTCAGTGGGTACGATGAAGCCAGTGAGGCCAAAGTCTCTGCTGAGGGCGGTCCTGGCCGGTGGGGCTCGGACCTCAGATGCGGGCAGCAGGAAGGGAGGCGCTCCAGGAGCAGCAGGCACCCGCCTGTGGCTTGAGCTCCTGCTCTGACTCAGGACCACGGCTCGGGGGCCCATCGCTCAGCAGTGGGTGAGCACCGACCGAGCGTGGACTCTGGTTTCAGGACTGCACGACCTGCTCCACCCGGACCTGAGCCTGGCGGGTGACTGGTGAGCGGGGCAGGGCGCTGTCAGGGCGGGGAGTGGCCGGGGGTGATGCTCTGAGTGACGGGGCTCCGCCGGGTTCCAGGATCTACTGCGTCACGGATATAGACCCCGACCACCGGAAGCTCAGCCAGCTGGAGGCCGTGGTCCGCTTCCTGACCGGGCAGGACCTGGCCCTGGAGTGTGAGTTTCCCTCCGGGCCTGAGCTCGGGACTTGCGGGGGCAGGGGCTGGGCGGGGGCGGGGGGTCCTGTCTGTGGAACTCAGATGGCTCAGGGAGGACAGCCGGCCTCCGCGTCTTGCCCCAGGTGACGAGGAGCTGCTGCAGGAGGTGCTGTTTGATGCGGTGGTGACGGCGCCCATGGAGGCCTACTGGACGGCGCTGGCCCTCAACATCTCTGAGTACGTCCCGCCCGGGGGCCCCTCCCACCGCCGGGCCGCGTCCTCTGGCTTGAGATGAGGGTGGGAAGATGTGGGGGTGACGGCGACCTTCATGGCCCCAGCAGGCAAGGGCTTGGCACAGCGTCCACTGGGCACAGGTCCAAATTCCCCACCCCACACCGCAGCAGCCGGTCCAAGAACCCCTCTGGGTGGCTCCAGCTGTGACAGCCCGTTAGCCAAAGTGCCCTGGAGAGAGCGGTGCAGCAGATGGGGGCCCGTTTCCGGCAGGTGAGGTCGAGGCCCTGTGACGGACAGGCTTGACCTCGGCGAATCCTAGCCCTCAGGGTTTCCTCTCTCCTCTGCTCACCTACAGCTGGTGCTCTGGCGTCCGGCGGGAAGGTAGGAGGAAGAGGTGGGGGATGTGGGCAGTGCGTGTGTGTGCGTGAGTGTGTGCACACGCACGTCGGGAGGGTGTTGATTAAGATATTAATGAGGTGAACACAGAATACACCTTGTTCCTGAGCAATGAGATTCAGCTTCTGACTGATGAGGACGGCAGAACTCTCCTGGACGCTCGGGAAATTGATGCCTGCTGTCCCAGTGAAGACACCAGAACTTCATAGGAACCAGCACCTACAGAGAACGCAGCGTGCCCAACCGTCTCTGTTGAAGGGGGCTCGTGTGTGCGCGCGTGGGTGCGCGTGTGTGTTCTATCTGTGGAAGGCTGTGTAGGAGACAGTTCTCGTTGGTTGCTTCTGGTTAGAGAAAAATGGGTAACTGAAACGGAGGGAGGGGCACTTTTCACTGTCTAACTTTTGGGTACAATTTTGAACCATGTGAACGTGTTACGGATGCAAAATTAGATAAAACTAAAGAACGAAAAAGAACTGCAGAGGGCCAGGTGCTGCCCCAGGTGCTCCGTGTGCTTTAGGCCGGGCGTCCCGACGGCGGCCCTGCAGCGCAGCTGCTGTCATCATCCGCGTGAGGTGAGGAAACCAGGGCGGAGTGAGAGGGACAGCCAGCCCGTCAGTGCCGAGCGGGAGTCAGAGCCGGGCGGCCCGGTTCCCGCGTCCAGGCCCGCACGCCCGTGCCGCCCCGCCCACCGGGCCGCCAGGTGTGGCGAGGAGGCGCGCGGTCTCTGTCTTCATGGCTGATGCCTTTCGTGTTGGGAAGCATCGAGGAGCAAGTGTTCTCATCCGGGGGCCAATCGAGACGGCGCGGTCCCGGCAGGAAAGCAGACACAGAGGTGGATGGAGCTGACTGAGAGCCCAGAAATGAATCCATGGGTACATGACAGCAGATACTTGAAAAAGGAGCGAAAAGCATGGGACTGGAGAAAGCGCAGGGAGACGTCGCTGAGGCTGGGGTCACAGGGCCTACTGCCTGTGTTTTCTCCCAGGAGTTTTATTATTAAATCTTGTTTTACTTTTTCACGGAGGCACCGGGGATGGAAGCCAGGACCCCGTGCATGCTCAGCATATGCTCTACCGCTGAGCTTTGCCCTTCCCCTCAAGGTGATAACCTTTATCTGTACAAACCAAAGCAAGGTAAGACATTATGTGAGAAGGCATATTTAGGCAAGCACAAAAAAGTGTGACAACACACCTAGGCATGAAGCACGAGAGGTGCCCCACGTGTGCGCAGGAGACTCGTGGGACACTCCTGAAAAACACAGAAGCAGACTCGAGCAAACGGGAGACGCTCGGTGTTTTCGGTCAGGGAGACCCAGCGCTGCGGAGAGAGCGCCTCCCTGAGGTAACCTGTAAATTCACAGCGGTCCCCGTGCAAACGCCACCAGGGTTTTTCTGGATCCAGAGAAACTGATTATGAAGTTCATTTGGAAGAACAGGCGAGAACAGCCAGGAAGACACTGGGACGACAGGAAGGCTGGTCCCACCGAGAGAGTGACCCGTGTTACAGAAGCTCTGCGGTTGTGAGCTGTGCTGCCGACCCGGGAGTGGGCGGGCAGGCCAGGGCGATGGGAAGGAAGACCCAGAAGTTCGTCTGGGCGCCGTGGATGTAGCACGGACACGTGATGTCAGCCCATCGAGGGCGGGGTGGATGCCGAGCACCGGCTGGCCCGCGAGCCACGAGGGGAGCGATGGCATCGTACGCACACCTGGAGGACGTCCAGACGAGTCCGATCTCAGTGTGAAAAGTGAAGCCGTATAGGCCCCCAGAGAAAACAAGAGCCAGCTGCTCTGAAACCGAGGCGTGGGGGGCCCTCTCCCCATGGTGACTCAGGATTCAGAAGCTTTAAGGGGACGACTGATAAACTTAGCAACGTGAAGTGTTTATGTGGCAGAAAGTGAGAGCATGTGCAAGGTGAGCAGAGAAATGACAAACTGGAAAGACGCAGCCACTTATAAACGAAGAAAGGGCGACTGTCCCTAAATCACACATTCGTGATGGACAAAGAGCCTCAAAGCTAAGAAGGCAAAGGACCGATCACGTGCAGGAAAAGGACCAGGAGACGCGCTGCTTCATGGGGTGCCTGCGGCTGGCCCTGGGCTGCAGGAAGAATGCTTGGTCCAGCTCGTCGTGAGAGGACTGCAAATCGGAACTGGACCGAGGTGGTCCTTGTCACTTAGACCGACCACCACCTACATCGGTCGACGGGCACCGTTACCAGGCTGCGGGCAGCCTGGCCCTTCGTGGACTGGGAGTCGGTGGGAATATGAAACGTTTCTCAGCCTCTGGAGGGGCATCTGACAACCTAACAAGGTGGCACATGCATTTCCGCTTCGAGCAGCAGCCCCGCTCCTGGAACACATCCCAGAGACGTCACATGCCCTAATCAGCACGGCACCGTTTACAACAGGAACAGTTTGGGAATAACCTGAATGTCCATCAGTAGGAGCCTGGGCAGATGCACCTAAGGGAATACCACGTAGCCATGAAAAGTGAGGACTCTCTCTCCTGCTGCGGAAGAGCTCAGCTACGGAGAGAAGTGTGTGTAATAGTCCACGGTTTTATCTGAAGGAGGAAATGCAAATGTATCTTCACACACGTGCATAAACTTACACGCAATATGTGCGTGTGTACGTGTACAAATCTTTAACAAAGTAATAAACCAGCAAACAGAAAAGCTACTTTTCAGGAAAGTGAAGGAACAGGATGGAGACAGACAGACTTCTGACTACACCATATTTCGCATGTTTGACTTTGGAACCGTGTAAGTGCTTTACATTGTTATCAAAGAAAATTAAAATTTTAAAAATAAGTCTAAAAATTTTAAAGTGGGGGGTGGGGGTGGGGAGGGTATAGGTCAAGTGGCAGAGCATGTGCCTAGCACGCCCAAGGTCCTGGGTTCGGTCCCAGCGCTCCCTCCAAACGTAGGCAAATAAATAAACCTATTACCCCCCAAAATCAAAAAACAAAATAAAAAGTAAAACTTTGAAAGCAAGTGAAACAAATAAACCTGGTGTGTCTCAAGTCCGTGCAGTCACCACACACACATGGGGACTTCATTCAAGGACTTGGAAGCAGAACCTAAGCCCTAAGCAAAGAAAATCTTAAACCTGCGTTCAGTCAGCCCATCGCTGGAAACTGTTGGTTGGTTATTCTCAGACTGCACGGTTCAGAGCAAACAGTCTTGTGTTAAAGTCAACAGGAACAAGATTTTCAGCCAACAAGAAGAGATGGAAAGCTTCTAATTACAAATCAAAGAGGTTAAGTTTAGACTTAATGCGAAATACGGATCGGAAACATCAGTGAACTCGTGACGTATTCTCCCTGAAAGAAGCAGAAGGGAGATCTCATCGCTGAGAGGCCCACCTCAGGGCACCCCAGACCCAGGTGGGGCTTCCAATGTCCACTTCACGAAGCCCTCGTTAAAACGAGCCTGTGACCCCCGGAGTGCAGGACTGGGGCAGGTCCGGGGCGAAGACTGATCCAGGGGCGTCCTTTCATCCCAGGGGCGAGTCACTAAGGACTAGTGAGATCGTGCCACTGGAGGAGGCCCTCGCCGGCCCGCCGTGGGGCAGTCAGAGCAGCAGAAGTGGTCGCGGCCACGCTGGATCAAAGCACAGGCAAACGTGTTAAAATCCTGGGTTCACGGTGATACGGAAAAAAAGCTTACTGGTCATCACTGGAAGACGGCAGGGAACCAGCTCACAGTTGTACAAACCGGTAAATGAACAGACACGACTCTTCACCCCGCGTCCCCTGCTCAGACTGAGCCTCGGGGTGACGGGGTATTGAAGGGGGGAGCTTTTCTCAAGTGTAAACGAAATAAGAAGAAACCAAGGAATAGCCCTGCTCGGGCGGGCAGCGCCTCTTGACGAACACTGAGCGGTGCGCTTAACCAAGGAGGCGAGAGATTCATACGCTGGGAACTATAAGGCATTTAGAACCCTGCTGAATGCCCGTGGACTGGAAGAGTAAGCATTGTTAAAATGTCGCCACCGTACGGGTCCCAGGCAGTCGCCGTCAAAATTCCAGTGGCATTTTCCATGGAAATAGAAAAAACAGTTCTAAAGCTCGTGTGGAACCACAGAAGACCCTGAATAGCCGAAACAACCTTGAGAAAAAGAGCAAAGCTGTAGGCATAATGTGCCTCGATTTCAAAGCATATTCCAAAAGCTGCAATAATCAAAATAGTATGTTCCTGGAAAAGCAAGCACACAGATCAATGGAACAGAACAGAGTCCAGAATGAAACCCACCCGTGTGTGGTTAATTAATTTACAACAGAGGAGCCAAGAATATACACTGGGGGAAAGGAGAGTTTCTTCAGGAAATGGTGTTGGGGAAGCTGGGCCACTATCTGACGCCGCAAACAAAAATCAGCTCAAAGTGGATTAAAGACGTGAATGCAAGACTTGAAACACAGAACTGCTAGAAGAAAACGAAGGTGGTTCGCTCCTTGACGTTGACCATCTGTTGGATTTGACACCCAAAGCAAAAATGAGCAAGTGGGACACATCAAGCTATGAAGGTTCCGCACGGCAAAGGGCACAAGGTGAAAAGACACCTGCGGAAGGGGAGAAAGTCTGTGCACACTGTGTCTTGGGGGCTGATACCCAGGACATGTAAAGGATTCACACAACTCCTTAACAAAACGATCTGATTTTTTTTTTTAAAAAGGGCAGAGGAGCCAAGTAGACGTTCTTCTCAGAGAAGACCTACAAATAGCCAACAGAGGCACGAAAGATGTTTGGCAGCAGCGGTCAGGGAAGCGCGGATCCAAACCGCAGTGAGAGACCGCCTCGCACCTGCCAGGCGGTAGCAAGTGCGCGTGGGGGCGGGAGTGTAAACTGACGGTCACGTAGGCTCCTCGGGCCGTCCGCTTCTGGGTGTTTATCCAGAGGAAAGGAGGGCAGGCACTTGAAGGGGTGTCCCTGTGCCCTGCAGCGTGACTCACTGTAACCAGGACAAGGGAGCCTCCTAAGGGAGCACTGACGGATGGAAGGGCGAGGAGGATGCGGTGTGTGTACCCGACGGAATGGTATCCAGGCTTTAAAAAGAAGGAAGTCTTTTTTTTTTAGGGGGAGAGGTAACTAGGTTTATTTACCTACTTATTTTTCAAGTGGAGGCGCTGGGGATTGAACCCTGGACCTTGTGCTGCTAGGCAGGCACTACCACTGAGCTACCTCCTCTCCCTAAAAAGGGGGAAATCTTGCCACGTGCAACTAAATGGATGAACCCAGAGGGCACTATGCTAAGTGAAAGAAACCAGGTAGAGACAAGCACGGCAGACTGTCACTTGTATGAAGAATCTTAAAAAAACAAGTGTAATCATAGAAACAGAATAGAGAAGTGGTTGGTGGGGGCGGAGAGAGACGGGGTGCCGGGGTGGAGAGATGGGGTGCTGGGGTGGAAATATGGTGTGCCGGGAACGGGGAGAGGGGGTGCCGGGGCTGGGGAGAGATGGGGTGCCGGGGCGGGAAGAGCGGGGTTGCCGGGGCTGGGAGAGACGGGGTGCCGGGGCGGGAGAGACGGGGTGCCGGGGCTGGGAGAGACGGGGTGCCGGGGCGGGAGAGACGGGGTGCAGGGCTGGAGAGATGGGGTGCTGGGGCGGGAAGAGACGGGGTGCCGGGGCTGGGAGAGACAGGGTGCCGGGGCGGGGAGAGATGGGGTGCCGGGGCTGGGGAGAGACGGGGTGCTAGAGGGGGCACAGGCTCTCAGCGGTGAGGTGAGGGGGTCGGGGGCTCGCTGTAAAACATGGTGGTTCTGGTTGGAACGCTGGGCTGTGTGGTTAGGACTTCCCGTGAGAGCAGAACATAAGTGTTCTCAGCAAACACAAGAAAGAAAGGCCCCTTTCACAACGTGCCCGCGAGTCAAGCCACCGCGATGGACGCTTGAGCTACCACGGTGTGTGTTGACTCTACCTCAGTAAAGCTGAAGTTTTAAAAAGGTGAGGGCCCCCACGTGGGGCGCAGGCCTCACGGTGCTCCGCGGGGGCGTCCCCAGGCTCCTGGCTCCCGCTGGCAGAGTGGTGAAGTCCGATGAGGGCGGCCTGCTCCTCTCACGTTTCAGGGACAAGGCGAGTGTGTGAAAGGCTGTGAACTGTGTGCTGCTCATGAAGGGCAACTTCTCTGCTTCCAGGACAAACCTCTCCCTCAGTTCCTCCTGCCCTCCAGAGCCAACCCCCCCAGAGCTGAGTAAACGCAGAGGGGCTGAGGCCCAGGGGTGCTCACAGCAGAAGAGACGGGGGGCCCGCGGGTCCTCCCGGCCCCCTGTGCCCTCCCCGGACCCGCGGTGACACCGCCTGCCCTGTCTGCCTGCAGGGAGTCCGAGCGCGTGGTGGACATGGCCTTCCTGGGCACGCGGGCCGGCCTCCTCAGAAGCAGCCTGTTCGTGGGCTCCGAGAAGGTCTCCGACAAGTGAGTCCCTCTGGGAGCCAGGGGACGGGGTCCCTCGGGTATCCCCGTGCTTTGTGGACAGACAGACCCTGGCCTCTAGGGGTGCAGGGGAGGAAGGGTTGGGGTTCACAGGCCGGGAGAGGCAGAGAAGTGCTCCCGGGCCTGGGCGCATCCTGGACGTGTCCCCCAGGGGAGGAGGGAGCAAGCTGGGGGTGGGGTGCGGAGCGCCTGCCTCTCTGCAAAGGAGGTGGGGCGGCCGGACACCTGGGGGAGAACCGCCGGGCTCCCAGGCAGACTTGGCCCCTCAGCCCTGTGTCCCACGCACTGTCTGCCCCTTCTGGTAAATCCAAGCACTCAGCTGCGGCGCCATCCGGAGCATCTTCTGAGACTCTGGGGCAGACCCACACTTGCTAGGAAGCAGAGGGTTTTGAGGAAGAGGAATTAAGTGGATCTCCCGCCTTCCCCGAGGAAGCATTCCTTCCAGGGCCCATTACCAGTGCGGCAAGAGACTCAGATGGGAAACTGCAGGTTCACCCAGAGGTCTTGAGCCACAAGGAACTTTCCTCCCCAGGCTCACCATTCCCAGTCCTTCCCCATCCCCTTGAACTCCCCCAGTCAGAAAATCGCAGGTTCGTGTCTTTGTGCGGCCGAGGTCGGATGGTGGACCACACCCAGCAGTGTGAGGGGAGGGTCTCGCGTTCCCTGCATCCCCTCCAAAAGGCTTCGGACAGACCTCCCCAAGTCGTGAACCCAGCCGCCCCGAATGCACACCTCCAGGGGGCTCCCCTGCCGGACCCTGGCCTGGCTAGCAGCCCGGGCAGTGCAGCCGGGCAGTGCAGCCGGGCAAGTCGGCCTCTGAGACGCGGGAGCCCAGCCTCCCCAGAATCCACCCGCAGATATCCCCCACCACGGGTTATTTACAGTCACTGATAACCGGCCTCCCACTCCGCTCCTGGGCCGTCTCCCTCCTGCAGGCTGCCGAGCGCAGGGGGCCCGAGCCATAATTAGCAAGGTAGAACCACTCCAGAAAAGAAACCCCGCACTGCCTCTCAAGGCGAGAGCCTGCGTTTCGGGGGAATTCGTGCCCCTCTCTGACTGTGCAGCCTCCTCCTCCAGACATGCTGCTTAGCCTGACAAGCAGAAATTAGGCTTTATCCAAAAGAAAGAAATCCTGCAGGCAGAGGAGTTCGCAGAAAATGGAAAGCTCTCTGTAAGGCGGGCTCTACCGCTTTCCGTGGCCGCGTGCCCTCAGATGCACCTGCATGAGATTCTGGAAAGGGCGGGATTGCTGGGGCGCGTGGTGGGGGCAGCACCAGCTTACAGGCTGACCTCTTCTCCTGGCAACTCCTCCAAGGCAGAGGCGAGGGGCTCCGGGGCCCAGCCTAGATGACCTTGTAAGAACGAGGAGGAGACCATGCTCCCGGATCTGGGGGACGTGCCAGAACTTTCTCCTTGCAGGGGGTTCCTGACTCCCGCGGACGAGGCCAGCATGTTCACCCTGGACCACTTCCCATTGTGGTACCGCCAGGCGGCCGAGCAGCCCCCAGGCAGCATGGTCTTCAACCTCCGCTCGGCGGAGGGACCAGGTAATCCGCACCCTGAGCTCTGGGCCGGGGGATGCGGCCTCCCTCCTCCCGCTGCACGTGTATGGGAGACAGGATGGGGACACCAGACAGAACGTCCAGACCTTGGGGCCCTGCCTCCCCTCCTCACACCTCAGCACGCACCTTACCCTGCACTCCGGCGGGGAGTTTCACTCTCTGGCCAGCGAAAGGAGATGGGGGCAGAGGGATAAATTAGGAGTTTGGGATCAGCAGATACACACTGTATGAAATAGATCAACAAGGTCCTGCTGGGTCCGTAGTGAAAAATAATCTGAAGAAGAACATACGTATGCATAACTGAATGACTGCTGCACACCAGAAACCAACACAGTGCTGTAAGTCAGCTACACTTCAGGTAAAAAAGTTGAAGAAAATCCAGCTGGAACTAAGGAAAGAGGCTTGCCCCAGAAGTCAGGAGAGCTGGGTTCCAACCCCAGCTCCACCCAGGAGCGTGTTGGAAGCTGACCGCCGAGTCCGCTGTTTCTGAACATCTGAGCGTCTCTGAGAGCTGCTTAAAGCAGCCGGCTGAGAGGGGCGGCTTCACCCACGCGGGCGCTGGGCTGTCCGAGTCCGCTGCCCGCTACCGGCTCTTCCCCAGCGGTCCCTCCCTCGGGGTCTCCCAGGAGCGGCAGCGCTGAGTCCCGTCTGCTCCCCCAGCTCCCCTGATAGCGGGGCACCTCCCGGCTGCCAGGCTGTGGGGGCAGGAAGGGGGTGAGGAGGGCGGCCTGGGTTGGGCGCCAAGGCCCCAAGCCAGCGCATTCCTGCTGTCCACGGGCCAGGGCCTTTCGGAGCTGCAGCCCCCACTATGAAAAATGGCCGAAACAAGAAAAGTTAGGTAGCTTTACCAGAGCACCAAGAAGATGGCAAGATGCTTAGGACGGGAAGGACCTTAGAGGGCGCATGGTCTCGACTCACACTTGCAGCAGGCTGCAGCCCACAGAGGGCCCAAGAGTCCCCTCTGGGGGTCCTGAGCCGGAAAGGGAGCGGAGGTGGGGGCACGAGGGGAGAGGCCGGAAGGAGGGCGGCTGAGTGCACGTGGGATGCAGGGCCCCTCCACCCACACCCCCGCCCCACCGCCACTGGAGCCATCCTTGGGCTTCTGACCACGCCCCAGCTGACAGCTGGGGAGGCCCCGCCCCTGGCCTCTCAGTGGCCACGGGCAGCACGTGCCCCCTGGAGGCCGCCCTCCCTGTCTTCCACCCACAGTGTCACTGCCTCCTTGATGACACGTTGCCCACGAGTAACCCGTCCAGCCTGCCAGCCTGTAAGACAGTCCTTCCCTCTCCCCACACAGGGAGAGTCTGAGGCTCGGCCGGGGCCCCCGGCTCGGCTGGCCCTGCTGGTGGGGGGCTCACGTGACTGAGGCGGGAGGAGGGAGGGCCACAAGAGGCCCCTTCCCTCACTGGACCCTTGGGAGCAGGAGGGGCCCACGGGGTCCTGGGAGGTTCTGTGGTGATGGGCTCCCTCCCGCCCAGGGACGCACCTGGGAGCTTTTTGTGGCGGGAGGAGGCGGCCGGTGGGTGGGAACGTGGAGGCAGGAGAGGAGGAGAAGGAGGAGCCCAGGAGGGGACCCTGCACACTCCCATCTCCCCTGAAGAGAGAAAACAGCTTCATTTAACGGGGGCCCCGAGGAGGCAGAGGGGCCCCTCCCCAGGCTGACTCTGCGGCCCTCTGCCCACGTGGAGC
Organism: Camelus ferus; assembly: GCF_009834535.1. NCBI lineage: Eukaryota > Metazoa > Chordata > Mammalia > Artiodactyla > Camelidae > Camelus > Camelus ferus. The sequence continues at coordinate 20,360,715 of NC_045729.1, read as the reverse complement.
TGCCTTTTGCAGTCGGTGCTGAGAAACCGGCCAGCACAGAGCAGCCTCCCCCGAGCCCCAGCGCATCAGGCCTGTCCCCCCGTGTCCACAGCCCGCCCCTCCACCCCCAGCAGCCCGCTCGTCCACCCAGGCGCTGGGCCCGGTGGCCTCCGGGTCACCCCGTGCTGAGATCTCCGATGTCCCCAGAGACCGCATGGCTAGGGCCCCACCCCTTCACTCCGGTATTTCCTCCAAGCCTGTGCCTTTCTGTCTGGAAAGCAGCCAGCCTGCGGCCGGGGACAGCACAGGGCCACCCCATCAGTACCTCCTGGACACTCCCAGAAGCACCTGGGGAAGCCGGCTTCTGTGTATTGTGGTGCCTGGGTCTTCATCATGGCAAGCTCCTAGAGTCAAGGACAACTTTTCATAGTGCCAGTTCCTAGAACCAGAGTCGTTCTCGGTCTCGGAGGTTCCTGGTTACGGCAAGGTGTGACGGGCAACCTTGCCAAAACCTTGGGTTTGAGAAATGAGTGGTCGATTTAAGTTTCGTGACGTCGGACACTGTGAGGCTCTTGTGACCTGTCTGTTCGATGTGAAGACAAAGCACAGGAAAAGTCGTGCCCCTTCCGTGGAGTTCTCAGTGATGAGCGTGACCCGCAGACAAGGGTGCTTTGAAAAGCTAGTCCGGGCTGTACAATTAATCAGCAGAGGGCACGTGCCAGCCGGCACCTCTCAGAGCCACGAAGCCGTGTGATTGCAGAGCTGAACTGCCGCCTCAACTCTGCCCCACGGCCTGACTCCCTCAGAAGGGGCGGGAAAGGCGATTCCAGGCAGGCTTGTGGAGCCGGGCGACGTCCCAGGAGCAGCAGTGACCAGCCGTCAGCAAGGAAAGGCACGGTGGGACAGCGGCGTGGGGGCTGCCAGGACCGTGGGCGCCTCGGACGCCAGCCCGACTGCAGGACGCAGCCCTGGTGTCAGGCCTCCCTGTGGGGCCGCCACTGTCGCCCTGACTCTTGACTCTTGTGACTGATGAAGGTCAGCCCAGGGTCAGCCAGCCCAGGGTCAGCCAGCCCCGCGTCCTGGAATGCAGCCTGTCCCCTGCTCAAAAGGGCCACTTGATGTCACACGAGCCTTCTGGGTGGGTCCCAGCAGGGTTCCCGAGCTGCAGCAGGCAGGTTTGCTGCCCTGGGCAGAGCAAACCCTCAGTGTCACAGTGACTTGGCTGTGACACTGTCCAGGCGGCCTGGTGGCTTCTGAGCTGCATGGAGAGTTGGGGGCCCCCAGCATGCAGGAGGCCCTTGGCAAAGACCAGAGGTCACGGGCAACAGACAGTTTCCCAGGCGGCCCCTGACTGGCTCGAGGAACGTCCTGACCTGGTCCTCACCGGTCCTCTCGGCCCGCCCCAGCCACAGCCCCACAGGCGCTGAGAAAGTGACCCGGCCATTTCCTTCCCCAGAGAGCCCGAGCCAGCCTGTGGTGGTGACGGTGAGCACCGCTGTGGCGGTGACGGTGGACGGGAGGACGGCCATCGCAGCAGGTAGGCGCTGCCCTGGGGCCGTGAGGCCGGGCAGCTGTGAGTCTGGGTGAAGAACGAGGCTCAGGTGATGCAGGCGGGGCTGGGGGCCACAGCCCTCTGGCTGTGTGTCTTCCCTGGTGAAGCATGGGGCCAGAGGGCAGAGTCCTCCAAGCCATTTTGTTATAAAACCGTGAAACCTTAACTCTAACGGAGTTCATGGCGTAAAGCGGAGCCCAGAGAGGTTAAGAGATCTGCTCAAGGTCACACAGGACCCAGGCTGCTCCCCAGGCTGCCTTCCCACCCTTTGTACGTCGCTTCCGCCTCCATCGCCTTGGGCCCCCGGATCCCACTGAAGGGGGCTGGGAATGGTGACTAGACCCCGGAGCCAGAGCCCCGGCGCCGGTCCAGCGTTTCCGTGCACGTGCTCAGCTAGCCTTCGGGTGATCTGGTTTGGCTCCATTTTACCGAGGACAAACTGAGACCCAGAAACGTTGTTTGCCCAAAGTCCCCACGGCTAAGTTGATGAAGCTGGAATTAGAGCTCAGATCGCCTCTTTTGAAGGCCCCAGTTCGTGGCCCTGTGTTGCGATTGGGCCAAAAAAGCCAAGAGGGGGCCTACTGAGCCTCGCAGGCCGCCTCGACTTTGTGAGGTCTGTGTGAGGAAGCCACCTCCTCCAGCCTCCACCTCAGTGTCTCTGACCCTGCCGTGTTTAGAACTTGCGAGATCCTCGGACCCTCAGTCAGCGTGGGTGCTGGGACCGGGCGCCTGTGTTGTGCGGGGCCACCGCCGCTGCAGGGGTGGGGGGGACAGGACCCCCAACTCCCCCCCAGACTGAGTGAAGGACTTGGGAGGAGCAGGCCGGCCAGGCGGGCTGCCACCTCGCGCTGCCTGTCCATGGGGCGACGGCGGGAGTGGGTAACTCGGTCGTATTGCTTGGCGCCCTCGTGCACTTGTCAGTAGAGTCCAGAGGCTGCACTGCTGGGCCCTTGGGAGGGGCTCACGCCACCCACCGCCTTTCTGTCCTCACCCTGGCCTGTTGACCCCAGGCCCCAAAGACCGTTCCGTGGCCTGGTTGAGCCTGTCCCCGACCTGCTCCCTCCACGACTGGCCGCCTCAGCACCGTGCACCTGCGAGGCCAGGGGAGAGGAGCATGCGAGGTCAGGCTGCCTCTGCGCTCTCCTGCACTCTCCAATTATTCGATATCATTTTAACTCAGCCCGAATTAGAGCCGGGAGGGGTTGCCATGGAAACCGTGTCCTGGTGCTGCCGCTTTAACTCGCTGCAGACAATGGCTCTGATGCTCCGGGCGGCGCGGGTGTGCTAGGAAAGGGATGAGGCGCAGGACACCTTTCTGCTTGGATTGTTTTCCAGTCTCCTCTGGCAATTTCCTCTTCTTGGCCTGTGACTCAGCCTCCCTGACCCTGGGCCAGCTGGGCCCGCGGCTCGAGGAGGGGCTGGCGGCTCTGGCAGGCCGTCCCTGTTGTGCACATGAGCTTGCTGTGTGGCAGGCAGGCTGGGAGCACATCCGTGTTGTGCAGGGGTGGGGCCGAGGAGGGGTGGCAGGGCAGCTGCGGGGCCAGCGAGCGAGCGATGAATGAGGACAGATCGGTCAACCTCTCAGCAGATGATTTAGCAACAGTTTCCACAACCTTTCTAGGAACCTGCTGTTTTGATCTGGATCCGCCTCCAGTTCTCTGTGCCAACCAGGCCCGGGTTGGGGAATGTGGCCAAGCATGACAGTGGTGCCACCACCGTCTGCACGTGTTTCCCTGGCACAGAGGCCCTGTGCGGTGGGGCTGCTGTCTGGGGCTGCCTGATGGCCCCTCTCCCCGGAGTTCCGCCTGCGTGCGCACAGCCCAGCATTAGACCCCGGAGCGCGTTCCCTGGCCGTGCAGGCTGTGGCTAATCTCCAGCTCTGTTGTCCATGCGGGACCACGGGAGGACCCTCTCCCCAGCTACCCCACCAGGAATGGGGGTAGGAACGGGGAGCTGAATGGGACCCCTTCCCCCTGGGGTTTGCTCCTGGCTCTCTGGGGTGTCACCCAAGGCAGGGCTCCTGGGCAGGAGAGAGTTCCGTCTTGGTCTCTGAAGACATGACCCATGTAGCCAGACCGGGTCAGCCAGACGCCGATCTGGCAAGGAGGGTCACTTGGGTGTCAGGTGGACAAGCAGCCCAGAGGCCTTGCCCTCTCGGTCACCTCCTCTCCTGGCCTCCATCCCCAAACCTTGGGTCCGTAATTCTGATTCTGCACCCCTTAGGAGGGATCATATTTATGAACCCAGAGTGCTGTCGGCCTGTCCCTAGAGCCCGTCTTGAAAGTGCAAAGCGTTAAGCGGGTCCCTCCTGCACGTCTGCCAACCCCTGCAGCCTCCCTGAGGCAGGTGAGACCTAGTCCCCTCCACTGTGCTCGGGGAGCCCGCCGGCCTCCCATCAGGCCAGGGTCCTGGGCAAAGGCAAGCCCTCCACGCCGCTGCTGCAGGGACGCCCCGCTGGCCCGGGGCGGGGAGCAGGAAGGGGCCTCCCACCTCCCTCCTCTGCCCGCGGCCAGCTCTGTGCTCAGCCGCAGAGCCCTCCCAACCAGCCCTCGGCCCCCACTGCCCACCCCCCAAGGAAAGCAGGATGCACAGTAGGAAAATACAGTCTTTATTGGTCTTCTGAAACAACAAGCCAGAAATATAGTTTTGCCTTTAAAAATCTCTGTCCCAGGCTGGAGACACCACTGTTGACAATGCCCAGCCTTCCCCAGCTCCCTTCAGACAATACCCAGATCTGGTGTCAGCCGGCACCCCAAAAGAAGGGGGACTATGGGCCAGCCTGGTGGGCAGCCTGTGCCCAGCTCCCCCTCCCTGTCCTGCCTCAGACGTGTGTTCTGGTGGCCTCCCCCGGCCCCCACCTCAAGACCTCCGTCCCAGAGCCAGAAACCAGCCTGATGCCCCCGACCCTCTGTCAGCCAGGGGGAAATTTGTGTCCCTGGCAGGTGTCCCCTGCAGAGGGAGCCCAGGGCTCACTCGAGGTCACACTCACCAGAAGGGGCAGAGCTAGGAAAGGATACTAGTGACCGCCCCCCACTGCATAGCTCGCCCGCCCCCTAGCCCTGCAAGCACGTATCTCTGTCCCTTTAGTGTGGGTTACAGATAAAGGGCAGGTGGGCCCCCCGGCCTATGCTCTGGTTTGGGCCCCAGTCCAGGTGTCATGAAGGATTCTGGGAAGCCAGGCTGAGCTGACAAAGCGCTGAGAAAGGGACCCAATTACTGATGCGTCTGAGCAGAATTCGAGGTCCTTTCCCTGCTCCTGGGGCCTGTTTGGGACAGGTCGGCAGGCAGTGAGCTTCCGCTAGGGTGCCACCAGTCACAGAGCACGACCCAGTCCCTGCACAAGGTCACAGGCTCAGGGATGTGGGGTTGGAGTAGGGGGCGGTGAGCAGTGCAGAGCGGCGGTTCTGGGGCTGCAGGCTACAGGCGTGGTATGTGGTGGGCCCTTGGGAGGCTGCTGTCCACATACACCGCAGCCTCGAGGCCCCTGGGCCGGTGTCCCTGGAAATCCCAGCAGGAGACGTGTGAGCGGGTTACCATGGTGACGGCAGCCTCCTCCAGCGGCACCCCGGGGCCTCCTGAGAGGCTTTGAAAGGAATTCTTGTGCTCTGGGTTCGGGCTCCTCCCTGTTGGCTGGAGAATATTCACAAGCCAGCAGGAGGCTGTGTGGTCTGAGGGCTGGACAGAGACCCAGGGGCTGCCTGGCTCTGCTCCCCGAGGCCCCAGACCTCTGTCCCCTTGTGGTTGTGCGTGTGGTGAGCTGAGTTTGTGTGAGGGTGATCAGTGGTCCCGGAGCCATGTGGTCGGGGACACGGACAGACGGCTTCGGCGAGGGAGTGTTTCCAAGTGCTGGGTCCAGATGGCAGGGCTGGTCTGACTGCACGTGAGTCCCAGCAGATGGAGGCTGGACCCAACGTCTTTCCGGCTTAGGAGAGAGTTACAGAAGCGGCCCAACCTCCACGCCACTCCATCCCCACCCCCTAAATGCAGACAGGGTGGGTAGGGCCACAGGTCAGAGCATATCCAGGCGTGATCACACCCGGGGCCAGAGGGGCATGGGGGCGCTGGGTCCAGGAGCCTCTGCTCACACACACATCCTTTCTGCCCTGTGGTCCAGTGCTTCAGTGGCCAAGAGAGGGGTGTGAGCCCAGTGGTGGCTCCCAAAGACTCGGGAGGTCACGGAGACAGGCGTGGCCCGTGTGCCGGCAGGCTGGGAGGAAAGTGGAAAGGGAGGGAGGCGGAGGGAGGGCTGGCCTGCTCCCCGGCCCCTCCTGCCAGGGCGCTCAGGCCACAGAGGACACCTGCTTCTGGTCCTCGTGCTCGCCCTCCGGGTCGCCCATCAGGGGCTGGTGCTTCTTGAGCTCCCGGTGGTACTTGGCCATGAGGGAGGCGTAGATGCAGCCGTAGGCGGCGGCCACTACCATCATGATGCAGACGATGCCGCAGACCACCCCCGCAATGATCACTGTGCCAACCGCCCGCCGCACGCTCACCGGCCGCGGCCTCTGCTTCTGTGGGCAGGCGGTGCTGGGCTCCTGGCTCGGGCTCAGGGCCCGGCTTGGGCTTGGCAGGCTCTGGGCTGGCCTTGGTGCAGGGCGGCCCCGGGACGTCCAGCCCGGCCGAGCTGCTCTGGTCCTCCAGCTGGGAGCAGTAGTCGAACATCTCCACGGGGACCACGCGCATGTCCCTCCCCCGCAGCTCCTTGGGCAGGGTGCAGGCCAGCTGGTCCAGGCGCCCCCCTGCATCCAGGAGAGAGAAAAGGGGGCTGGCCAGGTATCGGGAACCAGCACTTCCTCCCCCAGACCCAGGTCCTGACTGGAGGGCCCAGAAGGGCTAGTTTCTGTTGACAGCGCCGTCAGTCCTGGAGTCGTGTCCACGGGAGGGGAAGGGAGGGGAGACTAGCAGTTATCAGGGCAAGGGCCGCGGAAAGGAGGGACGCACATCAGGTCATTTACCCCGTGCGGACATTGCATAGGGTGGACAGTGTCCCTGTTTCCACTTTACAAGGAAGCACAAACAGTTCTGTCTCACCTGTTCCCCAGAGTCAAAAGCCCCAGGTGCCCTACCCGGATCGCAGTGCCCGGTGCTCCTTGCCCCGAATTCCTGCTGACCCTGCTGTGACAGCACAGTGTCCTGACCCCCTGAGCTCTTCGCGCTCACACAGAGGACAGAGGTCAGGGCCTCTGCTCCTCCACGCAGGACCTTTGGTTGCCTAAGGTGCCTCCTCGGAGGACAGAGAGTAGCTGCCTCTTTAAGAGCAGGGCCGGCCCCATCAGCGGACACCCCTCCCCAGCACCTGGAGGGCAGAGGCCTCTTTGGAGGGAAGGTGAAGACCCCCACGGGTGGAGGAGGGGCCAGTGCCAACAGCACAGGCTCACCTCCAGGCCAAGCCAGACACCACCTGGTGGGGCAGGTGCAGAGCGAGCACAGGTGGTGGGGAGAAGAGCTGCCCAGACCCCCTGGAGGTCACAATTCTGGCCTCTTCCAGCAGCAGGCGCCAGCCTCCCGCTGAAGGGACCGCTCCTGCCACTTGTCACTGCCTGCGCTGCTCCCAGCCTGGCTGCCGCAGCTCCTCACACAAAAGACATCAATCTTTCCTGGGTGTTGAGGAAAACAGCCTTGGGTTTTGGTTTTGGTTTGTTCTTCCCCCCACCGAGGAGTGCGTTGAAAATAACTCTGCTAGTGAAAACTTCCTAAAACGTACACTCCCCTCCATGCCCCTTAGTCCCTGTGACCCCTGCGGATGACACACAGGCCTGGCCCTCCAGGACACTGCGTCACCCACTGCCTGCCGCACGGCTTATGCCGGTGAAGTGTGTGTAGGGCCCCTGTACCTGCCGGAGCCGGGCGCCAAGATGGGAGGGCCCTTACCTTCCTGCTCCCAAAACCTGCGGTGGCTCCCGACTGCATCGCCTTGTGCAAACTACCTGACTCATTTAACTTCTTGGCCGTAGACGAGTGGCCCCTCAGGCAGCTGCTCTGAGGGTTCACCCAGGCGGTGCTGTGCAGAGGGGGCTGTGGCCCGGGAGCTACACCTGCACTCACCATCGTCTCCTCACTCACAGAAATGCACACTCGCCACGGAGACGAGAGCTTTACAGCGCTTGCCAGCACTTGCTCGTTTGTTAGGTGTTTTCCGTTAACTCACACATGAGACTGTCCTGCAAGTAATTAGATGGGAAACCACGTGAAGCTGAAGGAGCTGGGGGCTTTGCTGAGAGCATTCGCGTCCTTTTCACATCGATCCATCCGTTCAGCAAATATTCAGGGAATGCCTGCTTGGGGCTGGGCACCAAATGATGTCTAATTAAGCCCGGTTGGTATCATGAGGACAGCCCGCAAGCAAGCGTGCGTGTCAGTTTTACCGGGAACTGACTTCATGCTGAGTACCTTTCCGGACACTTGCCGTGCGTAACCAACTTATCTGCACGATAATTCTCTGAAATACTCTTTTTTGCCCCATTTCACAGATGAGGGCACAGCCGCAGAGAGGTTGATTGACTTCTCAAGATCACTTACACAGCTAGTAAGTGGCAGAGCCACGAGGCCAACCCAGATGTGGTTCTTTTGCCCCATGGGCTCACTCCTTGCCCTCCTTGTCCGTTTCACGGAATCATTTCAGGGGTCATCTTAGGACTCTCCCGGGATAATGAAAGGAGGAAGGGAAAGAAATGGAAGCCACAGGCATTTGGCTTCTCAGTAAAAGCTTTGATAACAGTGCTTCTTGGCAGAAGGAATTGAGATCATCAAAATCTGGTTTCATCTGTGGATTTCAATTCTGTCCCCCACCGCCCGAGACTGGGTATGTTAGGGGGCTGCGTTATTCAGGAGGGCACGGGTGGTCTTATTCCTCCTCCTCCGGTGCCAGGGAAGCCCAGAGGTGGAGGAAAGTTCGTTTCTGTGTGGTTACTGTGTGTTCAGGTCCATCATGAGACCTACGACAGTGAGATGGAGTTACCTGGAGGGAGTCTGAGGAGAAGGGAGGCCGGGAGCGGAGGGGCCGGGAAGGAAGCGGGCAGCGGGAGGAGGAGGGAGAGGATCACCAGCCCCTTTGCTCGAGGCTCCAGCTCCGTGGAGAGGCTGGTGGAGAGGTAGGGCCACCTTCCCCAGCCGGCCCTGAGTCCTGGCAGCCCCAGGACCCTGCTGGGCGGGGCGACCTCCCACTCCTCCCCCTGCTGGGCGGGGCGACCTTCCCGCCCCTCCCCCTGCTGGGCGGGGGATCCTCCTGTCCCTCCCCCTGCTGGGCGGGGCGATCTTCCCGCCCCTCCCCGGCAGGGCCGGCTGGCCGTGCTCACCTCGGTAGGAGAACCACTCCAGCCAGTGCTTGAAGTCCCTCAAGTTGCAGTCACACTCCCAGGGGTTGTCCCCCACCTGCAGCAGCTGCAGGCTGGCCAGGGGCTCGAAGGTCAGGCGGTCCAGGCTCTGCAGGCGGTTGGCGCGCAGCGATAGGGAGCGCAGGGCCGGGAGCCCGTCGAAGAGGCCGGGGGGCAGCTGGGCCAGGCCGTTGATGGACAGGTCGAGGTGGCGCAGCCGCGGCGAGTGCTGCAGCAGGTCCCGGTCCAGCGCCCGGATGCTGTTGTTGCGCAGCTGCAGCTCCGTCAGGTTCGCCAGGTCCCCGAACACCGAGCGCGGCAGCTGGTCCAGGAAGTTGTTGGATAGGTCCAGACGCTGCAGGCTGGACAGGTTGGCGAAGGCCCAGCTGGGCAGGGAGCTCAGCCTGTTGTTCAGGAGCAGGAGGGTCCGGGTGGCGGCGGGCACGTCTGGGGGCACTGTGGTGAGGCCCAGGCCGCTGCAGTCCACCTCCAGGCTGCGGCCGTCGCAGGTGCAGGAGAAAGGGCAGGCGGGGAGGGCCTCCGCCGCGCACAGGGCGGCCCAGCAGGTGAGCCCTGCAGGGGACAGGTGGGGGGAGGAAAGCCACCGTGGGGTCACGTGTCCTGCAGCCGCCCCTGCTGGCTGGGGCACGTCATGGCGGCCTTGGGCTCGTTTCCTCCAGCCAAGCCACCCGACGCACAAGTGCTTCCCGGCCACGCAGGAACATAACTGGCCACCCTGCGGCTCTGCCACGTGAGCAGCGGATCTCCCCGGCCACCACCGATGTACACGACAGCGTCTGGGGGTGTCAGAGGAGCCTCCCAACATTCCGCTCCCGGGGTCGCTGCCATGGAGTGGTGTCCTTTCCAGAGAAAATGGCTCTGCTTCCCTCCCCACTGCTCCCCCACCTGGAGCTGCCCTGGGCTGATGGCCGGGCATGGGACAGGGCCGTGCGGCTGGCCAAAAGGGCACACAACCCCGACCTTACAACCTCCCAGTCCCACCCACCAGCAACTCAGGGTGAGGCGGGAGGCGAGCCCCACCCACGCCTCACCCCAGAGACCGCTGTGGAAATGGCGAGGGGGAGGTGCAGGAGGTGCCCAGCTCCCCTTCCACGTGGAGAACACGGAGACACAAGCCACACGAGTCGTGGCTGGGGACAAGCCCCATATCTGTTCTCACTCTGAACCCACCATGCCCCTTAGACTGGGCTCCCGTTCCCACTTCCTGCAGGACTGGTCTGTTTTGTCCCATGGGACCCCTCTGAGGAGCAAGCCTGGGGCTGCAGTGGGCGAGGGAGGAGGCGCTCAGACAGCAGTCCCCGCAGAGGAGCTCGCCTCGTGGTCCACCCCTTCTCAGAGACCACAGAGCGCCCGTGGCTGTCCTGGTGTCACTGTGGAAGGGGAGGGAGGAGCCCACCTGTCCCAGAGGAATCTCGGGCCACTTGGCTCCACCCAGAGGGGCAGGTGCCTGGAAGGGACAGCCCTGGGTCTGTCCAGCATGGGGTCTGGTGTCTGGTTCCCAAAGGGCAGGGCCTGGAGGAACAGCTAGGACCGTGTCCCCTTCCTGGAGGGCTGGTGACACCTGAGAGGCACCCCGCAAGGCTGACACCTGAGCTCCTTTGTTCTCAAGGGGAAACGAGCACGGGGTGGCTGTGGATGCCAACTGGAGGCCCTTCCGGCCACCTGGGGTCACCTGCTGGACCGCTGACCCTCTTACCCCCTAAGGTGTCTGGGCCAGGTCAACCTGCTTGCACAACCTCTGCCCTGCGACCCCTGCGCCATTCACAAGTCAACATTCTTCAGACCTCACTTTCCCCAGAAAAACATTCAACCCATTCAGCCTCCCTCTCAAAAGGACTGAGGTAACCAGAGGCCACTGTTCCCTCACCTCCCCCGAGGAACGTGGGTTGGCGTAAACGCTCTAGTGACAAGAAAGCATAACTGTCCTGTGAGGCTTTCAGGGATGCTAGGGGCAGGTTGAAAGGGGAGCCAGGTGGCCGGGGACCAGCTGCTCCACACGGTGAATAATTCAGGCGGCCGACCAGGCGAGGGGAGAGGTCAGGTGGAGGAACGTCCCTCGGGACTGTCCCTCCCTCTCATCATGTGGCCCCAGGCAGACCTTGGCCCCTCCACTTTGTATTTTGTGAGACGTCTCAGGGCTCCCTTCACCCAGGCGACTTGCAGGAAGTGGACATCCTCTGTCTCCCCATGTGCATGGGGAGGGGTTGGACCCGATCGGTCCCTGGGGTCCCTTCCAGCACTGCGTCCCCGAGCCCACGCGGTCCCTCTGTCTCAGAGTGGGGGAGACTGATCCAGGAGGGGCAGGACACGCTGGGGCTGCAGGGCAGGAGCAGACCTACCTGGGGACACAGAGCTGCCCGTGGGGCTTCCGGCTCCCGGCCTGCCCCTTCCCCAGGTACCACCTGCAGGACCGTTGGGGCTGAGCCCTGCTTCCCAGAACCAGGCCATGGACACGGGGAGCATCATCCCCGCTTGCCCCGCTGCCCGACCCGCCGCACTCACAGGAGATCTGCCTCCACTGCAGGGCGAGCCGGGTCCTCCGCTCAGGGCCGCTGTCCGGGGCCAGCATGGTGGCTGCAGGCTCGCAGGCTCGCAGGCTCGCAGGCCCCGCACCTCTGGGGACAGAGGAGCCCCTCGGACCGATGGGTCAGTCCTGGGAGAGAGGGAGAGACAGCTGAGCAGAAGCAGGCGTCCAAGGCCCAGTCCAGCTCAGGGTCAGGGCGGGGGCCTGGTGTCTCTTTACAGCCCTCTCCGGTTCTTCTCAGCTATGATTCCCTGGGTGGGGGGAGAAGGGGAGGAGGGGGCCGAGAAGCCAGGGACCCGCAGTGTCCCTCAGTGACTGGGGATGCACGGAGGTAAGCGGGCATCCCAGGAGCCCTCAGGCAGGACAGTGTGCTGAGCTCTGGGCTGGGCAGTGCAGTCACTGTCCCCCCCCAGCCTTTCTCTGCCTCTTCTTGTCTCCCTGGTCCATCTCTTAAGTGTGTCTGGTCTTCCCCCACGTCCCAGGTGCGGAAGTTGAGGGCCGTCTCTGCCGGCTCCCAGCCCACTGTTCCCTTACCATGGCCCCCGAGGAGGAGGCAGAGACCAGGCCGTGCATGGGGGCGGCCGTCGGGGGGCAGGTGAGGCCCAGGTCCCGCTCTGGCCTCCGGGCGGCCCCCTGCGTCCCCACCACGGTTCCCTGGGAGGTGAGCAGTCGAGCTCCGTCTTCCACCTGCAGGTCTGTGAACCGCATCAGCTCAGGGGCTCCTGCAGAGTCTGCCCATGGCATGAGGGAGGGGGGCAGAGCAGAGCATGAGGACGCAGGGCAGGACTGGGGAGGTCGGGGTGCACAAGGCAGTTCCTCTCCCTGCGGGACAGGGGAGCTCCCCCTTCTCAGGTGACCTGCCCCCCAGCCCAGTGGCACAAGTCCTCCCCTGATGGCCAAGGGCCCCATCACAGGGGTGGGACTGGGGACCGCGGGCTGTCCTGCCACTGGCCCAGGGCCCAGTGGGGAAAGGACAGACTGGGATGGAGGGGCAGCCATGGTGGCCCCTCCTGCTTCTAAGGGCACAGCAGCCTCCCTTCCTTAGCTGCCACATTGGTCCCTGGCATCTCCTGGTTGCAGCCGGCCCCCTCCCTGCTCCCCCTCCCACAGCCGGTTTAATTCTGGGAGCCCAGGAGCCAATGGCAGAGCAGAGCGGATGCTGAGGAGGTGGGAGGAGCTGCTGGGGGCTCCAAGCTCAGCCTGGACTCTCAGCATCCAGCAGGGTTTCCGTCGGGCATGGAGGGGCCTCTCCTGCCTCCCCCCTCCACCCCCCGCCCCTGCTTACAGCTGCTGCTGCCTCCCAGGGCTACAGCCACCCTGCGGGCCCTCAGCTGTGCAAGCAAGGCCGCCTGCTCAGGGTGGGGGCGGGTAGGGAGGGGCTCCGCTGGGGGGCGCGCCGGGGAGGGGCTGTCTGTTGCTCTGGGCTTCACCCCTGCCCCTTTGGGGAGGCTCAGAGCCTTGCGGGGGCTGCAGAGCGAGTTGTACTGGCCACAGCGGGTAGGTGAGGGAAGCAACCAGTTCCACACGCTTTTAGGGGCGGAGGAGCCGCCCAGAGCAGCCCAGGGGCCTTCTCTACCTGCCCCCAGGGTAAGGCCCCCACAGCCTCCTGGCTCAGACGCCCAGGTCGGGGTGGTCTCTGGGCTCGAATCCCCGCCGGCTGCCCCTGCCTGTGCAACCTTCACAAATGCCGTGAAAGCTCTGGGCCTCGGTGTCCTGGTCAGTCTCTACAAGTGATGACCGTGACACCCTGTCCTCCGTGAGATCAGTCTAATCAGGGAAGAGTAGCAGTTGCCGAATTCAGGACGCCACCTTGGAAGCCAGTCTAGGCCACTGCTCCAAGCCTGGGCTTGAGCCCCAGGGAGACGCAAGGAGATGGCAGTGCCCGTCCTCCGCAGGGAGGGGCAGCAGGCGGCAGCGTGACTGGGAGCCTCTCTCCTAGCCCAGCCTCACACCTGGGTCTGTCTCTGCTCCTGATCATGGGGCACTCACACACAGCTTCAGAGACCCCCATCCCCAGGACAGTGTCCACTCTCCATGCCCTCAACCCTCCCTTCAGCAGGGACCCGCGTGTCAGGGGCTCACAGCACCCACCCGGCACCAGGCCAGTCTGCAGCCCCCCAAGGCTCAGAGATGGAGACCAGCTGCCGGGGCCACACGACTGGGCAGGGACATGACCCACTCCCTGGTGACTGTCCCCCAGCAGTGTCCCCCAGGGGGGGGACACACGTGTGCGTCCGACATAGCACGTGGTGCAGACACCCCCCCTAACCTCAGGGAGCTGTGCAGCCAGGCACGTGCTGATGCACACGCGTGCGCGCATGCGTGCACACACACGCTGGCAGCCCTCCGGCGCTCCTCAGATGCCGCCACTCAGGCAGTTCCCGAGAGGCCCCAGCAGACGGTGCACGGGGACACCTCCAGTCCAGAAGTGGGGTCTAGAGAAGCCCCTCGGGGGCCACCCCTGACCCAGGACCCTTTCCACACTCAGACCTACTTGGGGCTGCCCATGCAGCCCAGGCCTCTCTGCCAGGCCCCTTTTCCACCCGAGCTCTCCCCACTTCTGGGTGGGCTCCCCTTCCTGCCCCCCAACCTTCCCCTGGCCTCAATGTCACCTCCAGAGTGAGCACCAGTCTGTGGAGAAGGTGGCCTTGAGTGCGGGTCCTGGCACCCCATCCCTAGCCTCAAATGATGTCACCTGCACAAAACCAGCCAGGCCCAGAGGCATCATCTGGAGGGGGTGGCCCTGGGATCTCTGGAGAAACATGATGAAAACAAGGCCCCTCAGGTCTGTGCTCTCTGGTCACCATGGAAGTGCCCCTTGGGGGATACGGGGCCCAGCACGTCCTAGCTCCTGGGCCCTCTGCCTCCCAGCCCACCTCCGACCCAAAGACCCCTTCCTGCCCCCAGAAGCATCGAGCCTCACTGGGAGAAGGGTGACCTACATTAGGAGGCCAGGAGAGCAGCTGCTGGCAGGCGCTGGAATAAATTAACACTGTCTGGGAGGGAAGTCCCCACTGAGGGTGGAGAATGGGGGACAGAAAAGAGTTGAGGTGGGGGGTCTGCAGTCTCTAGGCCCCACAGCCTTGAGGGCACTCCCATCGTGGTCCCGGGGGGCAGGGACACAGAAGGACAGACCCAGCGGGTCCCCAGCCTCCACTGCTGGGCTGAGTTGGGTCAGGAGGCTGGGGAGCTAAAGGGAGCTGGGTGCCCCCCAGGACAGACGGGTGGGCACTGTGCTCCATCCCACCTAGGAAGTTCCTACCCCCAGGCCTGGCCGACTGGATGCGACTCTGCTTCTTACAAGGTCCCAGGCCGTTCATGTCCACAGTCAAGTTGGAGAAGCCCTGGCTGGGCCACTTCTCTCCCGTAGACCCTGGCACCTCCCGAGAGGCTAAGCCAGGGAATGGCGGAGCCCTGGGCGGCGTGGGTAGGGGCGGATGCTGACCACATCACCTCCTGCAAGAAGACTCTGGGGAGAAACCGTTACCGTAGCCACGAACACCTGTGTCTGCCTGTGGTTCTCAGTCTCCCTAAGGCCTCTCCTGGGTTACGAGTGCTATTAACATCATTTTGCAGATGGGGAAACTGAGGCTTGGGAAATTCACTAACTTGCCTCATGTCAGGTGAGGGCAGAGTGCAGCCTTGGGCCTGAGCAGCCTGGTGACTAACTCAGCTGCATTTACAGGCCTCTAGGCGCACCCTGCCCGGTCCTGCTCACATGTGGAGGCTCCTGTGCAGGGGGGTGGGGGCTGCACCCTTCCGACTGTCCATCCATCCGTCCGTCCAGTGCTTCACAGGCCCCCGGCGTTTCCTGGTCCACTTTCTCACTGCAGCTCGTCCCTCCCACCGAGGGCCAGGCCCCATCCAAGCCACCACCCTCTCCAGTGATGTCACAGATGCAGTCGGGGGTCTCCCCAGGGTGTAGGGAGGGGGTTTGTGTGCTGAGGGGAGGAGGTGGGCTGGGAGCACCAGGGAAGCCAGGGGCTTGGGAGGCAGTGGCGGGAGCAGAAGGGCCCACGTGCTCCTGCCAGTGCGAGTGGGGGTGCAGCACCCTGGAGACTCGGGGGTGGGGGCTGCTTCCTGCTGAGCGCCTGGCCTGGCCCTGCAGAGGCCCAGGTTAGGGTGGGGGCCCTGAGCTCTCCATGCTTCTCCCCCACAACTCCTCCTCCAAGCAGGGTTGGCTCAGTTTCCAGCCAGAAGCCTGCAGCAAAGCCACAAGGGTTTGTTGTCCCTGTCCATCCTCTGGTACTGCTGTCATGTCCACCCACCCCAAGTCGGTGTCTGAGCCTCAGCCATTAACGTCCCCTGCGCCTTGACCTAGGGCTCCTGACTCCTGGGACAGGGCACTGGCCAGCTGCGTGCACCCTCCCCTGGAATCTCCTGCTGGTCAAGGGTCCCTGACCCAGGACAAGGCCAGCACCCCTTCACTCTGCAGAGAGGGGAAGGTCTCCGGCTGGTGAGAGGCAGGGCTGGGGTGGAGCCACTGCCTGGGGCTTCAGGGGTGCTGTCTTCCCTCCACCCCAGCAGGGCCCAGAGGTACAGCTGAGCCCTGGGTCGGGGGACGGGGCAGGGGGGCAGGTGGGGCTGGAGTGGGTCCTGACTGCTCCCTCCACCTGCTGCCCGACCCTGGCCTCCCATCTCTTCTCCGCCGACGCCCCCACAGCACGCTGCCCAGGCAGCACAGAGCAGGCTTTTAAAGCTCTGTATTTGTACTTGGAGCAGGCAAACCTCCTGGTTCAGTTTTAAACGCATGCCCCATCCTCGTCCCTGGCTTCCTGCAGCCTGGTTTCCTTGTCAGATGCTCCCAATGCCAGTCAGACCCCTGGGAAGCAGGACGGAAGAGCCCCTGGAGGCCCCAGGAGGGGTGCAGAGAGGCCTGGGCCCAAACTCCTCCCTCCCCTCCCCACCCCGGGGCGGCCCAGGCACCCCTGCGACCCCTCCCCGGGCCTCTCGGCGTCGGGGCCTGGAAGTGCGGGCAGGGCTCGCTCATCCTGGCCCCAGATGCTGCTTCCAGACAAACCCCAAAGGAACCAGATCTGTCGCTCAAGAAACCTCCCCCCCACCCCCACCCCTGCCTTCTGCCACCCCCGGCTGGCTTCCCTGGTCTCCCTCTCTTGGCAGAGTGGAGCCTGTGCTGGTGGGGAGGGGGACGTGGCTGCGGGTTTCCCTCCCGGCTGACTCCCCCGCCATCTCCACGTGCTCCGTCTGCCCCCCTCCCCCAAGCCCATGGAGTTACCTAAGCTGCCGGGTGTCAATCTGAATCAGACCAGGCGATGCCCAACGCACCCTGACAGCCAGGTGCAGCGTCCCACCACCCACCCCAGACAGCGCACAGCGCAGCTCAGGGAGAGGACAGAGGGCTCCCTGGGAGTGAGCGGGGAGGTCCAGACTCCCGGTCAGACTACCTGGGTCCTGCGGTGTCCTGCTCCAGCCTGGGGGGCCGAGCCAGCATGGCCGCTGCATACCACCCACCCCTAAGCTGAGTGCACCAGCCCCAAGGCTTCCTGACCCCTCTGTAGGGAGAGGGGGTGTGCAGCTGGGGGACCCCAGCCCCGGCCTGGCTCCCCACCCCCACCGGGCCTGGGCGGGCCGGGGGCCTCAGGGAAGGGCGGGAGGAAGGGCTGCGCACCGCCTTGCCCTGGTCCGCTCCCAGCCACGCCCCTCCCAGAGGCTCCATCACGGCCAGAGGGACTCGGGTCCAGCTGGGGGGGGGCTTCTCTGCACCCCTGTCCAAGGACAGCCTCCTGAAGGCCATTACCCCAAGCTGAGGGTGTCCTGTAGAGAGGTCAGCACCCCAAGGGCCGTGCCCGCGCCTCAGACGCCAGTCCTCCAGCCTGCCACCCCCCCCCCGCTGGGCCCTCTGGGCCAGCCCGTCCGCAGCACCCGAGGTCCCGGGGCTGTCTGTGCCGAGCTGGGCGTGCAGGCAGCACAGGGCTCTTGGCTGGTGCTCCCCTTGCTGCAGGGACCGGTTTCTATGCCGCCGGGCCGACATCTGGCACTGGCACTGCCGCCCCCCGCCCTTCCCCGGCAAAATCCCAGCTCCCGTCCCCAGCACCGGGAGAGCAGAGTTCGCCGTGTCCTGTGGCTGCCCAGATGTCCAGTCCTGAGCGCTGCCCCGGCCCTGGCAGTCACCCCCGGGCAGGAAGCAACAGCAGTTGCCCATGCAGGTGGAGAACCCAGTGAAGATGGGCCCGGTCCCCGAGCCCCCGCTCCCAGCGCCCCCCCGCCGAGCGCAGAGCACTCACCTTCATCCAAACAAGCTCCTAGAATCCAGTCGCTCTGCGCCGTCCAGTGAGCCCCTCCCGGGACTCCTGGAGAAAGCAGGCAGCGCCGTGAGCAGAGCGTGGCGGGCGGCACTGAGTCCCTGATCGCCTGCCCCCCGAGCAGGACCTGGCACGCAGCGTACCGGCGGCAGCGAGAGGAACGCCTGCGGCCGCCTCCGCCAAGGGGACGGGGCTGCTGGGTCAATGACACACTGGGGAGGAGAGGGAGGGACGAGGGAGCCGCAGAGAGGGGAAGGCGGGGAGGGGGAGTGCGTGTGCGGAGCAGAGAGCAGGGGAGTGACAGCGGGGGAACATCCTGATGACAGCGACAGGCACACACACAGGCGCGCACACAGGGAGGCGGGCGCACACGGCTGCGCACACACCGGAGCCGCTCTCCTGCTTCTGGGGGGAAGCACCCCTGAACTCGGGGTGGGGGAGTTGTTTACCAGGTCCCTGTGTCTGCCGTCCCCACCTCCGAAAGCTCCCCCTGCCCCTGGCTGCCGCCCTCCTCTGCTCTCTCCCTCCCCTTCCCTGTGGGGACAGAGGCCCTGGGAAACTGGGTCTGAGTCCTGTTCAGAGATGGGGTGGAGTGTCTGCCACCCCTTCTGTACCAGGGGAGAGCTGAACCCTGCCCTTGCCAAAGGGGGACTTATTCCAGACAGGGTACCCGGAAGGGCCCTGGGGGCCCATCTGCCTGGCAGTTCTCTGGAAGCCCCCCACCATCGCACAGAGCCAGTGTCACATGGTCACGCAAAGGTCACCGAGCCTCAGTGACCTAGACCAGGGCTGCTGGGGAGGGGAACGCAGGGTCTGCGCTGGGGCCTGTGGGCGGAGGGCCCTGGGTGAGCAGACGCAGCCACTCCTCCCTGGGCCGGCTTGTCCGCTCTCGTCTGGATGGGTAGCCGCGGAGGGGAGAGACAGGTGTGGAGAGTGGGGAGGCCTCCTTACCAGCCAATCAGGACGAAGGAGCTGGAGAGATCAATATTCCAAGGGGAGGCCAGTGTTTATCTGAAGGAGAGGAAGCCAGGGACCAAGCGAGGGGAGGCGCGCCGGAGCTGGGCCCTGGGCGGCCTTGCCGGCACCTCTTCGCGCCTGCCCGGAGCGGGCTCGGGGCTGGTCTGCGGGGGGTGCCCCAGTGCCCCTCTTCCACGTTGCCTGCTTCCCGAGGGGTCTGCCTCTGTCGTCAGCACCAGGGGTGGGCTGGGAAGCGCCGCTGACTCGGGGCATCCCGCCTTCTCCTTCCGTCTGCTCCGCCAGGCACGCAGCGCCGCAGGGGCCTGGGGGAGAGTGTCTCCACCTCCCGTGATTCCCCGCCTCCCGCCCAGCACCCAGGTCACCCGCAGCCCTCCTGCCGCCAAACACAAGGCCTCTCCCCCAGCTGCAGGAAGGGTGCCTTCCCTGTGCCGGGAGCCCTCTCCTCGCCCGGGGGGCTCCCACTCCGTAAAAGCGCAACCAGCAGGCGGGGCCTGTGCACGCTGCGTCTGGCCAGTGCGCAGCGGGGCGTCTTCTCTGACCCCGGCCACCCTGTGGCTCTGACCACAGAGGACGTGTGGCAGCTTTCTGCGGGTGGTTCGCACCCTTCCCCACAGTGGGGACTCCTCCTCCCTTGGCCGAGTGGGGAGCGGGCCCAGAGGCTGGACGGCTGCTCACTGACCGGCCAGTAGCCGGTTGGTGGCTCCAGCCTGGGCTGCCCTGTAAGGAGGAGGCAGGCTGGCTGGGGTCTCTGGCGCCCTGAGCAGCAGCCTGCCTTCCCCAGCTCGTGCCCCAGAGACGGGCCGCTGCTTCCCCGCAGCCCTCCACCCAGGTCAGCCCAGTCTGCGGCTGGGTGTCGAGGACAAAGCCCACAGGAGAATTGCTGGGGGAGGACAGAGCATCCGACTCCGTGGGCTCAGCCCCCGCAGGGAGGGAGGGCGTCTGTGTGCGCAGGCTGTTCTGTCTTGCCGTCTGTGACGACGACGAAGCGGCCCAGTGACAGCCAGGACGTGAGCACAGAGGTGCATCTTGATAAGCCGGCGGCCGCCGTGGCCCTATCAGGGCGCTTTGTTAGCTTGTCTGCCAGCCCAGCAGACCTTGAAGAAAAGCTGCTTTGCAGGAAGCAGGCAGAGGGAAGGCAGGAGGCGGCCCAGGGAGGGGGGACAGGCTAGGGCAGGAGGAGGGGGTCTGGTGGCTTCTCCTCCTGTCAGGTCCACTGGGGACTCAGGTCAGGCCCTAACACAAGGACCCACCAAGCCCGGGCATGGGGGACAGCAGCCTGGAGGGACAGAAGGCCTCGCCTGCCTGACATGACTCTGTCTTCACCATGAGCTCTGTCCTGTCTGCAAACCCAGTCCCAAGGGTTGTTCGCTCCTGCACACAGCAGGCTTCCAGGAGGTGCCGGAGCCAGTGGAATGGGGACCAGGGGCGCCCTGGGGTTCTCCCAGGAGAGGTCTGGGGTGGAAAAGCACAATCTGGGTTGCGAGGCAGGAGGCAGGCGTTGAACAGAACGATTTGAAATTATCTAAGCCCCGAGGCACAGCCACCGGGGAGGGCAGGCGCAGTGATTGGCAAGGATTCCCGGGTGCTCCCCTGCCTCCCCCGTTCCATTCCTCCACTCTGTTCCATTCCGTGCTGTCAGCGTCTAACTGTTCTTGCTGGAGAAAGTTCTTCTTTGTGTCTCACTTGAATCAATTGTTTTTAGGGGGGGGGTCCCCTCCTGCGTCTTCAGGGGCACCAGAGCACAGCCAGCGCTCGACGGTCCAGCCCGGCCTCTGCAGGAGGGCAGGCCTCCACGTGGGGGAAGAGCTGCGCTTGGGCCACAGCCCGAAGCTCAGGGCACTGGCTTCCCAGTCAAGTGGCTGACTCAGTGGAAGCCACAAGTATTTATGTATTTAGCTCAGAAAGTATTTATTGAGCCCTGCTGCATGCTAGGTGCCATTCTGGGTGCTGGGATCCGAACTCAGCCCCGTCTGCTGTAAGCCCCCATTCTAAGGGGCAAGACAGACCCTACACGAGAATAAAATGAATGAGTCTTGCTGCTTAGGAAACAAGGAGACAGGTGACGGAGAGGATGGAGGCCCAGGGGGAGACCTGGCTGTCCGGGGAGGTCGGTCTCCGCTCCGGGAGGCCGTGGCTGGGCTGAGATCTGATCATGAGAAAGCCGCCACGGAACGTTCTAGGGGAGAGCACTCCAGGGAGCGAGGACAGCTGGTGCAAGGGCCCTGGGGTGGGAACAGCAGTGTGTTTGAGGGAGAAACCAGAGAGACGGGGGGGGGGGGAGGCCTCCCGTGGGGTCTTGGAGGACAGATTGCAAAGGAGTTTAGATCTTGTTCTAAGAGCAGCGGGAGGGAGAGACGCGGTTTGATCTTCAGGGAGATCGCTCTTGTGTGGTGAACGATCCGCTTGGGGGTGGGGGGTGGGTCTGTGGCAGTAACGCAAGTGACAGAGGTGTTGGCTTGGCCCCAGGGGTAGCGGTGGGGGTGGAGGGAGTGGAGAGTCGCAGCGGAACTTGGGTGGGGTGCGGGAAAATGATGACGGGTGAAGATGTGTCCCCCCCGGGTTGAGGGGGTCTCTGGAGGGTCAGGTTTGGGGAGGAAAACCCAGTTAGGTCTGAACACGTGAAGTGTGAAATGCCTACAGGTGACCCAGGTGGGATGTCAGTCCGATGGCCTAAGTCCCACAAGGACCCGCCTTGCCTGGAGCAGCTGGTGGCCCCGCAGTGAGGTGGAGCCTGGCTTGGGAACATCCGCTTGGGGCCTCGCCGTTTCCATTTCTCCCCAAGAACCTTACAAACCTGTCTCATCTGGGAAGAGTTAACCCCGCCCCCCCAGGACTCCTTGGGTTAGAATCAGAATTTCTTCCAGCTCAGAAGTGCCGACTCCAGGAGCCGTGGTGCTGGGCCGGTGCGTGGAGGGCAGAGTCTGCTCTAGAAGGAGCCTGAGAGCTGGGCCGAGGGCCAAGGGTAGGGTGACCAGAGAGTCGCACATTCCAAGCCCCTGTGGGCCCCCCACCCCGACAGTTGTTAGACGGTTCCTCCTCTTTTGTGCAGCCTTTTTCTGCAGATGAGAGAAATCTGTGTAAGTTCCGCTGGAGGGTGGTCTTCACAGGAAGCACACGGGGAGGGGAGCGCCGAGGGGCCTCCTGCGGCCTTGGAGAGAAGTGGGGGAGGGGAGGTGCCCCTCCCCCTGCACACGCCTCACAGGCCGCACCAGGGCCTGTTGTCATCGTCCTGAAGGGAGAAGTGGGCCTGCCTGTCCCCTTCCTGCCGCTCCTTTCACCCGCCTCTGACCCTGGAAGCCGCAAAGCCCCCTGGAGCTCAGGGGTTCCCGGCATCCCGGGGCCAGCCCAGGCCGGCCAGCCCCAGCCCCAGAGCTGCCGGGAGGCGCCAGGCGTCCTCACCCATGAGCTCAGGGCAGCTCCGGGACTGCGCTGTCCGAGGGCGGCCAGCAGTATTTACATCTTGATTAATTAAAAGTAAATTTTAAAATCAAGCCCAGCCTCATTTCAAGGACTCAGTAGCAACACGGGGCTCAAGGCTGCTGCGCGGGGCAGGTCAGAGCCGCCCGTCTGCTCCGAAGGTCCAGCCAGACAGGGACGCCTGACGCCTGTGCTGACGGCCGGGCCGGGAACGCAGCGCCCCCGGCGGCCCAGCCCCGCTGAACGAGAAACCCTGGGGCCGGGTCTTCAACAAGCTTCAGACGACTGGTGCACACTGACTCCGAGGACCAGGGCCCCCGTGGTTCTGGAGACGTCTCCCGCACGCTCTCACTCGCGCCTCGGCAGCCTCTCGCTCGTCTGCCTCGCAGGTGTGGGTGTCCTCGAGGCCGCTCTCAGCTGTGCGAGCCCGGGGCCGTGCTCTGGCCCCTTGACCCTTCCCTGGTCTCCCTCTTTTTCCCTCAGATTTCCCTAGGATTATTCCATGTGCCCGGCTGGACCCCAGGCTGCGCCCCGGGAAGTCGGAGTGATTGTGCTGGGGCGTCGGGCTGGCCGTAGGGTGTCCCGCAGATGAGGGGACCAGAGCCCTGATGGGGGCCTGGCCCGGGCCTGTCGGCCCCTTCCCCGCGGGGCCTCGGGGGCTGGAGGCAGGCCCAGAGGAGAATCAGGTGCGTTAGAGACAACGAGGGGGTGGGGCTGCTTCTGTATTTAGGGGCCAGGTGTGGGCGAGGTTTCCTCGCTGTGAAGCGCAGTGAGACTGGGGCTGGTCTGCGTGTGCAGGACGCAGGCTCTCCGACCTGGGGTGCCTGGCTCTCAGCACCCTTTCGGTATTACTGTCCCAGACGGTAGGAAGCCGGCCCTGTTTCTTTGTTCTGCTGCTTTCACTGTCACCTGGCTTGCTTTCTGTTCTCAGCCCCAGATTTTCTTAGCATCTGAGCTCCGGCTTGCTTTCTCCAAGCCTGTTGGGGCCCAGGGAGGCATGGCGGCATCCGAGCGCGGCTCTCAGGGCTGGGGGTGTCTCCGGTTTCCTGGAGCCTCCGTGCGAGCCTGGTCAACCTGGTCCCCACCTGCAGCGGGGAAGGTGCCTCCTTACCGTGTGGGGACCCCGCGCAGGGACCGGGAGGAGAGTTTGCTGTGTGAGGCCTGAAACTTTGGAAGCCCCACCACCACCACCACCACCACGGCCCTGAATTCCAGCCTCAGCCCACAGTCTGGTTATGTGACCTTGAACAACAGGCCGGTCTCTGCGGGAAAGGGGAGAACGGTCTTCCCAGTGGACGCTGGGCTCGCTGACCTCATCTTGTCCTGGGCACTTTCTGGAGACAGAGCCATGGGTACCCCCCCACCGCCAGGAACCTCAGTTCACAAGCTGCCCGGTGCCGCCTCCCCCCCCCACACACCTGCTGATGCGCCTCTGATTGAATCTCTAACGGTTTCTCTCACCGTCTCTTCCCCCTCCACGACCAACCCCTCCCCGAAACACGCGCGTGGCCTTGCCCTCCCCTCTCCCGCTTCCTGCAGCCGTGGGCGTCCAGCTGAGGGTGGAGTTCCTGCAGCGCGCGTTCTGGGCGGCCACGCGGCAGGTGCGTATGAAGCCGGGCGGGGTCCCCAACATCTCCGCCTGAAGAGGGCTGGCACCTTCAGACCCACTTCTCCAGCTGCCCGGCTTTCCGCCCCCTCCTGGGCCCTGGTCGGCTCCCTCCTCGCCCCTGCCATCCTCGCTCCAGGGCTCCCACTGCCCAGACCCTGGCAAAGCTCCGGGCCGGGCCTGCCGCTCACTCCACCTCTGCTGCCCTCGCAGCCCCGCTGGGCAGAGGAAGGCGCATCCTCCCCGCGGCCCCTGTCCCTCCACCACAGTCCAAGCCTTGACCATCGTCCCCCCGGGCATCCTGCTCTCCCCCCTCCCTTCCTGCTGCTCCTGCAGAGCCCTCGGCCTCCAGGGTGTCCTCACTGTGCCCCACCGGCTGCTCCAGCCCCGTGCTTTCCCCACAGCACTAAGTCTCACCACGAGTGTGGTCGGGTAGGGGGACCGGGAGGGAGAGGAGGGCACACCAGCCCAGACCTCAGTTCAGCCACCACGTCATCAGGACGACCAAGAACAGGAGCCCCACTCGGCTTCCAGCCATGTGGCCGACCTCTGCCGTCGCCCAGGCTGCAGGCCTGGCTTCCCTGGAGGATGCTGGGCTGTGTGCTCTGGCTGAGGTCACTAGCAAGGTCCTGCCTGCATCTCTGCCCTGACCCTCCAGCGCACAGCCCTTGAGCACATGCACGCCACACACGACAGGTGCATGCTCTGCGTGCCCACACGTCACACCACACACCCTGTGCACACACCGTGCACACACCACAGGTGTACTGCGTAACCCCCCCGCCCCCCTCAACGATGCACAACCTGCTGCCCTCTCTTCCTCCAGTGTGGCGCTGCGGAGGGGCCGTGCCTGGAGAGCTGCCAGGACAGTGTAAGATCCTCCCCGGCAGGAAGCGGGGCAGCGGGCTGGGGCCCCACCGCGTCCCCCACAGGCAGCCTCCTTCCTTCCCTGCGGGCTGGGCTCCACACAGGGCGCCCTCTAGACGGGCAGCCGGGCGTGGACGGGGCACTGTGGTGGGGCCTGGCCTTGACCCCCCAACCCGGGCACCTCTGCAGGACCTGGACTGCTTCGTCGTGGACAACAACGGCTTCATCCTGATCTCGGAGAGGCCCCAGGAGGTGAGGGGGACGGGGGTGGGTCGCCCAGGGCCTCAACAGTCAGAGGAAGGCTGGAGGCAGCCCCGGCCCAGAGCCAGTCAGAGTAAGAGGCCTGACGAAAACGGAGTCTCTTCCTGAAGCCAGAGCCAGCCCCGCGTGGCCACAGAGTCCGGGCTTTGAGACTCAGGTGCCCGGAGGGGACGTTGGTCTGTTTTGTCTCCTTCCACAGCTGGCAGAGACCAGCCCGCACCTTGAGGCCTGGGTTGTCTGTCTGCAGCCTGGGGGGGGCCTCCCCTGGAGCCCTGAGCCCCTTCCGCCCACCGCAGACCCGCCCTTGCCTCCCGTCCTCAGGCCGCTGTAACGAGGTCTGTGAGCCGAGGCAGCTTGTGGACCACAGGGATGGGCATCTCACTGTCCTGGAGGCCAGTGGGCCGAGACCCAGGCGCAGGCAGCTGGGGGCCCGCTGGGCCCTCCTGTCGCGGAAGGGACAGGGAGCCCCTTGGTCCCTTTACTGAGGCACCAGTCCTGTGGCCTGGACTCTGCTTCCGTGGCCTCATCACCTCCCAGAGGAGGGGCAGGTTCCAGCATGTGAACTCGGGGACTCAGGCCACAGCGCTGACCCCTGCTACCTCTGTGGGGCCGGGGGCCGGGCCTTCCTGCTGTGTGCGCTCTCCCTGACTGGACTCCCTTGTGGAAACCGAGGGAGCAGAGGTCCAGAGATGCTCCCAACGCACAGCCTGGCCGCGCACCCAGGCCTCCGTGGGAGGCAGCGTCTCCCCGGCCCACAAGGAGAAGGTACAACCACAGCTTTGTGTTTGCGGAGCCCGGAGGCAGGCCCTGTGTTTACGTAGCCGGAATCACAGCTTTGAAAAGGAGCCTGTTCAACCCTCAAGTGCCTCCTTGGATGAGCCAGGAGCGTGAGGCACGTGGCCCGGCGAGCTTTGCCGCGGATCAGACACGTGGATTGGTTGCCTGGGCCTCTGTTTTCCCCTCAGACTAAGGGCCTGGGCACCCAGGTGTGGGCTGAGGCTGAGGTCGGGGCTCTAGGCGGGCAGCAGGGCGGGAACCTGGCGTCGGGGGAGGGCAGCCGGGAGCGGGCAGCAGTGCTGGGGGCCTGGGGCGGGGTTCGGTGCCCGTGCGGGGGCTGTCCAGGCAGTGGGGGTGAAGGCAAGGTGGGCTTGCCTGCTTCCTCTGGGTGGGTGTCATGAAATATTAATCTCTTTTCCCCAATCGTTTGAAAATAAGTACTCTTGGCTGGAGGACTGGCGTTGAGTAGGTGAGCCGGCTCGGCCGTGGGCCCAGCGCTGACCCTGCCGGGAGGGGCCGCCCCAGGAGGGCCAGGCAGGCGCCCCAATGTCAGGCCGCGCCCACCCCCGCCCAGGCCCCTGGGTAACCCCTGGGCCCCCCCGACCACACCTGTCTGTGGTCTGAGCCCTGACGTCCCTGGGCGCAGCTGGCTGATTCCTGGTAGCAAAGTAACTGGGAGCGTGTTTTTCAAAAAGTCGTTTTATGCTTCGCGCACTCACCCTGGTTTCCTCAACTGTTACTGTCTTGTTACATTTTATGTGGTTTTAAAAGTCGTCTCACATCCTTTGTTAAACAGGGCGTGAGTGAAATGACATTTGATTTTCACAGTCAGGCTGGGACCTGGTGGAGCCCCCACGTGTCCTGTCGCCCTCGCCCGCAGCACAGCCCGCCGCGCCCTCCCCACCCACCTCGAGGCCCAGCAGACGCGGGCCCCCCACCACCTCTGGTGACGTTATTGGTCCCACTTTGCAGCAGAGAAAGAAACAGGCCCTGCGAGTTGAGGTTATTAACCGGAAAGCTCACGGCTGTGGGAGAGCCAGGCTTTGAACCTAGAAATGCAAGATCAGTGGCTGGGGGAGGGGAGGTCCTGGAAGAGGCCTCCTGGGGGGGAAGCCAAGCTTCTGTTGGGGTGGACTCCGGCGCCGCGCGTGTAGGGTGGGGCTGGTGGCCCGGCTGGGGTGCGGCCGGCTGCGTCAGGCAGACCCTTGATGCTCGTGTGAGGCCTGGACTGCAGGCCAGCGCAGGACGGAGAGGGTGCCGGGCACGGACACTGCAGCCGCCGTCCAGCCGTCCTGCTTTTAACTCATTCGTTCCACGGCAGTTACCTGCTTCATAACCAATCACCCCAAAATGGAGTGCTCAAACCCCAAGACCCGTCATGTCACGGCCTCCGTGGTAAGGAGATGGGGCGCCGGGCTCGGGGTCTCACGACGTCGGGGGCCTGAGCCGCGAAGGGGCCTCCTCCACTCGCCCAAGGGGGTGTCGGCCAGGTCTCACTGCCCTGTGGGCTTCCCCGTGGCAGCTCCCTCACCTGGGTGTGAGCAGTGTGAGGTCACGGTCCCCTGGGACTGGCTCTCAGGTGACACCACTGCTTCAACCACGTCCTGTCTGCTAGAAGCAGGTTGCGGGGTCCAGCCTCCACTCAGGGGCACCGGCTTACAAAGAGGGTGAGGACAGGAGGCCGGGCTGCTGTGACCTGCCCAGACTCGTCCCATCGCAAACTCCCCTCCCCAGACACACCCGAGGGCTGTGGCCTGGCCCCTCCCACCCCGTTCCTCCCCCTTCATCCCTGGCCTCCAGGTGTGGTCGGGGGACCAGCATCTGGAGGCTGGATGGAAATGCGAGTTCTCGGGCCCCACCCCAGGCCAAGAGGTGTGAGGTGGGCCCACCGTGTGTGCTGCAAGCCCTCCCTGGTGCCCCGGCGGTGGTGATGAAGTCAGGGACCACGTCGAGGCCTCTGCCGGCGGCTGCTGGTCTGACTGCCCTTCCCCACCTGGGCTCATGGGCTGTGGGGGGGCAGATAGTGTCTGCCACGTGGTCTGTCCTGGAGGTCATGCTGTAGAAGGGGCGGCCCTCTCCAGTGTCCAGGAGCTCGTGCCTCCCCAGAGTCAGGTGTCTGGACAGCTGGGTGTTGGCGAAGAAGCCTGAAGTCAGGTCGGAGCTGGGGGGCAGGCTTGCAAGGACGCCCTCTCCCAGGGCGAAGGCTCAGATGCTCCTCTCCCCCTGGTCCGTCCACTCACGGTCCTTCAGCAAATATGCAGACGATCGCCGTGAACTAGTCAGTCACTGCGTGGTCTACAGGGAGCCAGGAGGTGGACGTCTGCACGCCAGGGTCTCGCTGTCTGGTAACGCGCATGCACGCACACGCACACACACACACACACGCACGCACGCGCGCACACACACACACACACACACACACACACGGTGTACACGACAAATCAAGTCTCACCTTCTCGCCAGCGATTCACGGGGAGCGTTCAAGGGAATTCTGTACCTTTTAAAGAAACACAAATTCCGACGGCAACACCGAGATTGATTTCACAGCAACTTGGAGTTGAAAGGCGCGGAGAGCCAGCGGCAGGAACCGTCCGGGAGAGGGAGCCCGAGGGCCGCAGCCCAGGCGCCTGTGGGGGAGACCCAAACCCAGGCGAAGCCTGGCGCTGGGGGCCGGGCCCTCATCCGCGGTCCCCGCTCTCGCCCTCGCAGATGGGAAGATTCCTGGGGGAGGTGGACGGCGCCCTTGTGACGCAGCTGCTCGGCATGGGGGTGTTCAGCCAGTAAGTGGGCAGCCCCCCCCGGGCTGAGTACACCCAGAAGAGGCAGGATCGGATGCTCAGGGGTCCAGGCCAACCTTGGATCCTGACCTCAGACCCACAGTGAGCCCCAAAGGGCTCCAAAAGTGCGGCCCGGAACTTCCCTGGGGTGGGAGGGAGGCTGAGGTCATGTGACCCCTTAAAGGGAAACTGGAGTTGCTCTTTTTTGGCCATTTCTGCACCTGGACTGCTGGTCACATGGCCTCACAGAGCTGGGTGAACGAGACCCTGTGCAGAGTCCCCCGGGGAGGGCAGGCTGTGGGGAGCGGGTCTGGCCTCCAAGCCCCGTGTCTGGTTTCAGAGTGACCATGTATGACTACCAGGCCATGTGCAGGCCCGCGAGTCACCACCACAGCGCCTCCCAGCCCCTGGTCAGCGTGAGTGTCGCCCCAGACCGTCCCCACCAACACAAGCCCTCGGTCCCTGTTCTCACGCTGGGCTCGCTCTGTCCTCTCCCCCCACGTCCGCACTTGGCCGGCTCCCACCCCAGGGGCCTGGTCTTGGGAGCTTTGGGACAGTTTCTCTGGCAGGGAAAGCAGGCTGTGACCCCTTTCTGGCTTCGCCACCTCATCCCCTGGTCCACAGGTATCAGCAACCCCAGAGACATCACCCAGTGTGGTGACGGGCGTGGTCTGCCCCGCAGTGGGAATCTGATGCCTCTGCTGCTGGAAAGGGGTCCCCGGGAGCCCAGGCCTGGGGTTAACACTGTGTCCCCTCCCCTGCCAGCCCCTCTCTGCCCTCCTGACCGCTGCCAGGTGGCTGGTGAATGAGCTGCTGCTGTGAGTGAGCCGCTAGGGACCTCATGCGGGGCTGGCTTATGAGGGAGCCCTTTGAGGGGAGCTGCCCGAGGTCCCTGCGACCCGGGAGGAGGAGGGCGAGGTCCTTGGGTGGAACTGGCCGGGCGTGCGGGTGCACCCTCCCTACACGTGATGATGCGGGGGGGCCTCTCTGCTCACCAGGGCCTCCAGCAGCAACAGGGGTATCCTGAGGGAGGGGCGGGCAGCGTGGGTTCCAGCTGCTCTGTGCCCAGTGCAGGGGGCGGGGGGGGGGGGGCGGCCAGCTGGTCTCTGAGCTCCGTTTTATCTGACAGGTTCCTGCTGGAGTGGAGCGCCTGGGGCTCCCGGCGGGCAGACAGCGGAGCCGAGGGTGAGTGCCTACCCTGTGGGGGGGGGATGGGGGATCTGGGGGGCCCACTGCTCACATCCACCCTGTCGGCCTTCTCTCATCACCTTTCCCTCGCCTCTGACACCACGCCATCGGGGGCATGTCTGCCCTCTGACATCTTGTGTGACATCGTCCGCCCCTGTGACATCATCTTGTGTGATATTGTTCACCCCACGTCATCCTGACCCCGTGTGACATCACAACCCCATGCCATCCTGACCCCGTGTGACATCACGCCCACCCCGTGCCCGGCCGTGGGTCCTGGGCAGCCAAGACCGTCTTCCATCACGGTAAGGAGGGTGGCGGGGCAGCCCCGGGGGTGGGCCGGCAGCTGTCCCAGGAGTGCATCCCAGGAGGCGAGCTTGCTCCTGACTCAGAAGGCCCCTCCCAGCTTAAAGCTCGTTCCCAGGGGGTGGGCACTTCACCCAGATCTCGTCCCACACAAGTGCAGTCCTTGCTCTCCTTGGGTGAGGGCCCTCAAGGCCTGAGGAGGACAGGGTGATGAGGTCCAGAGGCCGTGGCCCCCAGGTCTCCTTAAGGAGCAGGAGAAGGTGGGCCTCCAGCTCAGGTGCCCACCGTGCCCCCCAGGTGCTCAGTCAGGGGCAGCAGGCGGAGGCCCCGTGACCTGGAGGCTGAGGCCAGGGTCCTCCAAAGACCTGACACAAATTGAAAAAACGTCCTCCCTGCCAGCAGCTGGGACGCTGGGGGAAACCGACCCCCTCCGCCCTGGACTCCCCCCACCTCCCACGGGCTCCCGCGCTCCACAGCTGCCTGGCTGTGGCCCGGCCCAGCGTTTCTGCTCCCCCGCCCCCAAGTCCTGACTCTGACCAGGGAGCCATGTGCCTGTGGACCGGGCCGCTTCACTCAGGCATAGTGACTGCACTGCCCGAGGGGCCCTCCCCAACGCACGGCCCTGCCGCCTCCCCGCAGCCCACAAGCACAAGAAGCAGGACGTGCTGCAGCCGTGTGACACCGCCTACCCCGTGTTCGTGCACCAGACGGCCATCCAGGAGGCCAACGGCATCGTCGAGTGCGGGGCCTGCCAGAAGTGAGTGGGGGCGGGCGGGGTCCGCATGGGGAGGGCGGGGAGAGGGGGGTCCACACGGGGCGGGGTGGGGAGAGGGGGGTCCACATGGGGAGGGCCAGCTCCAGGGCCTTGGTCCCAGGGAGGAGTTGCAGGCTGAGGCCGAGGCTGGGAAGCGGGGATAGGGTCGGTGTGATGTCTGGGGGGTGGGAACAGGGGTCCGGAGGCAGAGGCAGACTTGAGAAAGGAGAGTCACTCCCTCAGAAGTCTGTCCTTGCAGAGGGATGGGAGGGCCCGAGGTTTTTCCAGGTGCTGCTAGGACACCTGACACCTCCCAGGGGAGGACTCTGGTCCCTCTGCTCTGCCAGGGAGGCCAGGAGGCCTGGCTGAAAGCTCTGTCCTGTGGACTCCCACTCTGACCTCAGGCTGCCCCACACTGGGAGGTCCTGGACCCGGAGGAAATGGCCTCCTCCAGGCTGTCCCCTGGGCTAGCGTGCCACCCCCCAGGGTGTCCCAGAGACCCCAGATGGCAAGCAAACTAGCTGATGGTGTAACACCTAAGACTTTGGTATCAGAGCCCGGCTCTGTCTGGCGCTGGTGTCTCCCCCACCACTCGGGTCTCACTTGTACACTCGCCTCGGAGGCTGGGAGCGCAGGTAAGAAATGGTGTCAGGAGAGCCAAGACCTTAGAGTAGACAGGCTGGAGGTGAGACATGGTTCCGCTGCTTCCCAGCTGTGCGACCTCAGGCACGCGGCTCCCCCTCTTCCAGCCTCCGTTTTCCCTTCTGCAAAATGGGGGTGATAGCCACCTCAGACGGTGTGGTGAAGGTTAAATCTATACACGTGTGTGTACACGTGTTCTGCATGTGTGCGTGCATGCGTGTTGTATGTGTGCGTGTGCGCCAAGTCCTCCACCCTGTAGGCAATACTGGGCAGTGGCTGTCCCCTAGCACACCAGGCGGTGTGACCGCTCGGGCTCCCACCCGGCCCTCCCTCCCGGACAGCATGCAGGCCTGCGGTGCCACCTTGTGGCCAAGCCTAGCTCTGCGCCTCCCCGGGCCTGCCCTCCCCGTGCCTGCCCAGAGCGGGGGTGGCCGCCTTGCTCGGAGGCTCCTGATTCATGCTTGTTGCCCCTGCATGTGTCAATAGCAACTCCTTTCACTCTCAAAACTGTCCCCTGTCCCAGATATTGGGGCTTCCTCATCTCCGGTCGGCTAGGAGAGCAGCTGTGCAGCTGCAAAGGCTTGTGGGTAAAGTAAGCCCAGCGGCTGCCCCGGGCCGACCTGGCCCCCAGCTCCACGCCGCACGTGCCCTTCCTGCCAGCCCGGTGCCAGGCTGCACGGAGGGTGTCCACCTCCCGCCGCTCTTCGCTGCAGGGCGTTCGTGCTGCAGCAGATTCCCCGCAGCAACCTCCTCCTCCTGGTGACGGACCCCACCTGCGCCTGCAGCGTCTTCCCACCCGTCTTGCAGGAGGCCACGGAAGTCAAATATATCCTCCCAGCCTCGGGGACACAGGGGCACAGGAGGGCAGAGGGGTGGGACATGTCGCCGAGGGGCCAGCCTCCCTTGCCACCAACTCCCCGCCCTCCCCACCAAGCAGGGTGGTCATCTGCTCCCCGATCCGCCTGGGCCCTGGCGCTGCCTCCTGCCCAGAAGCCGCTTAGCGAGGCAGCCGGTCCCACCAGGGGTCAGGTCTTCAGACCGGGTCCCCCAGAGCCTCCGGAATCGGTTCCATCATCAAGTGTGTTCACCGTAACAGTGAACTCTGCACATAACGCCTCTGTCAAGTGTGAGAGGATGCGCTCCCAGAAGCTCCGCCGGCGCCCGGATACCTGCCACGCCTTCCATCCAGAGGTGGGGGCCGGGGTGGCTTCCACCCCCAGACCCTCAGCCCTGAGCCTGTGCCCTTCAGGCGTGAGTGTGACTGCACATGGATGGGTGCAGGTGTCCGGGGCACCTCCGTGGGTGACTCCGTGGTGTCATCCACCCGTGTGCACTCACGTTGGGCTCCGTGCCATTCATGCAGTGAGTCGGCAGGACCCGAGGGTGCTTGTATAAGAGGAGCCACGTCCCCCGGGGTCCGGGCCCTCGGGGAGTTAACATGCAGCTTCCCCACTGTCCTCACTGCACCTGGGTCCGAGCAAGGAAGAAACCGCCACACGCGTGATACTGCTGGTGGCCAGCCCTACGTACCCACCGCGTAGCTGGGTGCTGCCTCCGTGATGCGTCCTCGCTGGACGCAGCTGCCACACTTCACATTCATGCGAGATGCTCTGAGTCCAGAGCTTCCCGGAAGTCTTGCTAAGACAAGCCCCCACAGCCACTCCAGGGCTGCAGGCCCGCGGACGAGGCTCGAGCCCAGCTCCGGGGCTGAGTGGCCTCTACGCTCCCCTGGACAGCAGGGATCTGAGGTTGCAGGGTTTCCTCCACCTGTGGGAACGCCCCTCTCTCCCAGGTCTTGGCCCCTGTGTGTCCCAGAGACCCCCTCCCTACTGTCCTCCTCCTCCCTGGGGCGGTCACCTCATCTGGAATGTCCTGGGTTCGCAGGAGAATGCCCAGGACTGCGGTGGCACCTCGGACATCTCGGCCTCGCCCTCCCTGCTCCTGCTGCCTCTGTGTGCCTGGCTGCTGCCTCCCCGGCTGCTGCGGTGACATCTGCCCTGTCTGACCCGTTGTGCCAAGGTGGTCCTTTCAGAGACATTCTAAAGAGTCAGCGGGTGTGGGCTCCAGCTCTCGGCAGTTGGGTTCTCGCCGGTCATTGCTCATCCCAGTCTTGGGCTGATGGTCCCTGCCTCCTGGGGATTGCTGGACAGAACTGGACATCACTTCCCAGAGACCTTCCAGGGTGTCTGGTCCATCACCCCAAGTCTCGGTGGGCATCCTGCCCTTTGTCCTACCTCCTCTTTGGGAGCCTGGCATGAACAAAAAGGTTTAGTTGCATCCATTTTGCACTTAATCTCCAGAAGTCCAGGCCTGGCCGAAGGAAGCAGCAGCTGTTTCTAATGAATCTGGTTCATTAGAGTAGACCTGAGTAGACTCCAGGACTTAAAGGTTCTGAGAAGGAGCAGCAGAGTGAAGCCACCAGCAGAAAGGGCAGGAGGGGAGCAATGTGCCCACTGGAAGCCGTTTCCCCAGAGGGAGGTGTGCGGCGTGGGGGCAGCTCAGTCTCCTAGCTGCAGCTCAGAAAAGGGTGTGTGTGTGTGTGTGTTGAGAAAGAGAGGTAGAAAAGGCAGGGTCTTTTGTATTAAACTGGTTGCATATGATGTCCACAAACTGTTGCTATTAAAAAAAAAAATTGAAAAACATCTTTGCAAAGTCCTAACCTAAGGGAATGTTGCATCGTAGAAAGCCCGTAGGGTGAGATGCAGACTGCGTTCGATTGGAAGAGGGTGCGGTTTCAGGGGAGGCAGTGGGAGCAGCTGCAGCCCCGCAGCAAGGCCCCGGGAGGGAGCAGGCAGGCCTTCGGGGCTCCTGAGGGCTGGCTCCAGACCCCTCCCCTGGAGGCCCAGGCCCCACGGTGGGGTTGGGGGGAGGTGCCTTCTGGCTGTTCGTCTGCAGGAGAGACCACCTGACTCTTCCCTGGGGCCACTGGGAAGGGAGCTGCGCCCGGCACTCCTCCCCCAGGGTCTCGGCCGGCCGCAGCGCCCTCTACCCGACCCCGCAGACCTGGCTCCTGAGAGGCTGCAGCCTCGGGGCAGAGCAACGTGAGAAGCAGAACTGCAGAAACGCTTGGTGGCCTCTGAGCTCTGCGTTGAGCTAACCTCCCAGGAGGAGGTCCAGCCCGGCCCCACGAGGGGCGTGGCCAGCACAAGGCCTCGGGGGGCCTCCCCACCTCCTTAGAACACGTCGTGATCTTTGTCACGAGCCTTCCGTGTCCAGGTCACGGTTACTTTCATTGGTTTCCTGTCTGTGAGGAACCCCGTTCACAGCTGAACCCAAGCCTCAGGGAGAAGAGCAGGCCCGGAGCCCACTGGGCCAGTGGAGGGGGCGGGATGACGCCGGCAGGAGCTCAGTGTGACGTGGAGACGGCAGGCACGTTGCGAAGCCGCCTGGAGCAGGTGCGCTGTCAGCCCCGTGGCACAGACCAGGAGACCAAAGCGTGGCGTTAAACTGGCTCCTGGTGGGTGGATGAGCATCGTGAGGTTTGAAGGTGACGCTCATGTCGCAAGCCTACAGCTGCCCAGCTGCAAGCCGCAGGCATGACCACACTGCCGTCTGTCCCAGCGCCCATCCTCTGGAGGAGGGGACGGAGGAGCCCGTTTGGATGCCAGACAACAGGCAGAGGTCACAGGGCCCCCCGGCACCGGGAGCCTTTCTCCCGCCCCCTGGCTGTGGCCGCTGCCCTGCCCCTCGCTGCTGGGCCCACGCCACCCCGCGCTTCTGGGGCGTCATTGTCCAGATGGCGACTGCTGGTCTCCTTGGGACAGCAGCCCAGTCCCCCACCCAACCAGGGAGCGCGTCTCCAACTTCTCAACTGTCATGGCCCCGTAACTGGACCACCACTTGGAAAGTGCCGAGGCAGCCCCCAGCCTCTCCCGGCTCCTCTGCCCCATCTCTGTGGGGCCGGGAGGGGGCTGAGGCTGGACTCCCTCTCAGAGCCAGGGAGGGAGGCAGCTTCTGGTGAACTGCTCTCACCTGGGAGAACAGGGCGTGCTGGGCTTTGCCTTCGGAGTCAGGACCGGCTCCCTCTTCCTACTTCGGGGGAAAGACAGCAGGTGGCAGCCTGGCCCCAGCGGGAGAGCCGTGACCTTGACTGCAGAGACGCAGTGGAGTCAAGGGGGCCAGAGTCCTGAAGCCCCTTCTGTAAATGCTGTCGCCTTCGGACGACCGAGAACACCCGGCACAGGACAGAGGACTGCTGAGCCCGCTGCCTGGCCACCTGGGTGTTTTAGCAGCAGCACCGTCAGGTAGACGTCCACGTGGGGCTGTGGTTCCGAGGGCAGGGGGTAGAGGTGGGGAGGGAGGGAGGGAGCAGAGCCGGGGGCTGGGCAGGTCTGAGGAAGGTGACCTGCCAGCCACAGCATCTCCCTGAAGGAGGCTGAGGGTGTTTTCTGGTGGCGGGGGGCTGGGTCACGAGTGCCCCTCGCCCGCATCCCCTGCCCCTGGCAGGCCTGGGCACTGTCCCCTGGCCAGAGCAGCGGGGGTGGCCGGCGGGTGGCAGTGAGGGGCTCGCCTTCCCCTCACCTCGCTGGCAGGACCCGGTGGTGTGGGTGGCCTGCGCTCCGACTGGGCAGGACGTGCTGGGGACCACAAATTCTTCTCGGGATTCCAGAGCCAGGCCCGGGTTCAAACTCGCCCTTGTCTGCTTCCCTCTGAACATCCAAGGACATCCCGTGAGAAGGGGGCACAGAGACCCACCTGGCAGAGACCAGGGAAACCACGGAAGGCGAGCCGGGGCCCATCCCCAGGTAACACGCAAAGCCCACAGTTGTGTGTAAAATGAGAGAGCTACAAGTCGGTAGTTTCCCTGCAAAAACTAGGTCACCTGTGGCAAAGGCTGGGGCTGCCTCCTCTTCACTTACATGGAAGGGTCCACACCCCTCCCACAACCTTCCAGTCAGTACGCAGAGCCCACCCAATCTGAGTCTTTGTCTCAAGGATGCAGTGCAGCGCAGGGCGCCCACCTCCCGGGCTGTCTCCTCCCCTAGGAAACAGCAGTGGGAGCACAGGTCCAACCCTGGGGCGCCCGCCGCAGGGCCCGAGGCAGCGGGAGCCTGGACGTGCCCCCGTGTGGCCAGCTGTGACTTCTGTGGCCCTCAGCGCTGCCCCTTACAGCTGCACCCCCCTCCCCGTTCTACACCTGGGACCCTGGTTACGATGCGAGCAGGAAGCTGGGGGCAGGTGAGGTGGGCGTGAGCACTGACTTAACTGCCCATCTTCATGCGTTCTCCTGCCAGCCATTAAAACTCATCAGGAAGGTTAAACAGAAGCGCAAAGTAGACAAATGGTTAAGACTACCTTGCTAGACGATCTTACCAATCAAAAGTGTCAGAACACACTTTCAACTAAGAGTACACGAGAGACCTTTCAACAACCTGGCAGCCCGGAGCCCCCACCCCCACCCCAAGGGGCCTCAGATAGCTGGTTCAATATAGAAACAAGCCCAGTGCCCAGAGCGCGCGCTCTGGGAGCAACTCCCCAGGTCTTCCCCTGTCAGTCCGTCCACGGAGAGCTTTTACAGAGCGGTCTCCACACTCAGACTGGATGTTTCCAAGCATCGCTTAAGCTTCAGTGTCTACATTAAAGCTGGAGCGAGGAAAGCTGAAGCAGGACAGAAACACACACAGGCTCGTGTTCCACTGGGGTCTTTTTATTAGAAGTTGAGAACACAGCAGGCGGGAACGCCCACGGCGCGTGGGACCGTCACACAAACGCCTTCCTGGAACCCCAACCTTCAGTGATCCCCAAAATGTGCTTTGTGGCTTTAACAATTTATAAAGGGGGAGGGGGAATACTGAAAAGGCCACTCCTCAAGGGTGAAGGGAGGCAGCTGCAGAGGTCCTAACCAGCCGAGGGCCCAGGAAGAAAATTAACTCTGCAGAGCAAGCTGCTGAGAGTAAGGCATCCAGGCGCCGGCCTGGGGGTCCTCAGCGGGCACGGCGGGCAGGCGGCACGGACACACAGTGCGTGCACTCCCCGGGGGAGCCGGTCACTGGTTACGTCTCGGGGTTAATTCCATTTTTCTAAGGGTTTGTGCTGTGTTGAACCAGGTCAGCTCCTGCTCTGGGGTGTGGGGCGACTGGCTTGGCAGCGGCACGGGCGTCAGAGGGCGGCCTCGTCATGTACCCTGTGTCCCAGACTGAGACTCAAGAGCGAGCCTGGCTTCTTTCTGATGTGTGCTGCTGCGCCCGCGGAACGTCCTTCCACGCGGCCACCGTCCTGCTGGACCGTTTCCCGCAAAGGGTTGAAGTAATACTGTTCTCTCTCCCGGGCAGGGCACCAGCTCGCCCACGAAGCCTCTCACTGGGCCCACCCAGCACCCAGGGCGGTGACCGTCTTCAGGGCTAAACATGCTGGACCTCCTCCCAAGTTCTACAACGGGTTCTTTCTTCCTGGCTCCCAGCTTTTGATGGAACTTGGAAGGGGCTAGAAAGGAGAAATACCGCCCAGGAAAACCCCACACCGAACCATCAGACCCTTCTCGTGTCCCCAAACAGCCATCTGAGGACGCCGCCCGCCACACTCAGGGCCTCAGTGCTTCTGTCTCGCACCCACCACCCCGGGCTGTGGCTCGGTCGCCCGGAGTCGTGGCTGAGTGAGTGACCTGATCGGGCGATTCTGGCGGTCCACCTGCGAACGGTCAGAGTTCCGTGAACCAGGGCCTCCCCTGCCACTCTGACCTCTTAACAGGATGCCTCTGCACCTCGAGCAGCCTTTTTTTCTTACTTCAATCAGCTCCTAAGAGACGCACCTGCACCTTCACGGGTCCTACCAGACTCCCAGGCAGTAACAGCATCTCCTCTTAAAACTTCCCACAACGTCAAGGGGTGAAAAGGGATCTGGGAGTGCTGGCGACTCCCGGGTGGGTGCTGGGCTCGTTTCTAAGGGTGGGGTGCCGAGGCACCGGCTGTCACCCAGGTTCTTCCTGCCCGCGTGAGTGAGTCGGGAAGCGCCTGGACCTGTCATAACCCCTCCTGTGGCTGGCTCCCTGCCGGGAACCATGATGCCAAGGAAAGGTCCATTTTTATTTCCAGGAGGCACAAGGGGAGTTGGGCAGTGACGTGAACAAAGGGAAGCAGAGAGGGTTCTAGGGTTCCACAGCAAAGATACGGAAAGCCGTCGCCCCCGCCCGCCCCCTGCAACCAGCAAAGTCACCACAAAGTTGAAGAGGATGGCAGGAGGGAACGAGGTGGGCCCATGCCGACAGCCCCACACTCCTTTCTCCGCTGGCCCCAACACCCTCTGCCGGCACGAGTGAGTTTCCTAAGCAGGTGGCTCTGCTCCTCAGAAAGGGCCACAGAGTAGAAAGCAGGCCAGGCTCTCTGACACCAGCGCCAGGGCCCGGACCTAGCACAGCCCACCAGCCTTCACAGGGCGAGCGGCCCCGTGAGCGCCGGGCTGCGCGCCCTGCCCAACCCGGGCCCAAGGCCTGCCGGCCTTCGGAAGGCACCTTGGTGCACGAGGTGTACATTCTGGGGCTGTCACCTGATCACCTTACAGTCACTTGTGCAAAATGGGAACAGTGTGTGGTACTTGCATGTTACATTCTATACAAAAATCCTCCCTCCCTCCCCTACCCCTATGTCTTAGACATTTATATAAATTTTTATTTAAACAGTAAGTTAGAAATCTTATTTACATTAATTTCTTAGTTCCCCCAAAAGAACGTCTAAAATCACAGTCCCACCCCTTAACAGAATATAAATGTTCACCGAAACTGGTCTGTATCATTGTCTGAAGGTGGGAGGGGAGAACGGACCTCCAGCCACGCCGTCCACAAAGAGCAGGCTGCGACTCCGAAGCCAGCGAGCCCGGTCCAGCAGCGCCCTGGAGCGGCAGGCCCCAAGAACAAGTCAGGGCTGGGCCATCTCTCCTCTTCTCCACCCTGTGAGGGATTTATTTTTGTTTTCTCTTCCCAGTCGCGGCCCACGTGGAGCCCTGGGGCGTCCCAAAGCCCACGAGGCAGCTGAGTTGGGGGCTCCTCTGGCTCTGGCACCAAAGGCCGGTGAGGGAGACCTCCAGGCGCCGCCGGCACTGGTTCAGGGTCACAGTCCCTGGCCACTGGCAGGTGTCACAGTGCGTCCTCATCACTGCAGCCTCCGCCAATCATGAAACGGAACTCCTGGAGGTTTGAGACACCGTGGAAGTGAACGAAAGCGCCAGCAACCACGAAGATATGAAACAGCTGATGAGAGTGAAACTGGAGGGAAAAAGGGGGGGTGAGGACACAGACATTACTAAAGGTCGGCTGAAGACTCCAGGCGGTTCATGCTGAGCAGGGGGCACGAGCGGATGTGATGGAGCTCAAACTCGAGGAACCCACAGATCATGGAACATCTGTTAGGCATATCCCATACTGCTGTCCCCTCAGAAACCATGCTGTGGCCGGAAGCCTGAGACATGCGCACGTGCACACGGGATGCTGGAGGACCCAGCGGAGCGGGGCTGGCGCAACCCACAGCCCGGAACCCCAAGGACCCATGATGCCTGCAGGGGTGACAGACACAGGGTGTCTCCTCTCGGCCGTCGTGGACCAGAGCACTAGGACCATCCACGTCACAGACATGCCGCTCTCCTAGCGGGGAGCAGAGGGGTCCCCAGGATGGCTGGAGGGTCAAGACATCAGGCAGCTAGTTTCCTTCGCTCCAAGGCGCAGC
The DNA here is from genome assembly GCF_009834535.1 of Camelus ferus. NCBI lineage: Eukaryota > Metazoa > Chordata > Mammalia > Artiodactyla > Camelidae > Camelus > Camelus ferus. The sequence continues at coordinate 20,320,839 of NC_045729.1, read as the reverse complement.
GTTCCATAAACAAGACACGCCGTCAGGAGAGCAGGAGAGCAGGGCCTCGGCTTCCTCCTCGAGTCGGAGGCCGGCCGACACACATGGCTAACAGGGGTGTGTGTGGTGCTTCTGAACCGACTCGTTCTGCTGAGCACCAGGGCTCAGTGCACCCAACGGCTCTTCAGCCCTCCCCTTACAGCCTCCAAATGGCAAAGCACAGTGGCCGAACCACTCAGGGCAAGACTGACTTTAAGAGTGTGGACGAGAGGGACCCACAGTCACGTCCCAAGAGAGGCTTCCTTGGAGAACAGAGGGGATTTATTTTCCCAAAAAGGGGGGGGGGGGGGTGTGTGAGAGAAATTTCTCCTCATCAATGTCAAAATTGATGAGGCAATCTCAGAAGATAAATGGGACTGTCTGCAGTTTCAAAGATGGCCTGAGTGTTCTCTTTACTTCAAGTAGCCAGACTAATCAGCTTCATCTGTAAGCAGCAGTAACTCTGAGGACCGGAGTCCAGGACAGGCCCCGTCGCGAAACCACACTGCACGTGTCCAGCCGTCTGCAGGTACAGGACGTCTGTGTCCTGGTCCTGAGGATTATCCTCCCTGCCTCACCGTGAGCCACCATCTAGCTCTCCCACCAAACACAGGGAGAAGTCTCTCATTATAAATCACTGAATTTCGGTGTTAAAAATCTGCTGCCTTCAGCTCCTCCACGAGGAAGCCCAGACAGAAGGACTAGCTGTGTGAGCACAGGACAGGGGCCCAGACTCTGAAATTCCACTCCTGCCACCACCAGCTGGGACGTGGGCCCTGCATCTGCCCGAGAATGGGAAACCCCAAGAGCGGCGGTTTAGATGACCCGTGCACGGTGCCCCCTCAGACTGCCAGGCACTGGTGAGGTCAGTCACTACTGCACTGAGCGGCTGGAGACACACTCAGGAGGAGGAGGGAGGCTGGGATACAGATCGCGTGATGTTGAGTCTAAACATTTTCGATGGTTTCACCTTCCAGTCTGCCAGTGACCCACTAAGAGAAGGCCAGACGCACAGGAAGCGCCCGACCACACTCACCCAGATGTCACACTTGCCAGGAAAGAAGCGCTCGGGGATGCGGGCAGCGTACAGGGCTGCCCCTGTGATGTACAGGCCGGCCATGAGCATCAGCCAGCCGATCTGCCCGATGGTAGCGGCTTTCAGGGCCCCCTCTGCGATGACGTAGTGCAAGGTAGGGATGACTCCACTCAGGCCCAGGCCCAGAAACACTCCTGCGGATCATTAGAGAAGCGCGCAGTGAAGACGCAGAAGAGAGAGGAGGGACCGCAGCCCCGCACCAGTGCCTGGGAACTCAGTATACTGCAACAGCAGCTTCCTGTCTGGGAGGACAAAGACGGTTCCGGCTCTGGGGTTCTGCCCTGCAGACAGTACAGCGAGGCCCTAAGAGACCTGGTGACAAACGCACAGCGCCTCCTGCTGAGAAAGGCTGTCTCACAGGGCAGCGGTCTGCACCGGGGCGGGGTCTGGAGTCACGTGGCTGAGCCTTTAGGAATCAGCTCTAGGAGTCTGCTCCAGTCACCCCTAAGTGCTGCTTCCTCCGACAACGAACATGGAAAAGGGCTCCGAATGCAATCCTCTCCTTGACACCACTGACATCTGGGGGTGGGAGGATGGGAAGTGCTTCTGGAAGTTCCTATGGCCTGCAGAGAGGGGCCTGGGCGTGGGTTTCCCACCTCCCACGGCCCCCCACTTGTTCCCTCCTCCTCCTCCTATCCCGTCCATCCCAACGAAGAGGGACCTGGGCGCGGGCATCAGGGGACCGACTGCACTGCGCTGCGCTTGGGCCAGTGGACCCAGCCTGGCTCCGTGACACTGGGAGCCACCCCTGACCACTGCTCACGTGCTCACAGAAAGGGGAGAGGAGAGCTACAACAGTGTCGCTGACATGAAGTTAATTCTAACTTCTAGGTAACTGCAGATAAAGCATGGCTTGGGTTTTAATACAAAATGGTTTAAAACAAGAAGGCTGAAAGGAAAAGTAGTCCTTTTAATACTTCCTGTTCAACCTCAGCGAACACTAGGTTTGACACTGGGGCAGAAAACTGAAGACACGGCCCTGGCTCCAAGGAGCCAGTCCCCAGTCCAGGTGCTCAGTCAGGAAGGACTCAGCCAGGAGGCCCAGCCAGGGCACCCTGGGGCTTTTCACTTTCCACCGATCGCCTCTGAACAGGCATTAATCACCCCAAATATAAAAAGGCTCTTTAACCCTACATGGTGCCCATCGCTCTGGAACACGATCAGGTGGGACTGCAGCTCTCTCCACACACTTTAACATGAAAACACGTAACAGAACAAAAAATGACAATAAAAAAAGAACTGATCACTACAAAAAGTATACACAAGCTGAGAAGGACTCATCATTTTACAAAGATTCTGGAGCCGCAGCCACATGGACAGCATGTGGCCCTAACCTCAGTCAACATGAGCCCCCCAGCCCAGAGCTCCTCCGCCATAAGGCTGTGAGCTGATGAGGGGGCACTACGACCACATCAAAGCCCCCTGACAACAGGAATGATGATTTTTTTTTTTTAAACTGTTGAAACAGGAGGTAATTAAGTTTTACTTTTAATTTTTAATGGAGGTACCGGGAATTGAACCCAGGACCCTGTGCATGCTAAACACACACTCTAACCACTGAGCTATACCCTCCCCCAACCCCAACTTCATTTTTGCATCACGGGTGCCTGGCGTGATGCTTGGCAAACGGTGCACCTTTCATGAAGACTGGCCGGGGAGTGAGTGTCCAGCAGAACGCCCGGTCCTGCTCTTACCTGCTCTGACTCCCCGATACTGAGGGGTGGCGAACATGTCCCACTGGGAGACGATGATGGCTGCGATGCCCAGCACGCAGATGACGATCAGGTAGATGAAGCAAGGTTGCGGGTTACAGTAGAAAGAGTAATAAAGCCAAGGGACAAAACTGCCCATGATGAGGAGGGCAATGCCGGAGTAATCCAGTCTAGGGCAGAAAAAAGAAACCCCCCTTCACGTTAAAAGGACTGCCCACCCACCACAGGGCCCCTCCGGAGTCCCTGGCAGGCAGCACCAAGGACTGCCAGCCGCGCCGGGCGTTCGGCCCCAGCCCACGGGCTCAGCCACAGGCTGGTGAGCGACGTCACAGGTACTCACTTAGAGAAGAGCCGCGAGACCCCTTCTGAGTGGCAGTAGACTGTGTGGAACAGCCACGAAAAGGAGAGGCAGAGGATGGCGCCCAAGAAGAATAATCCGAAGACCACCTTCTCCTGCAGCGGGGCCACGAAGGAGATGTTTGGGCGGAACATGTAGAAGACCCCCAGGCACAGGAAGAGCACGCAACCTGGGGGCAGGGCGGGGAGGGAGAGGGGACGGCGTCACACACTGGTCATGCTTTCAGTCCTTCACAACCACAGCGACACCTGAACGAGGAAGCACTTCCAGGGAACTGAAGCTTATCCAAAGCGTTGGTCTACTTCAAACCTTGTCGGTACCACGTACTCCGCAGCCTCTCAGGCCGAGTGTACAGAGTAGCATGTATCTGAGGGCAGAACCCAGAAAGAAAACGAACAGCGCTGCTGCCTCCCAGCAGACTGAACAAGCCCACTTCTGCCTCTAGGCCCAGGGGAAACTCCATCTCTACAGCTTTTGGCATCTTGTGCTGTAGCCCAGGTTTCAAAGGCCCGCCCTGCATCTTCTTCGGCAGAGAGTGCTGGCTCTCTGCAGAAGAAGACGGCTCTCCCCCACCCACAGCTGTCCAGGAGCACCGTGCTTCTCGGGGCTTTGCCAGGTGGCCCGGCAGAGCCTAGAGTTAAGGACAGTGAAATGCCTATTTGGGCGACTTCAGAACCAGTTCTTGGGTGTTCTTCACAGTAAGAGTCATGTTCTTATTGCTCAGGGGAAGCCTGATTAACGTAAGACAGGCACAGAAATTAAGATGCTGAACACTGACTAAGTGACTCCATTTGGTCCATTTAGTAAAACACGTGCCCTTGAGCTAAAAGTCAGCAATAGAGCTCATCTCCGTCTGCAGCCTCCTCCCACTCCGTCAGCAGGCAGGGACTAGGAGCACAAGTGGAAATCAAACGTGTGATAAGAACCCTACGTCAAGTGGGGGGAGGCCAGACACGATGCGGTATATTCACAAGATTGTGCAACCATCACCACTACTTAACTCCAGAACACTTTCATCAGCCCAAAAAGAAGCCTTCCCCTGTTCAGTCATCTCCCACCGCCCCCCGATGACCACTAGTCTACCCTCTGCCTCTGTGGACTGCCCCACAGGGGTGCCCGTGTGCGCCGATCACACGATGCGTGGCCTCTGTGTCTGGCCCTCTCATTCCGGTTCGTGTTTCAAGGCTGACCCGTGCTGTAGCACGTTACCAGCAGCTCGCCCCTTTATGGTCATATAATACTCCACTGTGTGGATATATCACATTTTATGTATCCATCAGCTGGTAAGATATTCAGGTTGTTTCCACTTTTTAGCATTATTAGGAAAAAATTCATGTACACATTTTTGTGTGAAAATGTTTGCAGTTCTCCTGGGTACAGACATAGGATTAAACTGTTTAACTTTCTGAGCAACTGCCCAACTATTTCCTGTGGGGGCTGCACCGTTTCATAACCACCAGCACCGCGTGGGAGCGCTCATCCTCCCACACCCCGGCGGAATAGCCATTCTGGTGGGCGCTCGGTGGTCTCTCGCTGTCCTTCCTAAAACAGCCGTGATGGTGAGTGACTTTTCACGTGCTCACTGGCCATTTGTGTGTCTATTCCGATGCCTCCCTCACTTTTAAATCTGAATTGTCTTTTTACTGTTTAGTTTTAAGAGTTCTTTACTTGTTAACCCTTACCAGATAAGTGATTTGCAAATATATTCTCCCCCATTCTGTCAGTTATCTTCTTATTTCCTTGTTAACGTCCTCTGACATTCGAAAGGTTTTAATTTTGATAGAGGTTAATTTAGTTTTCCTTTGGCTGCTCGTGCCTTGGGTGCAAATTCCAAGTGTCACCTACTCTAGGGTCACAGAGATCTACACCTGTGTTCTTTCCTAGTGAGTCTATAGTTTGAGCTCTTGTGTTTAGGTCTCTGGTCCACCTTGAGTTAATTTTTCTACGTGGTGCAAATTAGGGCCCAACTTCATTCTGCATGTGGTGACTCGGTTGTCCCCAACCCCATCTGTTGAAAAGACTCTCCTCTCTCCCACTGTGCTGTCTCTTCAATGAGCAGTCATGATCACTTTCTACTTTATGACAAACTTAATTGTGAAAATTCTGAGTAATGACTTTAGAAAACCAGCTTAGTTCTGTTAAGTAACTACCTTCCTCTCCATGCTCATTAAAATATGATAACTCCTTTTGTATAGTGCCTTTTCCTTGGCCTGTTTTAAAGACATGTCTGAAAATCCAGTAGAGAAACATACAACTTGGCTATAATTAAAATCACTGCATAAACCAGGATGACCACAGAGTAAACCAGAGAAACCACATCATTAGAATCTAGAAAACAAAACCGGCAGATCCAAAATAAGTTCTGTCCTCACCCATCGCCGGGAGAGCAAGGGTGAGCCACGTCACACCACTGCCCTTACGTACCTAAGAGATGCGTCCAGATGTTGCCCGTCTCTGTGTGAATTCGGAAAATGCTCCTGAAGCAGGCCCGGAAGGAAGGCATGGGGGGCCGGTGTCCGTGCAGAAGGAAGTCGTTGTCCTTGAGCCAGTCTGGGAGCACGTCGTGAGGGATTACTCGCCATCGCCCTTCCCAGACCTGGGAGAGTATTATCAAACATGCATTCATCAGTGCTGCAACGCTGACAGCTGCCTCTTACCACATTGCTTCATAATGAGAAAAATGACTTATTTTTAGAAAGACAAATACATTCAAAAGGTATCATGTCCTATATTCTGAGTTTTTAAAAAACAGATTGAGGGAAAAAAATATTGGGGCGGGGTGGGGGGTATTCTTAGGAAAAGCAAAGAGTAAATAAACTTAGAGAAAACACCCAAAAGAGTGATTTCAAGCTTTGTTCCAGTCTGGCTGGAGGGAGGGTGGGAGCCGAAGTCCCACCCACACAGATGCCCACCCTCACCCCCACGACAGACCGCAGCTCTCCTGCTCCACGTTCCCTGGGCAGGGAAGGGACACAGCGTCACTCGTGTGCCCTGCTCTCCTCCCCCTCGACCGGCCTCCTGCCACAGCCAATACAAATGCATAGAGAAGACAGCGCAGGAGTCAGAAAATCTTGGATCCCTGCCATTAACTAGTTGCCTGAGCTGTAATTAAGTACAAATGTCAAGCCTCAGTTTCCTCATTTGGTAAGATGAGGACAAAAGCACTTCAATCGCTCCACCGGGCAGGTGTGAGGCTCAAAGCCCGTCAGGGAGTGAGCGGGCCCCAGCAGCCACCTGTCCGCTCCCCTGAGAGTTCACGGCCAACACTGGGGAGATTGCCCTTCAGCCCCCTCCCTGCCAGACTCTGAAGGACAGGGACCAGGGGTCCGCAAGCCCTCCCGAGAGCCTGCCAGCCTCCTGGCCCTGCTCCTGCCGATGTCTCTCTGCCCACAGGACACACTCCACAAGGGTCGCATAGGCCAAAACTTGCAACTTGCTTCTGGGAGTGAGAGCGGAGGGAGATCCAAGGAGCCGGGTGGGCCTGCAGGCTCCACCGGGGAAATGACCGTCCCTGCCCCGGCTGTGACAGACACCGCTGGGCCGCACCCGCCTCCGCTCCGCACTGCTGTCCTGCCCTGCTCCCCCTTGGCCTCCCTCATGGACATTTCAGAGAATGGACCCTCTGCAGGGCTTCAAAGTGAGGACTAGCAACTGAAGAACAGAAGTGACCCGTGACCCTCTTACAAGTCTCACTCACTCTCCTCCCCACCTCCCCTCTCACTTTCCAACCTGAAACCTCAGGCCTGTGCTAAGCCGGCCATTCCCTGCTTGTTCCTAACTCACAAGAAAACAGATTAATGCCAAAAGACTACTGTAGCTTTTCCATGTCTACAGCTAACAGATCTACCACTTACAACAGCAGCTGTTTAAGATCCTCCACAGGACTTTCTGGAGAGAAAAAGTCACACCAAGACACTGAATTTTTAAACCTACTTTGAACCTGAGTTACTGCTGAGATGAGCTCTACAAGATGCCACTACTGTTGCACTCTGGGAGAATTTTCCTTTCTAAGAGGGAAGGAAAGACAGAACTCAATCTTTACTCCCTCAAGCAATGCACAACATGCACACAGCTCTGCCGTGAGCCTGTGAAAAGCGCTACTGTGTTATCACAGCCAAAACAGTCAAAAAGAACGCTGTTCCTCACTAGTTACGTACGCATACAAGGCCAGAGCGGTCTTCCCCATTATTCTGAACAAGCATTCCACCCCTCTAAAGACCGAGCGCGGAGCTGTGCTTTCAGAACTACTCTGCAAGCAGCATCCTCTCCGGACACCGCCCCCACACGGTCAACCTGCAAGCCAGGCCTGGACAGGTCTTCTCCTTCCCGGGGGGAAGGACAGGGTCACAGCGCAGTCAAAGATGTGCCTGTTTGTAAGCCTGACAAGGACAATGCCTAAATCAAACACCTTAGCGATGGTCCACTGGGCTTGTGTTGGACCACAGAATTTAATTTAAAAACCCACTCCCTACAGCACACCCCCTCCCCCACACGCACGGCCTGACGGCTGGCGGAACAGCAGCAGCTGAAGGCTGGGGGAGGGGCCGAGGCCGCACCTGGGCAAGCGACAGCGCCTAAGTGATTTACTCCCCCTAGTCCGCGAGAAAAGCTTTTCCAAAGGGGACGCACACCAGCCAAGTGGCGGGATACACCATTTACACTGTCCGTTTACTTGCTTCCCGTCCAAGGAGCAAGCTCCCGTGCTGTCAGGTGGAGCAGACACCAGGGCGGGCCGGCCCAGGAGCCTCTTCCGCTCGCAAGCTGCCCAGGGAGGGTTATGGGAATCGTGATAATTTTTGTGACCCACTCATTTTTCTTCAGTAAATTACAGTCTGTAGCAAACAAATACCTTATTTATTCTCCCATTAGCTGTTACATTAGAGAGTTTTATTTGCTTTATTCTCTGTTTTAGTTTAGAAGGGAGAACAAAAAGACAGTCGGATCAGATACAGGACCCACTGGTCCATAAACATAAAAACCCCTAATGGTCAGTCACTAAATACTCAGCTTTGGGAGATTTAACACCAAGCTTGCTTTTTGAAAAACAAACTGTATCTTTTGTATCTCTCTGCTAATTCTCCTGAGACAGTGATTACCAGAACGGGTCTACTGTTTTGCTTGGCTTTGTCTTCACCAATTTTCAAACACTGATTAAAACTTCCTGGGCCCCAAGCAGACCCATAAATGTTTAGATCCCTCCCCACCCACCCACCTCTTTGTCTTAGAAGGGATGCCTGTATTCAGATTGTAACACTCTCTTATGAGTTCTGGTCCCAAGTACAGTACTCTAAGGCACCTGGCCTCAGTTACTTCCAGCGCCATCATGAATGTAGGAAAACCTAAATTGACTTTTCAGGAACTAAGACCACATGCATAAAATGTCTTGGTGTCATAACACCCACAAAAAAGCTAAGTGTCACAAAAAATTTTTCTCCAAATGATTAAGAGTTCTTCAGAAATACTTAGTAAGTGAATCTGTACACACAGAGACTGACTGACGTTGACTTTAGATCATACCTGCCAGGACTCCTGCAGCTCAGATGAATCAAGTGACCTGTACCAGTGTCCTTGACCATACACAACCCCAGTTCCAGCTACCAGACCCCCGCAGAGGTCCTAACAAATCAGAGAATGCACCAGCTGCAGTGAGCACTAGACGTGCGTGGAGCCTGATGACCTGGGGACCCCCTACCTGAAGGCCCCTCGCTCTCATCGTCGAGCAGATTCAAGGGACCTGCAGATGGCACGTTAGGACCTCCAGGCATCAGACTCCCCCAGTTTTGTTTCACTGTGTCTTGTCTAAGTGGTCAGCAAGGCCTGTCAGCACGTCATCATGGCTGCTGCAGGCACACAATGTCCTGTGCCTGCATCCTGTGCCTGCAACAGGGCTTCAGTCTCCGCTTCGCCACACGCTATCCCCTCCCCAGAGCATGCCAAGGGCGAAGGTATGCCCGGTCTCCTTAAAGGTTTCTGTCTGGGAAGGGCTGAATGCACAGGGCGGGCACCTTACCTTACAAACAAACTCCTCCATCCTCTCCATTGCGTGGTGGGCTTGCAGGAGGGGGGACATGCCCATGAACCCCTCGTCCTCCTGGGACGCCTCATCTCTGCACTCCTGCTCCTCCAGGCTCTGCAAGGCAATCACAGAAACCATCAGGGTCGGGACCAGGAGCCAATGGAGGCCAACAACACACTCTCCCTGAGGACTGTAATGAAATTCTCTGAAGGTCAAAACAAGAACTCAGACGAGTAACAACACAGGAAGTAACGTCAGTTTATCAGACAAGCATGAGCGTTGAAAATGAACGAGGGCTGCCTGATTCTTCTCGGACAGACAGATGGACTGTGACAACAGCTCACCTCTGTTTTCAGTTATATTCACAGGCCACACAATACTATTACACATATAAAGGTGACAGGTTACTGGGAGGGGGAACTCTCCAAGAATCCAGCGTTTCTCAACCTTTGTTTCACGAAGGTTCCACCTTCCCTCCTTGCCCCCACCCCTCAAGCATGTTTCAGACTGCTTCCCCATCCCTGTGAACTTTCAATTAACAGATGCAGTGTTTGTCTATGTGCACTGCGGCCCTTTGGAGGGCCACAAACCGCTGTAATAGTTAAGAGCGTTTCACTTCCTGCAACCAAGCCACTGTCACCAGAGAATGTGCCCCCACCCACAGCAAGCCCACCTCCTCCGACTCCCTTCAGACCTCGGTCTGGGCTGCTCATCTGACAAGCTGCTCACAGCTCCCGTCCCACTGACTGATGTTGTTTACTTCATGTTTACAGAACTTTACGTTTTAGTGTGTCATTTCCTAAACTAGATTCAGTGTGTGTCTCTCCTTCCCCATGGCTCCCAAGACAGCTCTGGGCCAATATTTTATATACTTATAAAGTGGCTGGGTTCATTAATGCTTTAAAAGATTAAACAAAAATTTAAAGGGATCGTGTCTTATTAAATATAAAACTAAAATAAAAATTCCATTAAAACATCAATTATATGAAAACAAAACAGCATGAAATTAGATTTTAAATTATTAAACATAAACATATATATGTATAAAATAGCTCAAATACTTATGCATGTTTAACATGTACTCGATTCTGAGAACACAGAGGAACAGAAACAAGGATTCAATCTTGATTCCCAGACAAATAAATCACGTCAGCAGTATCCATAAAACTACACGTAAGCACAGGGAACCACAGTTGAGTGTGTCCTGTACTATCCTAAGTGAACCTGACTGAGCTGCAGACAGTCTGAAACATCGACGTGGTTACTGACAGCCAGTTCGCATGGAGAGCGAGGCTACGTGCCCTTGGGTCAGTGGAGGACCGCTGACAGGGCCAGGTAGCCAGCCTCACTGGTGACCCTGCAGACCTAGGGAAGGAAAGCGAGGACAGGGTGCTCCCGGGGCAGGCACCCCCATCCCCACGTCTACAGGGAAGAGCAATGAATGGCAGGGAGCGGGGCGGGGGAGGGGGGGCAGCTGTGTCTCAGCAGTGCTAATCCATGCTTACAAAAAGGAAACGTACGTTCAGAACCTAAGAGGTGTGGTCTCATCTGAATGTCAAACAGAGAACAGGAAACAAGCTGGCTTGCCATAATGGACTGAGTGAGTGAAGCCAGATAAAACCTGATTACTGATAAAGGCTGTAATCTTTGACAAACTTAAATACCATCTCTCTGAGCATCAGTCTCCTCGTGTGTAAAATGATTTTCTCGATACTGAATCTACACTGCAGATCTGTTTTAAGGATCAAGGATCATGGACAGGAAACTCTCTCAGGGCCTAGGACTCAGAAGGCCCTCAGTAAGCGGCGCTCTTTATTATGACGATGCGCAAGGTACTGGGGACACTGGAGCAGGTGCCACAACCCAGTGGAGAGGACACACCCGTAAGCAAGGAACCACCGCAATGAACTGGTCAACGGAATGGAAGGGTCTGATGACGCAAACAGAAAAGAGAAAAGTGAACTCCGGCACTGCTGGGAGGTTTAACAGAAAGGTGCCATCCGAAAACGTGTTTCGAATTCACCAGTCAGACATAACAGGGGAAGCTAAGAGCATGCATCCAAAAACACAGCGCTTAGCACAGCAGCGGCAAAAGTCAACGTGATGGGAGGCAAACCCAGGTCAGTATGGACACAATCCAAGTCCAAGTGCCGATGGACAGAGGAAGGACACAGGACGTGGCAGAGCCAGCAACAGGCTGTCACTCAGTCACAAGAGTGCAGTCGTGGATAAGCCCGAGAACACCGCGCTCAGTGAAACGGGCCACACACAGCAACTCCTTCCGTGAAACACGTGGAACAGCCGAAACCACGGGCACAGAAAGTGAACATGAGGTGGCCGTGCACTGGGCTGAGGAGGAGGGAATTAAGAGTCATTCCTCAACTCCTCTTGGGGCGATGAAAAATCCTGGAAATAACGGTAACGGTTGCACAACACTGTGAATATAACTAACGGCACCAGATTGTGCAGTTTGAAGAGGTTAGAATGGAAAATTTTACGTTATACTTTTTGCTACAATCCATTTTTAAGAAGGTCAAGAGGTCCACAGCGGCTTTATTCATAATATCAAAACCTAGAAAAAACTCAAGTATCTATCAGGAAAAAATTGGGTAAACAAGTGTGATATTTACATAATCGAATACTTTACTCCTCACTAAAAAAAAAAAGAACTACACAAAATCACACCAGCGAGTAGCAGAAACACGCCAAGTCAAAGGAACTGACTGTGAAGAGACTATGTCACACAGATCTGTTCCCGCCAAGGCCAGCAATGAGCACAGACCCGAGCCGAGCTCCGTGTGAGGGAGCTTCCAGGGGAGGTGGGTAGAGCGAGGGGCGCTGCCGGGAAGGGGCGGAAGGGAAGTTCCGAATGACAGAGACAATCCGAATCCTGACCTGCACGGTCGTCACACACACGTCCCTGTGCTACAGTTATGATTTGAGTTATTTTATTTTACTGTCTTTAAATTACCCCTCAATACAATGTTTGTTGAAATCATTCAATAAAATGTTTTAAAAAAAAAAAAAAAACAAGAGCGAGGAATGGAGGCAGCTTCGGATACTGAGGGGCTTCAGACTTTGTCCTGCAGGCAAAGCTGAGCGTTTATAGAGGACGCAAGGTGCAGCAAGCTGCGTGTTCCCAGATTTGCATTTGGAAACTATCTGGCAACAGAGGGACGGTCAGACTGAAGAAGGGAAGCAAGAAAGGAAAGAAAGAAATTAAGAAAATACTTTAAAAGTCTAAAGCAGTTTGGTGTCAACTAGGGGTAACTTTACCCCCACGCCCTCCCAGCGGACATCTGGCAATATTATCTGGGTTCATTCTGACTTGTGACAAGTGGTGGGAATGCTACTGGCATGTGGCAGGAAGGCACCAAGATGCTGTTAAACATCCTACAAGGACAGCTCCTCACAACAAAGAACTATGGGCCGGAGTGTCACTAGTGGTTGAGAAGCTCGGATCTAAAGACATGAGGGGGTCTGTACACCTGAAGCTGTACATGCCACAGCATATTTTACCTCTGAAAAAGAGAACCAGTGTGATAAAGATGAAAGGCCTTGAAGATCAGTCTAACATGAAAATAATTCATCAATCTGTTGGGCGTTTATCTGCTCTAGCCCAACTCAGTTCAACAGAGCACTTCAGTTTAACAAATACTTATAAAAGGGATTTTTTAAAGGTAAGTAAAATACAGTCTCTGTCTTGCATGAGCTTATCACCTTAACAGGGGGCTGAATGAGCCCCATAAATGACCATAACAGAAATAAGGTACATTCAGTTTTAAGACAGAGAGCATGGGGCCCAGGAAAGGCTGCATGAGGAGCAGAATCCTGTAAAGATGAAATAAAAGAGGAAAAAGGAAAAAAAAATTCCATTTTGAGGAAAAGACCAGCTCAGTTCAGCCAAAACTTAGGATGCACTGAAGAGCACCATCGCAAGACACAAATTACATACTTCAACACTAGCTGAAGTCAGTAGGCAAAGAGCCACAGAGATCCACATTCGCAGTACCACCCACAATTAGAAGTCAAAAGTCAAGGAATGCAGGCTACCCAGGGCTGGGCGGTCGGCCCGCACGGAAGTCAGTGAGGACTGGGCCCGCCCGCACTCACACACGAGGACGAAGGTCTGGGGCCCCTACGTCAGCGCGACTTCATCACACACTCAGGAAGCTCTTGCCCAGGAAGGTAAGGATACAAACCAGTAGATACCTTTATTATCAGCTTTAGGAACTTCTCAAAAATTCACTCAAGTTGAGACTGCTCCATCAGCTCCTCGGTATAATAACTTGCTGAATTAGGCAAACCTGCTCACTTATCAAACAAATATTTGCTCACCAAGAGTTGCTTCACCAGCCCTGAACTATCACAGCACAAACTGCCCAAGGCCAACGTGCTCTCTGCATTGGAAGGGCTGCCTTAGACCACCGAAAGCCAGACCCCAAACCCTGCAAACAGCCACCCACAGCCTCTCCTTTCTAAAACACCAGGACTCTGCAGGGTGGTGCTCACTCTTACTGCAGGAAGCAGTACACTTGGCTTAGTCCGATCAACAGGTTATTCTGATGGTCTTTTTGGAAAGCTGACAGGTTGAATCCAGCCTTAAGTTTAGAAATCTGAAATGTGAAGTAAGGGTATTAGAAAGCTGACTTCACTAACAACATAACGGGTTAGTGGAAATCAAGAGTTCCACAAAAGACGGCAGCCGAGGGAGTGAGCACCGCTGAGTGTGTCTCTGAGACTGCCCAAGAGTGAGTGCAGCGTCGGGTCTGCAGGAACGTTCATTTTGGCCAGCCTAGAAATACGTGCGCTCTCGGCCTGCGACGACTAGTCACCTCCATCAAAGCTTGATGGAAAAGAGCTTTAAAATCACCCAACTTTTTTTCTTATTCTTACAAAGCATCTCTGTCTGATCACAACTACATTTCCTAAGCAGACCTCCTCAAGAAAATGAAGTAATCGGCAGACAGGAGCCTATTTACGAGTTAGCTTTCTTAGGATAAACTAATATACGGCGGCTTTCTTGTAAGTTTGGTGAAAGCAGTTCAGTTCGAGAGAGTAACTCCTGGGCTGAATGAAGAAAAGTTGGCTCCTAATCCCCATTTATGAAGAATCTGGAGCAGAGGAAGAGGAGGACAACCATGAAGGCTGCTCTCTTTTTTTCAACTTAATACCTTGAAAATTCAGATATGAAACGAAGCCATAAAACTAAAGACTGGGGTAGCCTGGTTTGAAGCGGCTTTTTTGTGTTTTTGTCTGTGGAAACTTAACAAAACACAAACTAAAAACTTCAGCCAAGACAGCGAAAAGAGCCAAGGCTCAGAGTCAGAGGCCCAGTGGCTCTGGCCACTCCCAGCACCATACAACAGCACACATTTCAAAAAGGATTTTGGATGGTGGACGGACACGACCAGGATTCTGAAGGTCTGGATCTTTGGCCCCGCTAGTCGGGGCTTCCTGGCTACCAGACCTCTGACTCCTCGCACCCTTCACCCATCACTCCAGCTGCACCGAACGTCCTGTGGCTCCCACACCAGTGCACACCAGTGAGACTCCGCACACGTCAGCTACTGTTACTACTGTTTCCTAAAAGAACCATGCTACTCTATTCTTCGTGGGGGGAAGTAATTACGTTTATTTATCTATTTATCTTAATGGAGGTGCTGGGGACTGAACAGGAGCGCGTGGATGCTAAGCACACGCTCTACGCTGAGCTGTACTCTGCGCCCCCCCTCCATGCTGCTCTTACTTCTGGGTCTTCACATCTGCTGTTCCCTTTGCCTGGAAGGCCCTTCGGTCCTCTCAGCTAACCCTGCAACCCAAGTTCTCCCTCCCAGGTGCCCAGCTGCAGGCAGTGCTGCTCCCACAGTGCCCTGTGCATACTATCACACCGCCCTGTGCATACTATCACACCGCACGGAGCACAAATGCACTGACTTATTATTTCTCTAGACTATAATAAGCCGCTTTAGGGCAGAAACCATGTTTTGTCTCTATTCCCAGAGTGCCACCGCGTGGTAAAGAAACTAAAAGCATCTCTAGAAAGAACAAATGCGTGCATACATCTACTAGACAACTCTTGGTGTTCCTTGCACTGTCACATTCTAGGAACCAAGTCTGGGTACTTGAAAGAAAGTCTGTGCTATTTATTAGAAATTAGGAAGTCAGAAGGAAAAGCTGGTGAGGGAGGAAACAGGCTAAATCAGTTCAATGTGGACAGTTAAAGGTCCGATAAAGAGGTCAGTATTTAGATAACAGACTTAGAGATCACCTTTGTGAAAAGGCTGTTGCAGTCAAGGATGGCTGAGACAGATGGCTGAGTCCCATGTGTTTATCAGGGTTTACTGCAGTCACATCAGGTGAGCACAAAGCACGGTCACGGCAGCAGAACTACTGCTCGCTGCACGCCAACCCCACGCCACACACTGCGCTAAGTGCTGCACGCAGGGATCACACCCCCGTAACTACCTTCGGAGGAGCACTTCTGTTCCCACTTGTTAATGTGGAAACCCAGGGCAAGCATGGTGAATTCAGAAACGGAAGCCAGGGCAAACTGCACGGCTCAAGGTAATACTTTGACTCCCGACCTAACGACATTATCTCGTGTGTAACGCTGTAGTGACTTAGACACACATTCACTTAAGGTGACCTAAACTCATAGTCAGTATCTATCATCTATTTTTTCAAACTAATATTAACAACACAACTATCATGAAGGGGGAATGTTAAATACTTGTGATATTTAAAGGAGGAAAGGGGCTACTTCCTGAACCAGGCTTTCCACTCCCAGGTGCACAGCTAACAGAAACACACCTGTATTCAGCAGAAGACAAGCACCAGAATATTCAGAGACTCTATCTTTACAGCCCCAAACGAGAAACCACCCCAGACCGCCTTCAACAGAATGAATAAATAAAATGCGGTATAGTCAAAGGAATACCAGAGAGCAATAAAAATTACTGCTACACCAAGTAAATACAAATGGACTTTCACAAACACGATGCTGAGTGAGAGAAGCCAGACACCAGAGTAAATACTGAATGGTTCTAATGAATGAAGCACAAAAACAAGCAGAATTATCTACGCCATTAGAAGTCAAGATAACACCACCTGTGTGGGAGGGGAGCAGGCAGACTGGGCCGGGTGGGGGGTGAGGAGAGCACTGCGGGTGCCTCTGGGAGTGCTGGTGGCACAGGTGTGTCCAGAAGTTTATCCCACTACCCACTTACAGTATACGCACTTTTCTACATGCACATACTTCAGCAAGGTTGTCATTGTTTTTTCTTTTAAGGACCCTCCCACTCAAAAACAGTGGGAAATAATTATGTAGAAGAGACCAAGGATTCAAATCCAGTCTCTCTGAACCCAAAAACCCTGCTTTTTTTCTTTTACCAAACTGCTTCCTTGGAGATTATCTACCGGACAGAAATGGCTTTGCCAGATACAAGCAAACATGGTACAAGTGATAAAAGCAGCCATTAAACAGGGCCGCTTGAGCAAAGGCACCTAACTGGATGATCACTACCACGCACCACGGGGTCTCCTTCCACAGCTGTGGCCATCTGTGCACACAGTCTTTTAAAATGTAGTAAAGGCAAATAACCATTGGAATGACCAAATCACACTTCTGACAATAAACCAATGAACAGAAAATCCAGCCCCCATGAAGGAAAAAAATGCATGATCCTCCAACAGAAGTCCCAGCATGTAACTCACATAAAGCCAATGGGGTCTCCATGTCCTGGCCTGTAAAACAAAGATGCAGCTGATACCCACTCCAGAAGGCTACTCTGGAAGGAATGAGATGGCACCCACGAAACTGCTTAGAAAACTGCCTCGCACAGCACAAGGGCTCAGTAAGCGTGCGCTATCGTTGCCCCTCTGATGAATGACACAGCGCACTGAGTCTATCTGGATTACACACACGAGTTAAGTTTCCCGGAACATCAGAATAGTACACCCCATATTCTCCGTACCTTTATTTATGAAAACTGCCTGAGACAATTCTGACAAAGAGCTCTGAATTGGCTACTGGTAAGTTCATTCAACAACCATATGTTATACGCCCACCAAGAATCAAAAACTGAGCAAGAATCTGAGGATGGGGCAAACAAAAGGCAAGATTCTTTCCACCATGGAACATACAGTCTACAAGCAAAAATAAGAACTAAACCATCTAATCACACACACAGAGAGAGGTACGTACTGTGGGGGAACATGAAGGCAGGATTAAAGACAGCAGTGCACCAGGACACAGTGGAGACAGAGACCTGAGAAGGGCTTCTCTGAGGAAGGGATACTTAACCTGAGCACTGAGGAGCAGCAGCAGCAGCCACAGGTATGGATGTGAGAACACCCAGGCCAGGGAAAGAGCCACACGTGAAGGCTCTGAAGCTGGACAC
The DNA here is from genome assembly GCF_009834535.1 of Camelus ferus. Lineage (NCBI taxonomy): Eukaryota > Metazoa > Chordata > Mammalia > Artiodactyla > Camelidae > Camelus > Camelus ferus. The sequence goes on along the minus strand of NC_045729.1, from coordinate 20,303,237 downwards.
AGTCCAGCCCACTTAACGAACTGAAGTGAGGCCAGGGTGGCTGCAGCTCGTGAACAAGGTAGAGAACGTTCAGCTTGCTTCCTCTTCCCCCAGGTCTCTGCGTGGCTGGTTCCTCATCATTCAGGCCTCACTCATCTCAAACATGCTCCCCTGAGAGGCTTCCTTCTACCACTCTATCTAAAGAATCAGGGAGGGGACAGGGCATGGATGGGGGAGCACAGACGATTTCTAGAGCAGCGATGCCATACGGATGGACACACACGATTATACACTCGTCCAGACCCCTAGGATGCGCAGCACCCAGAGCGAACCCCAGCGTAAACCCTGCACTCTGACTGATCATGATGTGCCAATACAGGTTCAGTCACAGCAAACGTACCACTGCGGTGGGGATGCTGATCGTGGGGGAGGCGAGGCAAGTGCGAGGACTGGGCCTATGTGCAAAATCTCGTACATTCCCGACTTTGCTTGGGAACCTAAAAAAATGCTCCTCTAAAAAAGGTCTTAAAAATAAAAATTCTGGAATGACACCAATATCACTGGACAAGTAGGACTGCGTCACACTGCAAAGCTCCTGCACAGCAAAAACAACTGACAGTGACAGGGTAGCCTGTGGGACAGGAGAGGACATCTGCAAACCACACATCCGATAAGGGGTAAACATCCAAAATATATAAACTCCTGTAACTCAACACACACACACACAAAAAGCCTTAAAAATGCATCTGATAAGAGGTAAACATCCAAAATATAGAAACTCCTGTAACTCAACACACACACACAAAAAAAGCCTTAAAAATGTGCAAAGGACTTAAATAGACATTTCTCCAAAAGCCACACAGATGGCCAGCAGGTGTATGAGTGGGAAGCTCAACCTTTACTAATCATCAGGGAAATGCAAATCACAATGGCAGTGAAATGCCCGGGTCACACCTGCCAGGACAGCCATCATCAAAAGAGCGAACAGTGTAGGCGCTGATGAGGACGTGCGGAAGTCAGCACCCTCGCACGCTGCGGATGGGAATGTAAAATGCTGCAGCCGCCACGGAAAGCAGTATGGAAGCTTCTCAAAGAATTAAAGTAGAACTACCATATGACCCGGTCATCCCACTTCTGGGTATTCATCCCAAAGAACTACAGCATGTTATCTGAAGAGAAATCTCGAGCAGGATTCACAACAGCCAAGAGGTGGAAACAACCTAGACAACCATCCGTGGGTGGACATACACGTATCAGTCGACTACTATTCAGCCTTCAAAAAGAAGTCCTGTCACCTGGTACAACACAGAACCAACCTGAGGACACTGCGCAGTGAGAGAAGCCAGTCGCAGGAGGACAAACACTGCGTGATTCCATCTGTGTGCGGCACCTACAGCTGCCAGCTCACAGAAGCAGAAAGCAGGACGGTGGCTGCCCAGGGCTGGGAGGTGCGGAAAATGGGGACAGGGTTTCGGTTGTCAAGGTGAAAAGGTTCGAGGGTCTGCGACACAGCAACGTGCACACAGCCAGCAATGACGGGCTGGACACACTGACATTCAGGGCAGGCGATTTCACACGGTGTGTTCACTGCAGTGAAGAGAAAAGGTAACCCCAGCGGTAGTGCTTGCTGGCTGAGCAACTGCCTTGGCCTTGGGAGCACCTGAGGGAGACTCAAGCTGCTCGGCCTGGAGGGGGACGTGTCAGCTGCTAGAACACAATGTTGTAAAAGGTCAACAAGAAAGCAAAGCCTTAATGTGGAAGGAAGTCCTTGCCCCAAGTATCTGTGAAACTTCTTTTAAAACAGTGATGCTAGTATGAAGGCCAAATCACACTAAACTTACTGTAAGCAAACCTTTTATTAATCCTCTAAGTTAGGAATCTGTTCTGTGCAAGTAGGGACACACGTACACAAAAGGACACAAGTCATCTTTCAATGTAGCACCATCTAGCCAAGAGTATAAAGTTAGCTTACAGAGTGTTACCAAGAATAAAAGAAGAAATAACCTTAAATCTCCTGCCACAATACTCCGTTATTTCTACAGTGCTCTTGTGAAATTCTTACTAAAGACCTGGAAAGACAAGACAACCCTCTGGAGTTCAAACCAACACCCCTACTACCCACCCAATGAGCTTATTTCTTAGGACGGTAAAGATGCAGTTCGAAGTAGAGGCTTTCAATGCTTTTGACTACAAGCCTCAGTAAGAAATGTATGCAGTATTCATATCTATCTACACAAAACTAAACAATTTCATCAAAGAACATAGTTTAAACGTATGTTACATGCGCCTCAATTTCCTTACCCTCTCTGCTGTCTAATTAACACTGCTCTAGTACCAAAATACATCTCACAAAGTACCAAAGGGCTCACCAGTCTGAGAAAAACTGCTTTGGAAACACAGCACAACATGCTACATTAACTGCAAGGCTCCGAAGCACAGGGCAAAACGACGCTCACACTGCGCTCCAGGTGCAGCTGCCTGAGGAACTGAGAAGCTGCTCTCTTCTGTGCGAAGCGAAAGATTAAAACCTGCCTTCTTTTCCCACAATTCTACTGACTCCCAAGGTATGCACTGGAGATGAACTCTATCTGTAGTTCCAGAAAGCAATTATTTTCTCCAAAAATAGAAGTGACAATGCCATCACTAAAGCGTTGTAAGGGTCATACGGTAGCGACAAAAGCCCGTGTCCTGTTGTAGACAGGACAGGACAGCGTAAGCACAGGTTTGAGTGGCAGCAGAAGAGGCGTGACTAGCACCTAGCTGGTTTAAGAGTAAGAGACCTCGAACTGTCCTGAACAAAACTCACAAACGTGCTCAAGGCCGCTTTTCAGGCCGGCCTCATTCTAGCAAAGTCCCCACACTTCTTTCAATATCCTCCCTCCAGCCACATGCCCACAAGCTTGTTTTACTTACCATCCTTCCGCTTGAACTTACTTTCTTATGAGAGGAAGAAAGGGCAGCTGCCTCTACCACGGGCCCCAGGTCTGCGTGGTGGGCGCCATCCTCACCGCTGCTGGTGCCATCAAGCTGGTGCCCCTTCCTGAGCCTTATGTCTGGCTCTGGAGTCCTGCTGTACCCCAGTCGGTGTTCTGCTGTCTCGTTCATGGGATACCCAAGCCTTTCTTACAAAGAGGTCTTTCTTTCTGTCCCTGCTTCTTGGGAGGATGGGCTTTTAGGATAGTGAGGTGACCCTAAGGAGAGAAAGCTTTGAATTAATATATTTGACTGAGTGCTGGGGGAAGACACAGGTTGTATTACTATACATTAAAACTTGAATTTTCTATAATCATTAAGAACAATAAAATAATCATGTATTTTTTAAAAACCCTGTATTTGTTGACAGGAAGGACTGCCAGAATCTATTTTTAAATGAAAAAAGCAGAATACAAAAGACATGTTTAACATCTGCGCATTCATATGTTATAAAAATATTTAACTGCAAGTAAGTATACATGTACACAGAATAACTACTTAGATTCTCAAAACTGTGTTCTTGGTACAGAAGCAGACAGGGACGAATCTAGGGTCTGGAGTGAGAAGGCTTAGTTTTCATTTTGTTCTGCCTGTTTGTTTGTTTTTTTTTACAATATGCCATACTTTCTCAATTAAAAAACATACCTAACCGCAGAACGAATATGTATTGCAACTAGGTTTTACATATCCAGTTTCATTTAAATCATCACAATGAACCATCCTGTTGTTTTTATTTCTACTTCACAGGTGAGGAAACCAAAATTCACCATATTTCTACGAAATAAGTAAGACGACGTCTCTGACTGAAGTGGCATATATTATTGGTAACATTTTGATTTAAGTTGCTTGATGTCTGAAACGCCAATATTTTTTACCTGCTTTGAACTCTAACTAGACTGCCCTGGAAGGCAGTACTCAGGCCTTTCACACCCCTGTGAGTCCCAGAAAGCACGATGCACCTAAATGTTTAATAAATACGACAGGTGACATTCAAATATTAAGTAGCAAAAAACACTTCCAGAAACCATCGCTATTTCTCTAAATTGGACTGCAGTAAGTTTCCTGGGAGTTTAATAATTAAATTAATAAAAATCCTTCACCCTCTACCTCCTAACTCACAGTACAAAAGCTTAAAATTTCAGAGATTTAAGTTACATATCCAAATAAGGTGATTATCACAGCCAATCCAACGGGAAAGACTAAAACAGGAAGAGGCCAGGGGACTTGCTATGCACATAAACCCCATGAGATTCAAAATTCTTACTGGGGGAGAGAAGGAGCAGGGCAAAGTGGGAGGGCCTGGATGCCATTAAAAATCGGCAAAAGGTTAACATCTGCAAATCTCAAAACTCCCAGACTTACCCCCCACCCCCGCCACCACAAGGCTGTTCACTCTGCTGGCAAGTCTTTGTTTTGCAGATGAGTTCACGAGCAGTGTTCTCTTTCCTCCTTTTTTGTCTTTGGATCCCTCATGAGTGGTATCACTCGGTACTTTTCTTTCTCTTTTTGTGACACATTGTAACTGACTATACTTCAATTTAAAAAAAAAGGTAAAGGAGTGTTCATATATATACCTACGTGAAACTGAGAATTAGCTCAAGAGTTCGAATTAGAGTAAGAATTAGCCAACTGTTAGTTTCATAAATCATTTTAGTTCACTGTGGATTTCTCCAGAGCCCTCTAAAGTTTTTAGAACAAAAACAAATACAAATCTTTAAGGATAAGCAAACCTGGGTATGTGCCTGTCACATAAGGGCCCAAGCAAGCACTCAGATCATAAACTATGCTATCAATACCCAATTCTGAAAGAGGAAACAATGCTAGTGATTTATATTTACTTATTTATTTACAGCTCACAAAGCTGTTTCACACCCACCACTTCATTGTGTTTCATGGAAGAAAGAAGGAGCTAAAATTTATTGCAGATATATAAAGCTAAATTCTGTACAAAGAATTTACACGTAGTTTCTCTCACATAATTCTTATATTTAGTCGTCTGAGGTATTCTACCCCCCCCCCATCTGACAGATGTGGAAACTGAGGCTCAGAGATCAGGTAACGTGACCAAGGCCGTTAGCCTCTAAGAGCAGCTGGAAAAATAAACTGTCCAGCTGTACATAGATAAGTGACTGTCTTGCTATGAAGAGTAAAAATTAGGGAAAGTGGAGCTAGGCTTTAATTTGCTCTAAGATTCTTAACAGTAAAAAGGAGTGAGGTGAGAGATGGAAAGTATTCCAGAGTACCATCATGTGTTATCAGAAGAGTTCATCTCTTCCTCAGAAAATTCTCACTGGTCAAGCTTCTATGACCACCATGTGGTATTACACAGAGCTGCGGCAGGGCGGGGCGAGGAACCCAACACGAACAGAAAGCAGCTGGCAGGAAGGACAAGTGGCTGAGGGGTACTCAGTCTACGAGCAGATGCGGAAATCCTACGCAACCCGACCCCTGCACCTTCAGCAAGCAGAGCAGATCTAAGGTTGTAAATTAAAATCTCTGGGAGGCCAGGAAGTGGTGATGAGGAAAGAAAGACAATACTACGGTAAGTTTTTCAAATTCCTACACTGCCAACCACTTTCCAGTTAATGTGACAGAGATCTTCCTTCCAGCATGGTTCTCTAAAGACTCGCCATCTGCCATGGATCTTTAAGGTTGTTCAAAAATTAGGATATCGAGTCTTCAGATTCTAAGGGCCAGTGGAGTAACGTCCCTTTGTACTAGCTGGGACAGAGCGAGTGGGGCGCGGCTTTCTGCCTGGTGGTAGCGCTTTCTAGCTCTATAATTAGATTGCTCAGCAGTAGAGGACAGGCTGCAAAACATGTCGCATGGTTTGTCCTCTGAAGGGAAAGCAGCCAACCCCAAGGTGACCTGCAAGCTGTGCACTGAGATGACCCCAGTGCAGCCTGCCACTCCACGCTGAGGTGCGCGTCCCAAGCTGGCGCACGCTACTGACATTCCTGGTGTCAAGTTCACGCTCTCGCCTGATGGAACCGGAACCGCGAGCGGCACAAGACGTTCTACACGGAAGCGTGGCTATGCTGCCCCTTGTCACCTCCGCTTTCAGCCTCCACTGTGCCGTCAACACAGTGCATGCAAATCTGAACTACTAACAGTGAAATGAGATTATTTTTTAGGACGGTAAAGTTTATTTCAACAATGAGACCAGCAGGGTTACTAAAGGTACCAGGTTTTCTTCTGAGTAGTAGCTATTTTTTCTCTTTTTAAATCACTATTAAAAATAAGTACTAGATGTGTTACCCTGACTGGCTTAAGTCTTTAGAGAAACTTGCTGGAAAATTTCTGTCACACTAACTGGCAAGGAAAGGGGTTGGACCTCTTAAAATTAACACTTAAAAATCTTTACTACAAATGACCGATAGGCACATGAAAAAATGCTCAGTATAACTAATTATCAGAGAAATGCAAGTCAAAACTACAATAAGGTATCACCTCACACCAGTCAGAATGGCCATCATTCAAAAGTCCACAAATGATAAATGCTGGGGAGGGTGTGGAGAAAAGGGAACCCTCCTACACTGTTGGTGGGAATGCAGTCTGTTGTAGCCATTGCGGAAAACATCACGGAGATTCCTCAAAAGACTTACCATATGACCCTGCAATCCCACTCCTGGGCATATATCCAGAGGGAACCTTAATTCAAAAAGACACCTGCACCCCAATGTTCACAGCAGCACTATGTACGATAGCCAAGACATGGAAACAACCTAAATGTCCATCGACAGATGACTGGATAAAGAAGTTGTGGTATATTTATACAAAGGAATATTATTCGGCCATAAAAAATGATAAAATAATGCCATTTGCAGCAACATGGATGAACCTGGAGAAGGTCATTCTAAGTGAATTAAGCCAGAAAGAGAAAAATACCATGTATCACTCATATGCAGAATCTAGGGGAAAAAAAAAAAAGACAAATGAACTTACATATAAAACAGTAACAGATTCACAGACATAGAATACAGATTTGTGGCTGCCAGGGTGGAGGTGGGAGGTAAGGGATAAAGTGGGAGTTTGAGATTTGCAGACACTGACTGCAAATATACAAAGTAGATAAACAAGTTTATACTGTATAACACAGGGAACTATACTCAGTATCTTGTAGTAACCTATGGTGAAAAAGAACATGAAAATGAATACATGTACATTCATGTATAATGGAAGCATTGTGCAGTACGCTGGAAATTGAGACAACATTGTAAACTGACTATACCTCAATAAAAAGCTAAATAAATAAATAAGTTTTACAGTGATGGGGGAAGAGCGGGGGGTCTTCAAAACAGCCCGCATCTATTTCTCTCCACTCCCACTTCCTGGTTCAAGGTGACGCCATCTCTCACCTGTCTTGAGCTTGTGTCCCACCCCCCTCCCCTCAGACCCAGCCCTCACACAGCAGGCACAGTGGTCCTGACCAAAAGGCACGCCCTTGCTGGGGGCCCTCCAATGGCTTTCCTTTACACCTAGGAAACCTCTTGCCCGGCTTATGAAACCCTAACTGACTTAGCCCCTCTCTGTGGCCTCCTTCTGAGCCACGTGGCCCTCGCCCACTACATTTCAGCCACAAGGACCGCCGCAGCTCCGAGGGCTCCACGCAGCCTGGATGCCAAGGCCTGGGGAGCCCACGGCCCAGCTCTTCCCCAGGCTGGCCCCATCCCCACGTGCCGATCCCAACGTAAAGGTCACCTCCTCAAAGAATCGTCCTCTGACCACATATCTCAGTCACTCTTGACCGCCTCACCTGTCCCTCTCGGTCACAGCCCGTCTCTGACACTTCCATTTCTTTGCTTGCTAACGGTCCTCTCCCATGGGGCTGGAGACTGCTGAGAGAAGAGGCAGTATACATCTCTACTCCTGCACGCCCAGCGCCTGGAGCAGCCACTGGCGGACAGCAGGCGTACCCAGGAAACACGTGCCGCGTAAGTAAGGAGCGGATTACCACCCCCACTTCAGAGAAATTTCGTGGGCAGACACCAAGTTCCCTGACTTCCCCCATCTCCTGACACAACCCCTTTACTCTTCTCGCTTATTAATTCTATTTTAGCACCTGTTTAGTTTCTATTACAGAGCCCGTCAGAATTTCCCACGTGCTTGTTTACATGCCTGTCTTCCCTCCTGAACAGAAAACTCCTCAGGGTCAGAGAGCCCTTTTTTGGAATCCATTTTTGTATCCTTCTGCAGGATACACAGAAGGATTTTAAAAATCCTTGCTGGATGGGGGGTGGGACTGGGCGGTGACACGAAAAGCCAACATGCAGTGAGCGTCAACTTCTTGCAAAGAGCATTTCCCACAGATTATCTCTTTAAACCCTTACAACAACCCTGGAAGATGGGTGCAAGCATTTCCTCCGTTTTGGAAATGACAACATACCCAGAGAGGTTATAAATAACTGGCCTGAGGTAAGTGGCAGCCTGATCTATCTAATCAATCCAGTCTGCCTAACACCCCGTTAATGCTCTCAGCCACCACCTTCTACGCCACCACGAACAAGCTGTTCTTGAATAATTGCATGACAGCACTTAAGTGACAAAACCAGGAGTTAACACTGACCGGACTCTGCTTTACAACAATATTGAAAATATTAAGAAACAGTCAAGAAATGGGGAGGAGCATGTAGCCTTGCTACATACCAAAAGCAATAAAATGACTGATTAAAACTGAAATTCTTCCCACCCAGAACATATCTGAATAGAAAACTGTCAATCAAAAAAACCTGATAATTAGGAAAAGAATAACTGATTAAATGGGAAAAGTTCCCAACATACGTTACTGACACAGTCCTTAAAAAATGGCATAGTTGACAAGTGAGAAGCAGCAACACCGATTTTTAACACAGGCACTATCATGCTTTCAGGTTCATAAAATCTTAACTGCTATTAGCACAAAGAACATTTCAAACCAAACAACAGTTTTTGAAGATTATTCTGAAGTTGTAAAGCCAGGCAACATGCTGTATCATTGACACTGCTTTCTTTCCTAGCATTAAGTAGGGCAACTTTTAAGTAAAATCACCAGGAACCTCTTCTAATTTCTAACTATCCCACCCACAGAAACCAGGCAAATCTTACCTTGCAAAGTAGAATTGGGGGAAAGCCAGGGAGAGCCTACCACACCGGTTCTTCCTGCTGTCCGTGGAAAAGGTCCAACTTGAACCTTCCTATAAAGACTTCCAAAGTGATAAAAAGATATGAAGGGCTATCTGCTGAGCTGCTACGCTGGCCTTTCCACTGGATATCAAGTCCACTTTAGCCATTTAAAACCCTTCAGCAACGTTTGTCAAAATTCATAGAACTGTACACACATGAGAAATGGCAAATTTTACTAAGTGTAAACTATAGCTTAACAAATTTGACCTTTCAAAAACCTGACAATTACCATAAATGTGACCAGAACAATTGTTTCAATCTTCAGTTAAAAAATATATAAGTAGACTGTTTTGTCACGTCCCCAAAAGTACAAAGTCAAGTTCTAAGATGTTGAAAGAAAACAAAGAGCTGGTCGGAGGCAGACGCTGAAGTTTCTCTGAGTTTCCAAGTTCAAACGTGCGACGTGGCCACCTGGAGAACAACAGGCTTGTTTTCAAGAACGTGAAGGAGCTCAGCTGCACTCAGCTGTCGCTCCGTACCCTCACACAGCACCGTTACAAAGAGCTGCATGTCACAAGGCAGCCCGAAACTCAAAGCGGACTGAGAGAAGCCCACACTTTCTCATTCAACACCAAACGCTCCAGATTTAAACCACACGAGCTGCAAATCAACTCCCTGAAGAGCAGGCGTACAGCAGAAGGACCCTATTATTATACTGAAGTAAGTAAACATTTCTTAAAACTTATTTATAGTCCATAAATTAACTACATTTCTGATTTTTGCCAAAAAAAAAAAACTATAAAGGCAGTTTCAAGCACCATAAGGTAAAAAAACGAAGCTTTTCATTTAACAAACATTTATGTACAGTTTCTGTGTTGGGCACCCTTCTAGGGACTGATGACACAGTTCAGCAATGAACTCATCAATATAAACATGTATTTCTAATATAAACACAAAAATCTAATAATAAAGCTTACACAGTCAAATTAGTTCCCTAGTACTTTCAGAAACTAAGTGAAATTTTAACCAAACTCGGACCTATCTCCTGAGCAATATAACCTAAGCAGGGTCAACCACTAAAATGAAGGCATGTATTTTAAGGGATAAAAAGTCAATATTCCTCCAAATTCAGGCAGCCTAGAAAATGAAAAAGTGACTCAGAAAATTTTTAAAGACTTTAAGCAGTTCAAAAACTCCAAAGTGAACAACTACAAGAAAACAATGCTCTTCTTTCCATTCAAGTACTTATCAACTTAGGACAGTAAAAAAATCCCAAGTCTTACAACCACCGGCTAGGCAGATGATCACCAAGTTGACTCGTCTCAAATTAAAATTTTACCTTATTTTCCAGTAGCAGGGCTTATGTTTAAGTATTTGTATCCATATTTAGAATGCTATCACCTCATCAACTCATGCTGCCTGCTTACTTAAGGTCTGCTTACTGCATTTGGTTAAGAGCACTTTCCCCATCTATCCTCTATTAAGAAAGAGACTTCTAGCCTTCTCCCATTTGGCAGACAATCAAGTAAGTTCACCACTTACACTAGCTAGGTGAATACAATTTGTAGCAAAAGCACATATGCAAATAATGAAAAAGGTTGCAAGAAAAACTGCTGAGACATTTAAGAAAATTATTCTTTAGGAAGCAAAGACTTGATAAATACCAACAGTGTCCAGTATTGCATTTGGCCAAGCAAGATTCATCTTTTAGATGTATCGACCCCGTAACATTTAGAAGTACTGAAAGTGTTAAGAAAAAATTTTAAAGTAGAGTAATATTCTAACCTTGAATTTTCAAAATTGTTCTGAAATGTAGTTCTAATATAACTGTAATATTTTTATTCATAGCTTTTTCTCAGGAATGCCACATTAGGAAGAATCAAAGTTTAAACCTAAACATATTAACATCCCATACACAATGACTAACAGCAATAATAGTATTAATTCTTTCCCATGCCGAACTGAAACAGCTCCAGTCACCTGCCACATTAACAGCTATAAACATTCTTAGTTTATCTTTAGTTTTCGTAAATCCAAAGAATGATGCAAAGGGCAATAAGCCAAACATCAATTTCATCCTACTTTAACTGACACATGCCATCAGCAAAATTACACTGCTGTCTCAGACCGCCATAGCCAACATGACACAAGTACACAGTCAAGTCCAATTCTCCTCATTGCCGCACGAGAGAAAACGGTGAGTACACAGATCAACTTCTGGGCAGGCTGAGCAGAAACCAAGAGCACAGTCTGAAAGAGGACATCTGTGCTTAGGGACAGGTATCGGGCTTGGCTAGGAAACGGTAAATCATCTGACGATACACACACAAAGGTAAAACAGACATGCTGGTAGGTCAAAATACACTCAATAAAAACAAGATTCTTTTTATTTATACTAGTCAAGTGGTTTCCACTGTCTTCTACCTAAAAAGATACATTGAATATTTAGCATTATTTTTAACATTTTAAACTTCTCAACTCTACATGTCTTTCTACAACTAATAAGCAGATAGGGCGGGAGGCCCCAGGAGAAAGAGAACCAGGCATGGCTTTCTTGACAGAAGAGAAGTCATTTTCAGCCTAAGCCATTTTGTGATCTAAGTCTGGCTACAGTGCTAGCCCTGGAACAAGTTTCAGTAATCAGTGATCTCTTGAGAAGTAAAAATAGCAAAGATACCATATCAGTTGTAGACTCTCCCAGTTCTCTTTGGAAGGTAAAGGTTAGCCTGAAGCACTCAAAACACCAGATCAACTGGAACCTAAGGGATGGTGACGCTGGCCTTCTCTGGCCCTGGTGGCTTCAGTCACCTAAAGTGTGGACTCTGTGGACAACCCAAGCCCCTTCACGAGTATGCAGGCACCCTTAGCTTAAAAATTCCCCAGTTTTACTATGGGGTTGACACTGCTCTGGAAAAGATGCCCTGTGTTCTCCTTACTTGCTGCAAGTTACGTTAACAACTCCTCCTCTCAATCTTTGGCTTAGCTGCGTCTTTTGGCTCAACACCTACCAAGAGGTGAAGCCAGCTGTTCGAGTAACACAACTATCCCGTCTCATTTGCTGGACAATCTCTACAGTAGATCTCTGTGTATTCATTATTGTGCATTTTCCCATTAAATTCAAATGTACTTTTATGCTTCAAATTTAGAGTCGTCCAAACTTGTAACCCATCAGAGATAATTTTTTCTTACTCTCTATGGTTTTTCCTCCAGAAATTTCAGATGAGAATAAATTAAATTCCATCTGACTACTTATTAAAGAATTTCTGCATGCTCAACATCCAATCAATCAATTTTAATTCTACATACTAGCAACACCTGAAAAGAAAACAGAAATATTCCCTCATTTACTGCAGCCCTTAAAATTAGGAGCAAGTCTAACGAATACCCCCAACATTTCTATACTGAAAACTACAAAACACTGCTGAAAGAAATTAAAGAACATCTAAATAAACATAAAGATATACCATTTTATTGGACTGGAAGACTCAATATTGTTAAGGTGGCGATTCTTCCCCGAAAGATCTATATACTCAATATAATGTCAAAAATTCCAGCAGGCTTTTCGGTGGAAACTGACACCAATACTAAAATTTATGAAAATGCAAAGGATCTAGAATAAACAAAACTTACAACAGAGCTACAGTAATCAAGGAAGTATAGTACTGGCATTAGTACTAGAGTAAGGACGGACAGACATCAATGTAACAGTACAGAAAAAGATTCTCATTCATTCATGGACAGTTTATCTTCAACAAAGGTGCCAAGGTAATTCAATGAGTAAAGAATAGTCTAGAACAACTGGATAGCCATACGGGGAGAGGGGGGGCTGTACCACAAAATAAAATTGAAACAAATCATAGACCTAAGTATAACATCTAAGACTACAGGTCCTTCCAAAAGAAAACACGGCAGCAAATCTTCACTGCTTTGGAGTAAATAAATAGTTCATAGGATACAAAAAAGCACTAACCATAAGAAAAAAAGTGATAAAATCGGCTCATCAAAAAATTTAAATATCTGCTCTTAAAAGGTTCTGTTAAAAAAATGAAAGACAAGTCACAGAATAAAAGAATATACTCAAAATACACACACCTGACAAAGTACTTGTACTCAGAATATAAAGAACTTTTGCAACTCAATAAAAGGAAAAACAATTTTTTAAATAAATGTAAAGGGGGTGTCAGGGTAAAGCTCAGGGGTAGAGCACATGCTTAGCATGCACAAGGTCCTGGGTTCAGTCCCTAGTACCTCCATTAAAAAAATATAAACTTAACTGCCCTCTCCTAAAAAACAACCACCAGATACCACTTCACAGTGAAAGAATGGGTACTTAAGAACACAACTAGGTCTCAGTATTCATGAGACCTAGTACACTGCTGATGGGAGAATAACCCGATAAAAATACTATGAAATATTTTTAACAAAAAAACTGCCAAACATATACCATAGAACTAAATTATGCTACTCCTAAGAATTTACCCAAGAACATTATACTGTACACCAGAGATTGACACATTGTAACTGACTATACTTCAATTAAAAAAAAAAAAAGAATTTACCCAAGAGAAATAAAAACATCATGTTCAAAAGGCTTGTACATGAATGTTCGTAGCAGTTTTAATCATAATAGCCAAAAACTGGAAACCCAAATATCAAGGTAAATGAATTAACAAACTGCAGTGCAGCAATACTATGATGAATACCACCCCGCAATTAAAAAAGGAACAAACTACCGGCACACAGCAACACAGCTGAATCTCAAAAGCTTAACGCTGTTGGGGGGGGGGGGGCACAGCTCAAAGAGTAGAGCGTAAATCCAGTGCCTCCTCTATAAATAAATAAATAAGCCTAATCACCCCCTTAAAAAAAAAAAACTACACTGAGTGAAAGAAGCCAGACACTAAAGAATACATATGATTCCACTTACACAAAATTCTAAGAGGCAAAATTAATCCATGCAGATCAGAGGTTTCCTTGGGCCAGATGTGGGGGGTTGGGGTGAGTGGACTACCTGCAAAGGAGCGTGAGGGAGACGACAGAAATTCTACATTTTGACCTGGGTGATGATTATCTGGGTATGTAACTGTCAAGACTCATCTAACCGAGTACTTAAAGTGAGTATATTTTATTGTGTGTAACTCATACTTCAGTAAAGTTCATCTTAAATGCTAAAACAACTGACACCGTTGAAGTTCATGTACCTAAGTGTAGACTACTGGGGAACGCACAGGTCTGTACAAGCTAAGCAACCACAACATCATCTTACCAAGTAACAGTAACTTCCTAAAAAGTCTTCCTTCAGTAAACATTCCCTAATTGTGATTCCCTCAAAGCGAAGTTAAACACAGACTAATTCATAACCATTCTGGCTTCTACAACCAAAAGCCTTCTCAAGTCCTACTTCAGAAGCACAGCACTGCCTATCACTACAAAATTTAGACGCTAACTTAGAGGCTATCAGGTGCCAGGTGAGGTGAGCTTTCATATACACTCTCATTTAACTCTGCCTGTTACACAGTGTTCCCCACTTACAAATGAGAGGGCTGAGAGTGAGACTGTTCAAGACTACATAGGTTACAAAACAGACAAGCAGAACCGCCCAGGTTAGGCCCTCTCCATCATACAACACTGCCTCGCACAGAGGTAAGTGGTTCTATTTTTCCTGGCCATGGTGCTATCTCATTAAAGGCAGGTGAACTGTTGCTTAATACTTACTGGAACCAATTCTGAACCAGGCTAAGTAGTTGGCCTTTTACCCATCATCTCATTTAATCCTCTAGCATCTTTATGAAATGGGGTCCCATTTTATGGATGAAGAAACTCAGACTAAAGGAGATCAAGTCAATGTCGTCACAATCAAGTCACATCAGGGACAGAAACTTAAATTCAAATCTGTATCTGTCTACCTCCAAAGACCATGCCTTACCACTGTCCTACAGGGCTTCACTAAAGACACAAATAGCACATTACAGCCACTGGTCATAGTAAGTTTGAAGTGAAATTCTCTGGTGTAAATATAAGAAATTTCAGCCAATATTGGCTTGAAACTTTAATGTATCATTTTCACCTTTTTTTAATCTGGGCCTCTAGCAAAAAAAAGGGGGGAGCGGAGCTTTTATGTAATGCCCAATTTAAACAGTTCCTTAAAGTTTGTCAAGGGAAGATTTATCCCTGGAAAATTGGTCTTGTTCCTCCGTCCAGTTCAATATTACGTATTTTACCATATTCCCATTTTTATCTCTGCTGCCAAGCAAATTCAAATCCAAATTTTACTCTTAGTCATTGAGTTATGTTGCCACCTGGGAACAGAATATATGCTTCCTCCTTTTCCTCGTTTTTCTTTTATATATATTTATATATATATAATTATACTTCTCAATCTTTAAAGTTACAGAAATTCTCTCTGAAATGAAATAAAATATAAATAAATTCCAAGAAAATAAAAATAACCCTTCTGTTCCACCACACCAAGGCGTCTGCACTGCCACCACTCTTCCCTGACCAAAGGAATGAGTGGGCAGTTACAACTACGCATACATGTGCACTAAACTAAAATTTCAGAACCTATACGATTAAAGTAAATATGCTACCAGTGAAAAACAACAATTAGTATACCTAATATACTAACCAAAAAATGCCTACAAAAGAAAATGAGAAAATGCAAAGTTGGCCAAAATTCAACAATTAATTTTGTGTTTTCACACTCATTATACTTTGTATGCTTTGTTTTCTAGCACATGGATGTTGTGGAAAATAGAGAAGCACACTAAGAATATGCGACATTATAAGTCAGATATGAAGAAAACTTTATATACTTGTTGTGAACTTTTGTTAAAACACATGAAATGTGCTTTCCCACAGGTGTTTTCGCCAGGCCTGAAGATATCCTGGCAGCTTCGTGAACGTAGCTTCCTGCCTCCTTGAGTCTGGACACCGACATCTAACTCAGCTAAGCGCAGCACCTCGCCAGCACACACCCCTGACACATGGTATGTATGCTCCAACAGAAAATTCAAAGCCGTGGACTACAGAAACGAATCCCCTAATCAATCCATTTTTTAACTTCTAGAACTGAAGACCAAATCACTTAGCAAATAGGGTAGGTTAGTCACTGCTAACAAACAGGTCCTGAGATAGTCAGTCTTATTTGTCTCATTTTAGAAATAAAGGATAACATGGAGAACACACACCAAGATGACAATTTCATGCTGCAATTTTTCCAATTTACATCTCACAAAGACTTTGAAAAGGTTATTCTTAAGAAAGTTAAAGCGCTTCACTAAGCAGTAGGTTCGAAAGAACATAATCCAACTTAGGTTTCAGAAAGAACATTTATTTGCTCGCCACCAGAACTGCTACAGACATGAAGAAAGCTGTGCACTCCCTACCCTCAGGAAACAGACAGTCTTCTAGGCAGTCACCCGGATTCTTTCCACAGGGGTGGCAAAAATCACACTGCCTTCAAGGCCCAGGTAGGGAATCTAAATATGTGAGTGGCTCTATCTAATGGAGTAAGTACTAGAAAGAATAACTATAGAATTTACGTCCTACCTAAAAAGCAATTCTAAACCAACTTCAAAAGAAGGCTATCCAAAAACGCAAGAAATGTTTAACTGTTAATCAGGTAAAGATTGGAAAAAAAAAAGAAAAGCTCACAATGGCATGGAGAAGCTAGACCTCCACATTTCTGGTGGGAGCTTATACTGCAGTGACCTTTCTGGACGGCAGTCTGGTAATATACACACATCAAAACGAAAAACATGCATTTCCTCCCACCCAGTGATTAATTAGACTCTTAGAAAGTTACCCCAAAGAGTCATCAACGGGCAACAACTGTACATACAACGCACATGTACAATATACAATAAATTTAAGCAATCTTAATATCCAGCAATAGGAATAGCACTAAATTACGGTGCGCAAAGTCGATAAAATAAGAAGAAACTATTAGAAGAACAGAGTGGATGCAAATGTACTGACCTGGAAAGCCACCCACGAATGCTGATTCTTACAGCACACAACTATGAGCCAAGACGGCGCCATCTGCCACGCTCCCAAGTGCTATTTCTGGTTATACCTGGAAGCAAGATTCCAAGCCACAGCCTGAGAAGGGCTGGCTGGTGTCAGTGGTGCGGGTCTTCTGAGAACTGCTCACTGAGAGCCAGCTGCACCCAACATGTCCAGCAGAAATAAACACTAGCTGTCCAGCAGCACGCAGCAGTTACAGAATAGAGTGGACCCGGGGTGGGGAGGGGGCACGGGTAAGAGCTCAGTGGTAGAGTGCACGCCTGACATGCAAGAGGTCCTGGGTTCGATCCCCAGTACCTCCACTAAAAAAAAATTAAAAAAATTAAGTGGACCCTCTGGCCTACACCGAGGAGTTTCCACAACAGCAGAACATTCACCACAAATCCAATGTGGAGATTTTCAAATTGCAACCAAATAACCCAGCAAGGAACTGGCAAAGCTGGTGATGTCTACGGCACAGATTGGTCACGGCCACCCAGAACATCTAGATAACTTTCCTCAAGAACTGAAAGATCTGTTCTCCTACAGTTTCACCTTCTTGAGTGCAAAGCTTCCAATAACATTTTCAGATGCTTCGATCTCACTGAGAAGAGGCTTCTTCAATCAAGGCCGCTAGAGCTCTCCTTTGAACCTTTACATTGCCATATAAGCTTCTAAGACTTGATGTGCTCATTTTGTGACTGATGAGAATAAAAGTACAAAAAAACAAGAATAAACTGAACACAGTATTGCAGAACTTCACACGTTAAGGGATAGCAAGGAAACTGCAGCCAAGATATCGTTGGAAGTGATGACTGAGCACTGTAGAAGAAACACCTGAACTGATGCCAAGGCTGTTGATGATACCACGACTGCATGCTTCTCTGAGGTCACCAAAGTGCTAGCTGCTGCCCTGACATTCTTCCAAGGAAAGAGAAAACAAGCTGAACGGCTCAGGGACCCAGAACGCTGATGAGTGCACCACGGCGCAGGGGCTCCGAACACACGAAGGCTATGGAAGTACTGCAGAAGCAAAAGCAGAAAAAATCGGAAGTGTGTCACTTCCCAGCTATCCATTTGATTCATGAGCCCCAAGATTTCAGAAGAACTACTATAGCAGCCGAAGAGCTATAAAGGAGACATCTGAAGTAAGGATGGTACTCATGAACCTTGTCTCCAGACTGGCAGGAATGCATGAAGCTATTTCTCCCTCACTTCTAGCCCCTGGTGCAAAGGTTTCCGCAGCAGCACCAAAAATAAGTAACAAAATCATTCTGCTGCGCTGTGCACATTTCACACCACCTGGCAGTCCCAGAGACCATTTAGTCATTGCTCATGACCACGGCCACCCATTTTGTTATGACAAGAACTCTGGGGAAGTCATGACAGTAGGAAGCAATACTCTGGAAGAGATAAAAGCTCAATGACTGAAAAACTTCCTCAAAACCTCACCCAGTAAAACACGAAGAATGGGATGATGTGAGGAATTCCAGGGTAATACCACAGAAGCTTCAATAAAATCAAGGGTGTAAGGGTATGAAGAATTAGATGCCAAACACTGCATTCCAGGAACAGACGTTCTGGAAGGTGAGGAAGAGAATGCTGAGAACGATTAAAAACAAAAAAACAGGTGAGGAAGTGACAGCCGTAGTGAGGAGGCAGCTGTCGGTAAGTGGGTTGACATGCACCACTCTTCTGATGAAGAACAGTAAGAAGTCTCCAAGAAGCTGAAGGTAGAGGGCATGCTCGGCGGGTACAAGGTCCTAGGTTAACTGTCGCAAATGCCTCCGTTATAGGGAAAAGGTGTTCTTCAGAGAAAAGCACTGGTGCTACAAGATAAACTTACGAAAAAAAAGAAAAATAACTAAGAAACTTCCAAGCAAGTCTTCCATTCCAAAAAAAATGCTAAATTTGTGTCATTAATCTGAATGTTAGTGAGTTAAGACTGTTTATTTGCATTAAAAAGTCCAGAAGCACTGTATTTTTAAAACCACCCCAAAAAAGCACACTGCTGAACAATGATTGGTTTGATCCCACTTTAAAAGCTCTGCAACGACCAAAAAAAAAAAAAAAAAAAGCCCTAACATATAGATTTTAATTTGCAATGTAACAATATTGGTTTAGCAATTGTAACAAATATGCCATGTAATGCAAGGTATTATTAAGGGAAAATGGAGGGTGGGTTAGATATGGGAACTTTCTGTACTAACACCACAAATTTCTGCAAATCTAAAACTGCTGTAAAAAATAAAGTCTATCAATTTTTTTAAAAACCTGCATGTGTAGACAGATTTGCAAATAAACATTTATTTTGCAAATAAGCATTTGCAAATAAACAGGCAAAGAGAGCGAGAAAGCTGTATTTCCAACTATTATCAGTGGTTTTCTACAGAGTGAGGCTGGGAAGAGCATAGGAAGAAATTTTACATTATATACCTCAGGACAGCCTAAGAACTTTCCACACTGAGCTGCACTCTAAGAGGCTCTGTAGCACACTGAGAGCCTAAGTCCTGGAACCATCCTGCATGGATTCAAATCCCAGCCATGCCATTAACCAGCCGACAAACTTGGGCAGTTAATCTCTCTGTGCCTCAGTTTTCTCATGTGCAACTAGGGATAATGGTATGGTTAACCCTGGAGCTGCTGCAGGTATTAAATGACTTTACTACATGTAAAGTACTAGAAAGCTATCTAGGACGTAGTAAGCGATCAATAAGTAATGCTCATCACCGCTACCACCACCAAGCATCTATTATTCCTATAATCTTTTTTTAATGCTGACTGTAAGATAAATCAAGAAAACCTGGTTCATCAAGCCCCTTTCTAGTGAGATCTTCAATGCAAAAGTTACAATTTATTCAACAGCCAAATAAAAATAATCTGAGGGTTTTTAACAGATTACAAACCAATATTTAGCAATATCATCATTCCATTTACATATAACAATCACTAACAGATTCTGTTAGGACAATCACAAAAACAAATGCCTCTAGGTGCTGTCATCCTGGACAATTTTTACTTTCTCTTTTATACTTTTCTAATTCATTTAAATTTTCTATACTGCCTCTGCATCATTCTTAATAAAGTAAAGTCTGCAAACTTTTTCTATTAAAGGCCAGACAGTAAATATTTTAGGCTTTACAATCCATAGGGGTCTCTGTCCCAACTCCTCAACTCCACTGTTCACCACAAAAGCAACCACAGACAATATACAAACGAAAGCATGTGTCCATGTCCCACTAAAAACAATTTACAAGAAACAAACAAACAGGCAGCTGGCAGGGCGGG
This sequence comes from Camelus ferus, assembly GCF_009834535.1. NCBI lineage: Eukaryota > Metazoa > Chordata > Mammalia > Artiodactyla > Camelidae > Camelus > Camelus ferus. Next base: position 20,282,888 of record NC_045729.1, on the reverse strand, counting down.
AAGCTATAAAGTTTGCCAACCCCTAAAATAAGAAACAAAATTGTTTTCTTTTTGGAAAACAAAATGTGATTTATACCAAAGAAAGTACATCAGCTAAACCGACACTATAGATGGAGGGAAAAAAATCTATTATTTATGAATAATGCAAGAATAGGGACAGAAAAACACAAACCTTTATATACAGGCTGTGGAAATCCTCCTCTCATCTTTAGTGCCCCAGTAAGAGCAAATTTGCTTTTAAGGAGCCTAAAGTCTAGATAGGAGCATACACTGCTGTGTAGGCAATTATAAATAGAAGCCAGAAGAAGTATGACTTTCATATTTAAACCAATCTGGAATTTCTTCAACTTTCATAACAATTCACCACCAAGTAGCTGCCACCGGCTACTATGTTTAAGTCCCAACTACTGATGAAATGATATTAGTTTCAGATCATCACAGTCAGCACTCTGACAAATCTGTGGGAACAGATGAAACCAACTATGGACAACTAAGCATTAGAAGTGAAATTTCTATGAAGTAAAATTAATGAAAAATCAATGTATGAAATTCTAACAGAATTAGGGTCAGAAGGTGGCGAGAGAAGGCATGCACGCGGCCTTTCATATGAGGACACTTCCAAATTCAAAACTGACCAAGTTTCTGATCTCCGTCCCCAAAATAAAGCTTTTGAGTTGGAGGAAATTATTTTTAACATTTCACTGGGAAGAGGTCAGATGACTTGAAATGTTCGTTATGACAGATTTCTTGGCGTTTTCAATGGTTTCTCTGGAGAAGGGGGAAGGGCTCTTTTGGGCAGAGAGACTTGGGAACAACCTAAGGCTGAGAAACTCAGAATCTAAATATAAGGACATTAAAAGACAATTTAACCAAAAAAAAAAAAAAAAGTGCCTACAACCTGCAACGAAGTCAGCACAAGCGCAGCTGGACATCTGACTCCTCCTGCTGAGCGACCTCACAAGTTGTCAAAGCCCAGATGCGAACGTAAACAAGGTCCACAGCCAGAGGGAAAGGCACCTACCCGTGCCCAGGGCGGGCTCTCCGTAGAAGCCCAGACCCGCTGAGGCCGGCGAGCAGCAGCCTCCAGAGGCGAACACCCACACACGCAGCCCAGCGCGGCCCCAGAAACCCGGCCCAGGACGCGGGCAACGGCCGGAGAGGGGCGTCCCCGCCGAAGGTGCTGGGCCGGGGCCCGAGCGGAGCCCACCCCGCAGTGCGGCCGGAGAGAAGCGCGGAGGGGCGCTGCGGAGAGCCGGGAGACCCGGGACTGAGGGGAGCGGGGCCGAGGGAAGCCGGGCCGGAGGGGAGCCGGGGTTGGCGGGACCTGGAGCCGGGAGACCCGGGACTTACGGGAGCCGCGGGCGAGCCAGGCGGTGGGCGCCGGCCAGGGGGTCAGGAGGGCCGAGAGGGGGACGGACAAGCGCGCTCCCTGCCCGCGGCGCTGCCGGGACGCCCGCCCTCAGCCCCCAGCCCCCAGCCCCCGCCCCCGCCCCCGCCCCCGCCGGCCCGCCCGCCTTCCCTGCCTCCCTCCCTCCCCAAGACGTCGCCGTCACTCCAGAGCCTCACCAGAGCTCGCCACGCGTCTCGGGATCCTCGGAACCGCGGCCGTCAGGAGCTGAGGGGAGCGGAGGAGCCGCCCGCTGCCGCCGCCGCCGCCAATGCCGCGACCCAGCGTCCGGGAGTCTACTTGCGCCGCCGCCGCCGTGACGCGAATCGCACGAGGCGGCTTTAGCCAATGAGCGCGCTCCTCTTGCGCAGCCGCACTGGCCCAAGCCGGAAGCGTCCGGCCCGCCGCTCCCGGGCCTGGTGCAACTTGGGAGCCGCGGGTGGGTCCGGACCCCGAGCGGGCGGCGCCCCGCTCCCCGGGACACGGAAGTCCTTTCGCCTCTCTCACACCGGAAGCGGGAACCGGTGCATCGGAAGAGGCGGGGCCTCCCGGCTCGGGGACGCTTCCCGGTCTCTATGGATACGGTTTACACGCCTCAGCGTCGCGGGTGGAGTCTTCGGACGGAAATCCCGAGCGTCACCCCGCTCTTGCCCAAAACCTCACTAAGATCCTGTGGTCTGTGCCCCACGACTTCCCCAAAACGAATGTGAGCCCGCTGCTCTGTGTAACTCAGGGCGACTTTTGAAGTGGTTTAATGGAGTAGCAGAAACGAATTCAGCGATAAATCCTGCGTCCACTTGCCCAGAACGAGCGATCTTCTTCTTGCGACGTTCAGTTGAGCTCTCACTTCTTAGAAACCAGGGTCGGGTTTGATCGCATACTTACCGTATGAGAGAGAAGTCGGGTCGGCCGGTGTGGGAAGTGCTGTCTTCGCCTTCGGCTCTGAGAGGGACTGACCAAACTCTGGTTATAGTGACTAAAGGAAACCCGCGAGCTTTCGAGGACGCCTACGCCCCAGGCTTGTCCCTCCCTTGGACCACAGCAGGAGGGAAAAAGGAGGCTGGAAAGCGTCACATATCACATAACGAAAGACCTGGGGGTGGGGGGCACGGGGGCACGAGGTCCTGGGTTTAATCCCCGGTGCCTGAGGGGGTGGGGGTCACTAAAATCAGAAAGAGCATGAATAAGATGGTCTTAATACTGGTATCTTAGAACTAACTCCACCCAATAAGCTCGAAAGAGATGAGATCAAGGCAGACAACCACACACGTCTGCAGCACGGCAGAAACAACACGAGCGTGTGTGCACAGCGACCTGACCCAGGACACCAAGTCACACAGGGCAAAGATGAGCACAGGACCCACAGGCTGAATAAGAGGTCCAGTAAAGACACCAGGGATACATAAACACAGCCTGTTCAAAGATCTCAAACCTTTTCTGCAACATTTCAGTGAAGGTTGACAAAAGCTTTGACAAAACAAAGTGCTGTACTCCTGGACGCTTCCCCTGAAACAGTCCTTTGGGGGCTAAAATACGTGTGAAAGAATCTTTTTCCCACCGAGATTTCACCTCCCACTCCCTGTCATCTAAACCCACTCCCACATCACTACCACCAGTTCCTCGTGCTCCCGATGGAGAAACAAGCCACATCACTTCCTCAGAATGCTCACACCTTCTCAGCTAATGAAGACGATGCCACCACACCAGGCCTGAGGGACAGTCCCTTGAGTGCCACATCCATGGATGGCTTCCCCCATCTCTCTTACCCTAAGGTCACCATTAAATGTTCCAAAGCAGATTTTTCAGGCCTCTCTCCCCAGCTGTACTTCAGTTACTAACCTTTATATGTTGTCTTCTGACTAGCCGTCCAACAACCAAGGGAGGGCAATTCAGTAAAATTCTGCATCCTCAGTGTCAGCTTGGAGGTTTAAAATCTCTGTTCTCCCTATTCCGAGGATGTCACACTTCTCCACAGGAGGGTGGAGTACTTCCTCTCCGGCAGCACCCAGAAAAGGGTCCTGTCCACCACTACTCCCCAGACTAGTCACCACCAACAGTGGCCTGTGGCACAGCCAGTCTTACGTGGTCATCTCTACAATTATCACTGGTTGTTGACAAGAAACTCATCCCTGGGTGACGAATCTTCATAACTCAGTTGGGGCCATCCCAGAATGAGGCGTCAGTGATGCTGCAGTATGTGCCTGAGATGGTGATGCTGGACTTGCTCTGGGGACAGACTCAGCCTGCATTGTGATGTTACGTCAACAGCCAATGGGAACTGAAGAGGTATCCCCAGCGACAAGGAAGCAAAGGTGCAGCTTTCAAATTCTAAAGAGTAAAGAAAGTCCTCTAGGCCCCATTGTGAATTTAAGCTCTAGGTCACAATTGGTTTTGTTGCTTCTCCTATAACGAAAAGAGAAGTTATTTCATTTCTTATTTTTCTTTCTTTTTAAATTTTTTCCTTGGATAGTCTTTTTTGAGATGAATATTATTTTTTATTTAATTATTTGTGGGAAGAGGTAATTAGACTTTTTTTTAAATGGAGGTGCTGGGGATTGAACCCATGACCTCATGTATGCTAAGCACACAGTCTGTCACTGAGCTATACCCGCCCCCATTTATTGTTTTTCTAATCAGAGCAATTTCTATTTTTACAATGAAAAAAAGACAAATTATTCCATCTACAGCTGTTCAAAAAAAATTACAAAGGGAAATTAACATCTTCATTATTACAAAATGCTTAAAACCAACCTAAACTCTTTTCTCTGCCAATATAAGCTTTTGAAATATAAACATTAGAACCAAGGGGGAAAATCTGGGCAAAGTGGAAGATTAACTGTAAAAAAAGATAAGCCAAGAAAAAAAGAGCAAGAAATAACAAATCAGTCCCTGTGTTTGTCTCATATGTATGTTGTAGGAGAGAAAAAATTTCTTTCTACCCTCTTAGGTTCTGTGGCTGGCCTAAACATTAAGCTGGCATTGTTAGGGAAACGACAGGCCAGTCAAGAAACAAGCACCACTCGGAGGGTTGGAGCACTCAGGTGTATTACGCCTGCGGGCTCAGAGGAGCTTCTGCTCCGAAGCTCTGAGCACCTCCAAGACGTGCGCATGAGGTTTCATAGGGTTAATTACAAGCTGGGGGTATTTGGCCAATTGGCATGGAACAGCTTTAGCAGCATCATTATCACAAAAGTAGAGGCAGGGAGGCAGCAAACCAACATTTCAAGCCCAGATATGTCTCTCTGAAAATTCAGCTGGCTAGCAAAAAACATGAGCAGGGAATCAGCAAACCGATACTTATTAACTTAGATTTACTAGTAGGCTCAGCCCGGCTTTTCCTTCACATGATCAACTCCCAGTCTCTGATGGTAAGAATGTTCTACCAAATCATCATGTTGTACTTAAATTTATACAATGTTCAATGTCAGTTATATCTCAGTCAAGTGGGGAGGGGGAAAAAAAAGAATGTTCTCTTCCTGGTACAAGGAGTTACCTTTTCCGTGGGAAGTATTATGACCTGCTTTTAGGTAGAAAGGAGGAGGACAGAGAGCCCTTCCTGTATCTGCTGTTCCCAAGTGCCCTCGGCTCAAAATAATCCAGATGCCAAAGTGGCATATTTGGGGTTGTGTGATCTGAATCCTTTCAGTGTGAAACAGATAGTCAAATGCAGCCAGCTAATTGGACTCTGAAGCATTGGGATTGGATGGGCATTAGCTGCTTTGAAACTAATCTAGTCATCTCTACAGCAAAATTAGAGGGGCTTACATAAATGTCTGTATTCTGGCTTAACTGCATTGAAACTGATATCAAATTGCTATACTGATTTTTAAAAATCACATTAATCTTGGATTGGAAAGTTTCCATGGAGTTCAGTTTAAACACTTAGAGAAACATCACAACACACTAAATTCCCATCTGTCTCGTGTTGTGGGACAAAGAACTCAGGACAAAGTAGGGCCAACCTTCTTGTAACTGCATAAATTACACTGGCAACTCCTCCGACGCTGGGGAGGTAACGCGGCTCTGGGGAGTGAGCCTGAGAGCTTCCTGCCCGGCTGTGCTGCCGACTCACGTCCAGCTGCGGTCCGCGCGTTAGCCCTCACCCGCTCAGGCGTCTTCATCAATGAAGTGAAGATGCCCGTCCATGCATTTTTCAAATGGACAGAAAGGAAACACCCTGCCCGTGGGAAGGGGTAGAAAGGAGGTCTGGGAACTAAGAAGACATCACCTCAATCAGTAATATGTTCATTCCGTCTGTAAGAGAAAAGATAAAGCAAATCACAAAATGCTAAACGTGTATTAATCCTGGGCGATGTGGACCTGGACGTGTGTGAGCGTCTTTTCTAAACAGCTTTGCAGTTCATAAAGATAGGCTCCGTTGACGTTTACATGCAATAAGATGCACCAGTGTTTTGTGTATAAACGAATTCCTCCCATCAAGTTAATTAACATATCCACACCTCTGTATTAACTTTTTTTTTTTTTGGTGAGAACATTTAAGTTCTACTCTCCTAGCAAATTTCACTTATACAATCCAATGTTATCAACCATCGTCACCACGTTTCACATTAGATCCTCACACTTACTCCTCTTACAGCTGAACGTCTCTCTCCCTACATCCCCACCCCGAGCCCCTGGAACCCAGTCTCCTATGGCCTTTATTAGGCTGAAGTATATTTCCCCCATACCAAGTTTGTTGAGTTTTTATCATGAAAGGATGCTGAATTTTGTTCGTTGCTGCTTCTGCATCTATTGAGATGATCATACGGTTTTTACCCTTCATTCTGTCAATGTGGTCTATCACATTGGTTAATCCGTGAATGTTAAACCATCCTTGCATACTTGGAATAAATAACTCTTTTAATGTACAGCTGAATTTTGTTTGCTTGTATTTTGTTGAGGATTTTTGCATCTATGTTCATTCTGGATACTGGCTTATAATTTTCCCCTGCAGTGTCCTTGGTGATGCTGGCTTTGTAAAATGAGTTTGGAAGTGTTCCCTCTTCTTCTGTTTCTTCAGAAGAGTTTAAAAAGGACCGGTATTAATTCTTCTTTAAATGTTAGAATGATCCAATGAAACCATCTAGTTTGTTGAGAGGCTTTTGATTACTGATTCAGTCTCCTTGCTAATAATTGATAATGCTCAGATTTTCGTATTTCTTCATGATTCAGTCTTGGCAGGCTGTACGTTTCTAGGAATTTATCCACTTCTAGGTTGTCCAATAAGTTGGTGTGTCATTGTTCGTAGAAGTTTCATGAGCCTTTGTATTTGTGTGGAATCAGAAGTAATGTCTCCCCTTTAATTTATAATTTTGAGTCCACTCTTTTTTTTTTTTTGGAAAGTCTACCTAAAATTTGTCTATTTTGTTTATCTTTTCAAAACACCAGTGCTTAGTTTCACTGATCTTTTCTGCTGACTTTTAGTCTTTATTTCATTTATTTTCATGCTGATCTTTCTTATTTTCTTCCTTCTACTAACTTTGGGCTTCGTTTGTTCTTTTTCCAGCTCCCTCGGGTGCAAAGCTAGGTTGCTTAATTCGAATTCTGTTTTCTTAATGTAGGTGTTTATTGCTATAAACGTCCCTCTTGGAACTGCTTTTGCTGCACTGTGTAAGTTTTGATATGTTTTGTTTCCATTTTCATTTGTCTCAAGATATTTTTTAATTTCTGATTTCTTCTTTGACCCCTTGGCTGCTCATCAGCAAGTTGTTTAATATCCCCAGAAAGGTTTGGGTTTGCCATGTTGTGTGCTGTTTCCAGATGTTTTGTCATTTCTTTGTTCCTCTCCTGTCTCCTCCTTTGTGATCTGATGACTTTCTCTGGTGGTATGTTTTGATTTAGTTTCTATTTCTCTTGTTTATTAATTGAAGTACTGTTGATTTACAATGTTGTGGTGATTTCCAGTGTACAGCATAGTGATTCAGTTACACGTATATATTATATTCTTTTTCATTATAAGTTATTTCTCTTTATCTTTTGTGTGTCTACTATACGTTTTTGTTTTGTGGTTACCATGTGGCTTACATAAAACTTCTATAACCGGCTGTTTTAAGCTGATAACAACTTACCTTCAAACATACAAAAACTCTGCACTTTTACTTCTCCTCATATTTCGTATGATTGATATCAAAATTTACATCTAAAAATGTGTAAATGTGAAGCCTTACCCTCAGGTAAGCAGCAGCTTCAAAGTGTGCAAATGGACCCCTTTCAGGGAAAGACTGGGAGACGCCGGCTTCCTCTGCTCTAGGCCCTGGGGGAGAACCAGGCAATGACTGCTTCTGTGTTTGCCAAAATCTTGTGGGTCTTGTGGGTGGAAGCCTTACCGCTTTCAGGGCTAGGTGTTTCAGGGCCTCATCCCTTGAAGGGGAGGCTTGAAAGGTGGGTACTAAATGTCGGGCTCAACCCTTTGTTCCTCAGAGAGAAGCTGAGAATTCGGGGTGCGCTACCACTGCAGGCGCCATGCGGGGGTGGGGCTCATGGTGAGTGAGACAGGAGGGGAGGGGGCAGGGCACAGCCACTCAAGGAAGGACAGCAATTTAACACCAAAATGGCGGAAGATTCAACTCCCAGTTGGCCTTGAGGATTGAGAGGTTTAACTTCTAGCAGACCTTGAGCTTGTTATACGCTCACTGTAACAGCGTGATAAACAACATGCCCGCAGGCGCCGCGACAGCCCCAGGGCTGACCGCAAAAGGCCAAGGAACGGGCGTGGCCCAGTCCCTGGGATTCCCAGCCCCTTCCCCAGGGCGGTTGGATTGATCCCACCTGTAGGCGTGTGACGCTACTGAGCCCAGAGGAACTGGCAACACCACGCCTAGAGGCCTTTCTCGCTCCCTCCCCTTCGGAGACGCCCGCCCTCTTCTGTGTGTCTCTGCGGAGTGTGCGCCTCCTTTCACTCTGACCTGAGCACCCAGCCCCCAAACCTCTTTCCTGGCCTTTCTCCTGCCTTACACTCTATGCAGCGCGTCTCTCTCTAAATAAATCTACCTTACCTCAACGGTGGCCTGCACTTGAATTCTTTCCTGTGCGAAGCCAAGGACCCACACCCGGCGGGGCACGTCCCAGGGGCTCAGCTGAGACCTGGGACTCGGCCCTCCTCACGCCCCACACCCGTTTCCCTGCATCAGCCGTGTGTCTCAGCCTTTCCTGCCCATTTTGATGAGTGTGTTTTCTCGTTGGCCTGAAGGGCAGTCTCTGGACCTCCTCAAGAGGTAACCTTCCTTCTTAATCTTGTAAGGGGTCACAGGTGACCCATGACCCACTACTTGCCTGTACCTGTAGATGTGGATTTTGTAAACTGTCAATAATACATCATTTGACATGGCCAAGGCAGGGGTCTTCTGGCACTCCAAAACTAATTTTTGTGCACACAGAGAGAGCAAGCAGAAGGTAAGTCCTTACTATGTCAGTCAGTCTCCTGGGTCCCTGAACAAGAGTGGTAAGAGTTTTTCTCTAAAATTAGACTAGCAGAAGAAAATATTTGTAGGGCTAGCTCCATGGATCCTTTGGCTTGGAAATACTTATAAATTGTTCAAATTTCAGAGCGCCCTCGTCTTAATACTACTGTGCCTTTTTTAATTGGTATGCAGAAGGCCCAAAAGTCTTCAAAATTCCCAGACAGCCTCAGTGAAGGGTGTGCTGCAGAGGCGAATGAACGACTGATGACGTAGAAGGTCCCTGGAACCACTGATGGTTGTCCGCCTTCGAGTCCTCATTCTCCTCATCCTCTGTCTGAATTTCCTTTCCACTCTGAGGACATTAGTCAATGGTTCCCTTCAGAAATGGGGCCACCGGAGGCTGTAGGTGAGTGTCTTCAGATCCAAGGCCAAGAATTTCTTAAATCCAGGGATGGATTACCAAAATGGGGGGGGGGGGGCACTCGTCTGGCTAAACTGGCTATAGCTGGTATTCAGAGCCTGATAGTAATTTGGGGGGGGGCCTTCTCCCCTAAGCTAAAGAGGGGACGCAAAACGCTCCAGCAGAGTGAACGGGGTGTGTCGCTTCTTTACCATTAAGGCGGCCACCCAGCTCTGTGAGGAACTACAAAGAGCTGTCCTTGTTTCACAAATCTGGTCTTTCCAGGACCAGGGGTGTGGCTTCAGAAACAATTCAAAGCCCACCAACTCTTTTACCACTGCCGAGCCCTCCCCTATTCATCCTGTAAGGTTTCTAAAAACAATTCTGGCCTCTGGGGACCACAGGTCCTCCTGGGGGGAGGTGCGTTTCTCCTCCCGTGCCTTTGAGATGCAAATACTCTACCTGGTCTTCTCCTGGAAGTCTTATCTCAGGCCATCTTTCAGAATGTTCCTTTTAGGAAGATAAGGCTTATCTAAAGGGAAAAACAAAAGGGGGATAGTAAGTAACCTGGAACTTGACGAAAGGGTCAAACAGAAGGACTTAGCCATCCAGACGGGTGACCCTGGTGTGTTCCACCTGCCAGAAGCCCAGTTTGCATCCAATCTCCTTTGCAACTGGTGGGTTTTACCTTCCGCTACTGGATTCATGGCTGAAAGCTTGGAACGCAGTCTCCACCCCTGTGTCTGTGTCTACACGTGTGTGTTGTAGCTGCACAGCACTGCCACCATTCACTTGCGAAAGGGCCCTGTTTAGTTGAGTTAAAGAAAATGAAATGCTGATACAAACACTCAGCGACCATAAGAAACCATCCCAAGTGGGTTCCAGGTTCACATGTTCTAGGATTGACTAATGAACGAAAACAAGTGTCAGTTTGCTGGTTTTGCGGATGCAGGCCTGTCTTTAGAGTCACCTACATTAAACACAAGACTTCCCCTGTGCCTACGATGGGCAGGAATCTGACTGAGAGAGCAGAAGCTCCCTAACAAAATGGCCTCACCGGTGCTGAGGCCGTTTGTGCTGTCGGCTGGTGCACGCTGGCACGTCTTGTGTTCCCTTCCGTTCACTTGCTCAGCCGCGTCGCTAGGTCAGCCCCCAACCTTCCCTATACATTCTTTACCCAGAGGCTGTGTTCCGGGAAGGTCAGGGGCTGATGACCTCAGAAGAACAGACAGACCCTAGGTTTTCCATGACGCAGGATGGACTTACCAAGATTAAGAACACAGCGCCCACAAGCCGCCCCGATTCTTATCGCTTTTCTGTTCCATCCAGTTTTTCTATTAAACCCCAAGATCTCAACCCCAAGATGGATTCAGAATCGCTAAGCTGTTAGCCTGCTGGGACTCCCCTTCGCCTGGCAAAGCAATAAATCTGCTCTTGTCTGATTCTCCCAAAACTCTGTTTCCGAGTCTGAATTCATTTTGGGGGGCACAGAGGCCAGTATTTTTGGCAACAAAACTAGATCTTATTCCTGTTACAAAATTTGCCAGCAAGAAAAATGACTTGTGGTGATGAAGCTGTTAGGTAAATAAAATAGAACTAAATGAGACAAGAGCTTTTAGGTAAATTCTTAGGAAAAATTATGTTTTGGGAACGTCTGTCTAAAACAGTCTCTCCAGATCTTGGTAACTTGAACTTTGGAGTTTTGCTAAATTAAGTTAAATGACGAGAATTCATTGAGAACTTGTGTCCTGGGCTACTGTCCTCTGTAAGACACTGCGTAAACCCTCCTCACAGGCCTTACACTGTGCATCTTCCCCTAGTCCCCGGTTAGTGAAGCCCAGCAGGACCCTGTGGGGTCCTCTCTGGCACATACCCTTTCCATGGCCCCCATTTCTTGTCTGGAGGAAACAGGCTCCATTCAGCCTCCCGGATCTTCCCTGAGCTCCAAAGGGCAGATTCAAACAGTTGCTAATCAGGGAAGGGAGGGAATGCAGAAAGAAAGGAGGGGCAGTCAAGAAACCTTAAAGCAGGGTCCTGCTCCCCACTCAAGGGACACACATAACAATATATCTTTGAGTTCTTCCACAGCAACTAAGATCTCCAGGTGGAGGGCCTCCCTGTTACCTCACCACCGACTAATCAGAGAAAGTCTGCACACAGTGGACGAGAAGGAAGACTGATACCCTCCCCGAAATGAGTCTCCCTTTAAAAACTTCCACGGTCCAGCAGACTCTTCAGAGGTGCTTCTTGGACATGAGTCTGCCTTCTCCCCAGGTTTCTGGACTCCTGAAAAAAGCAAACTTTCCTCTCCAACCAACACTTGTCTCTTGGCTTTTTGAGTATTGGCTTTTGAGGAGCCAGCAGCTAAACCTGAGTTCAGTAACATTAGTATCATCTCTGTGTAGTTTTAATCTGCCTTTTCCTGATGACAAATGATGTTGAAACTTTCATTTGCTTATTGGCTATTCTTTTCTTTTGTGACGTGTCTGTTCAAATGTTGCCCATTCAAAGGAAAAAAAGAAAAAAGGATTGTTTCCCTTCCTATTATTGAGTTGTAAAAGTTCTTTGCCTACAAGCCTTTTGCCCAAATAAGAAACAAGCAGAAAATATTTTTTCCAGGTTATATAATATTTCAAAGTTACAAAGGTTTGTCTCCATTTAGTCTCCCATTTGCTGTGAGGATGGAAACAGAAACACAAACATTTTCTTTACTTTAAAAACAGAGTAATAAAGCTTTGTGTTAGAAGGGACAAATACTGAGGAAAAAAAACGGGAAATAGAGGTGAAAATCAAGGAAAAAATAGTTTCATAAGTAATTTAGAAGCACCTGTGAGTTAAAAAATCCGTCTGCTTTTTATTAAAGAAAAATTCAAGACAGCATCTGCTCTGCTCAGCGACCATGTACGTGGTCACCCACACACAGAAAACAGTGAACTGGAAAAAAAAATTTGTTGTGCTAAACTTTAAAGTTAATAATACAAAGAAGTTTATTAACCTTTAACTATCTTGATGTACAGCTGAACCCAGAACTTACCACTAGGTGCTTAGTCAGGGTGATTGTATAAGAATTCTCCCATCAGGTTCCCTGGGAGGAATCCTGAACCCGGGGACTTGCAGTTCAGGAAGTGACAGTTTGCAGAAACAAGCTCCAAGAGCAGGCATTGACTTGGAGGGGCAGGGAGTACAGCTCAGCGCTAGAGCGAGTGCTTAGCAGGCAGGAGGTCTTGGGGCCAATCCCCGTACCTCCATTAACCAAAACAAACAAACAAACAAACAAAAAACCCAAAAACTGGCATTTACTGTGGAGAGCATAGGACTGATCTGGAACTGAGTTCCAATGAATGCGACCCAACAGCCACTGAGGGTGGGGCTGTGGGCGGGGGTGGTTCTCCTGGAATGTCTACCCTCCTCCCCTCCGCTTTCTCTGGTTAATGCCCCATCAGGCAAGTTTAGCCAGGCCTGGGTGCCTGTGACAGGCCCCAAGCCAGAGGAGACTAGGAGAGGAGAGGGAGAAAGAACAAGAGAGTGGGCGCGACAGGACAGCCGGGGGCGCGGGGGCCGCCCCACGCTCACTGGGAACAGACGGACCCTGTTTCTTCTCCCCGAGCATATGCGCAAGGTAGTCAGAGCTTTTCACCCTCTCGTGGCAAAATCAACACCTGGACGGCTTGTTAAGGGTGTTGATTCTCAAACTCTGTCCCCCCTTCACAGGGTCCTGTCCTCAAAAGGACCCACACTTGGCTCAGAATTTCAGGAGGACATTAAACCAAGCGTGGGTCCATTGGATCTGAAGGCGGGCGGACTGCCAGCCTCTGAATAAAATCACTTGGCGCAGTATCTACTTGGCACTCTGGGAGCAGGGTTCCCCCGAGTGTGGGTGTTTCCAGAGGCAGAGCCCAGGGAGAGATGCCGCCGTCCTCACAAAAAGCAGATTCCTGGGGACAGCGGCTGCGGGGACTGGTAATTACTTGTGCAAGGGGGGGGGGTACAGAGAAAACTAGCGACCTCAAAAATAATACATGGGGAAAACGTCACTCTCAGGTGTTTGAGGGAGGGCCACATCGGCCCAGCACAGGGGGATGGGGGGGAGGGCAGAGCTCCATGGTAGAGCGCACGCTTAGCATGCACAAGGCCCTGGGTTCAATCCCCAGTACCTCCATTAAAAAAATAATAATAATAAATAAGTAAGTAAACCTAGTTACCCCCTCCCCAAAAAACCATTTAAAAAATAAAAAGGGGAAAAGTGAAAGTCAATTCTCTAACGAAAGCTTTGCGCTCACACAGGGACCTCTTGTCCGTGTGGCCCACTGTTGTCTATGACAGTGTACCGCTAATACACTCCTCAAAAAAGAAAAGAAAAGAAAACTTTGGTCCTTGAAAGCTGGAAAAAGTTAAAGGCTTTTGGAACGAATTCTAATCTAATCTCCTTCGACTAACCGTTTCAGCAGCGGCTGTCAGCAGGTGGAGACGTGGACTTAAAGAAAGTGTTTCTCGGGCTGTTGGAGTATTTTGCGGGAGAGCTGGGAGACAGGAGCTTTAGGACCACAAATCAAAAGCCCCGTTTCTGCGGGAAGGGTATAGTCAAGTGGCAGAGTGAATGCTTAGTGTGGATGGGGTCCTGGGTTCAATCCCCAATGCCTCCATTATAGTAAATAGACAAATAGACCTAATGCCCTCCCCACACCAAAAAACAGCGTCCCATTTCCCCACCCACTGTTTGCTCGTTGTTTTGTTTTTTGGGGCAGAAGTAATTAGGCTCATGTATTTAATGGAGGTGCTGGGGCTTGAACCCTGTGCATGCCGAGCACATGCTCTACCACTGAGCTGCGCCCTCCCCTGTCACCCGTTGTTTATTTCCAGAGGAGCATCAACAGTGCACGTTCCATGGGGTCAAAAGCAGACCCATGTTCCTCAACATATGTGGAGAGAGAGGCAGGAAGGAGAGGAGGAGGGCAGCTGTCTCGATGCCTTTTAGCCATGAGCTCAATATGACCGCAGAAGTAATCATCCAGCTTCTTTTTCACGGCATCCACTCACTCACTCACTTATTTCACAAGATTTGTGGAGTTTTTACTCTGGGACAGCAACTCTGCCATGGCCTCCAGGGCATGAGCTTAAAAGTGACGCTGGAACAAACACCCCAAACGTGAACTACGAGGAACGCCAGCTGTCACCTGGCAAACAAAAACAGCTCTTAGAGACGCAGGTGAAGGAACCCAGAGAGGTTAAAGGAAAACCCATACAGATGTTGCAAATTTGGGGAGGGAGTGGCAGGCAATCTTCGCCTTCCTGTCCCGAATGACTCCCTCAGCCCCGCCCACGCTGTGGTCACTGGCTCTCAGGTCAAGTTGTTCGAGTTCTTCAACAAACTTCCTAGCTTCCTGGTCCTACTGCTGCTGAGTTTACTCATCAATTAACATGAAACATACATCTCCAACAGGCTGCTGTTCAGTTCAGTTCAGCCACGTAGTAACTAAGTTATAATCCAGTCCACAGCAGTTTGGGGAAGGGAGTCTCACACACGGGACGTGGATGAGAGTAACCTTAGAACACGCCAGGGCGACGTGAAGACAAGCGCAAACCCAGTGGGTCGCTGCCGCGCCGATCAGACGCATGACCCAGGAGGGATGGGCGACCAAACTGGCCCTCTAAAACCCTGGAGGTGGGAAGTTCAGAGCGGTGATTTTAGAAGATGTTGGTAACAGCAAAAGGAAACAACAGGACATCACCGAAGCTGTGCCGCTGCCAAGAGCAGCTGCTTCTGCTCCGTCGAGCTGTGCACCTCCCTGTTTTACTCCACTTCCCTGTTTTAAAACCATTTTCCAAACCACACTGATGGGTGCTTTTCAAGCCTGGGTGCCATCATAGGAGAGCGCCGGCTGGCCCCGCGGCTGATGAACATACCTCGTAAACAGCAAGCCGAAGAATCCAGAATGCTGCGGAAAACGCAGCCTCTGTTCCCAATAGTGGAAGTGGGAGTCAGAGTCTGCGGAGGATGGAACAGAACAGCAGGTAGAGGGAGTCACGCAGGCTAAGGCCTTAAAGACTGAGTTCATCTTGGGGTTGGGGGCTTGAGGTTTCCTAGAAAAAGACTGGTTGGAACAGAAGAGGTGACAGCAGTCAGGGCGTTGCACGGCGTGTTGCATTCTCATCATCTTGACAAGAACTTGCTGTTGTCGTGGGGGAACTTGGGGGCGCCTGCCCGTTTTCTTGAGGTTCAGTCCAGGACCTTCTTTCAAGCCCTCTAGGATAAAAGGATGAAGTATTCTAAGAAAAGAGAGCCCAGCGAGGGGAGCAGGTTAGTCATAAGGTCCGTCTGGCCGGAAGTGCAGGCCTGAGCAACTCAGCAGCCGTCTTGTTAGTCTTCTCTTCTTCCAATAACGCCGCTCCGTTGGAAAGCAGCGTAGCTCCAGAGAGTGCTGTTGGTGTCCACGTGGGCCCCAGCCTGGTCAGTAACTACGACCACGCGTGGTCATTTCAGCAGCTCTGAGCCTTTGTCAGACTCTACCCCCCGTTAAGGGGACCTTCTTCTTGGGCTACTGCAGTAAGTTCCTCATTAAGCCCCCTGCCATCAATCTCACCGCTCTCCACACTATTCAGGAAACTGCCGCCGAGACTAACCTTCCAAACGAATGAAAGAGAAATGACCTACCGATAAATGCCACAACGTGGGTGAACCTTGAAAACTTCACGCCTGGGGAAAGAAGCCAGACGTAAGGCCACATGTGACACAATTTCATTTGTAGGCAACGGCCAGTATAGGTAAATCCGTGGAGACAGAAAGCAGGTAAGTGGGTGCCCCAGGCTGGGGAAAGGAGGGCTGGAGAGTGACGGTTAAGGGATGTGGGATTCCTTCTGGGGCGATGAACACGTTCCAGAATTAGATGGTGATGATGGTTGCACAACTTTGCGAATATACTAAGGACCCCTGAACCGTCCACCTTAAACTGGTAAATTACATGGCCTATAAATTACATCTCAGTGAAAAACAGAAACAGCGACAATTAAAAAGTCTTACCATGTCCAGGCAGGGAGGGATCTTAAATATCACCTGGTCCAACTGGGTTGGTTTAGAGAGAAGGAAATTGAGGTCTAGGGGGAAGAAGAGACTTGTCAAAAGTGACTCACAGCTGGTAGCTTCGGGGTGAGCACGGCAGAGGCGGCGGGCAGGACCTCTGATGCCAGGGAAGTGCCTCTTCTTTTTTCTCAGTTCTTTAACATGGACAAAAATCCTCAATCGTGAACAAAAATAGAGCAAACCCTGCCAGCTCCCTGTGTCCGTAACCCAGTTTTGTTCTGTTTTTAACTGAAGCACAGTCAGTTACAGTGTGTCAATTTCCGGTGCACAGCACTGTGTCCCAGTCATGCATACACATACGTGCACTCGTTTTCATATACTCATAGCCCAGTTTTCGTTATAATCAGTACACAACCAGCTTTATTTCACCCGTGTCCTCATCCACTTCCTCGCCTCCCAGATTATTCTGACGCATACCTCAGTCATCATATTGGTCATACATAAATACTGTAATAGGTGCGTGTTCTCATATATTTTACTTACATGATCTATTGCTCACACACACATATATGCACATGCCCACAAATAGAAAGATAGAAGAAATAGCAAAGACATAGGTAAAACTTCAGATAAATCTAAATATGCATTCACTGTATACACATATAGTATGTTGATAACGAATATATATAAAGAAAATGGAACTGAGGTACCTCAGAAAACAGCAGGTAGGACAGGACGGTGTGTATACATCCAAGGGTGCTAAGTCTCTTGTGTTTTTCAGGAGGAGGTGAGGGGTGCTGAGGAACATGATGAGCTCCTGCGCAGCGACTAGAACACACGTACAGCAATGTTCACGGACCATCCTCTGCAACGGCAGGAGACCCGGCAACAGCCTAAGTATCATCAGGAGAGGAGTGGATATAAAACATGGCAGCACTGTATATACAACAGCCAAGACCCGGAAGCAATCTCAGGGTCCATCGACAGACGACTGGATAGAGAAGCTGTGGTATAATTATACCATGGAATACTACTCAGCCATGAAAAAGAATAAAATAATGCCATTTGCAGCAACACGGATGGACCTGGAGATCATCATCCTAAGTGAAGTAAGTCAGGAGGAGAAAGAAAAATACCATTTGCTATCACTTATATGTGGAACCTAAAAAAAGAGAAAAGAGGACACTAATGAACTCATCTACAACAGAAACAGACTCAGACATAGTAAACAATCTTATGGTTAACTGGGGGAAAGGGGTGGGAAGGGATAAATTTGGCAGTTCAAGATTTGCACACATTAACTACTATATATAAAAACAGATAAAAAACAAGTTTCTTCTGTATAGCCCTGGGAACTATGTGCAATGTCTTGTAATAACCATTAATGAAAAAATATGAAAATGAATATATGTATGTATATGCATGACTGGGACATAATGCTCTACACCAGAAATTGACACATTGCAACTGACTATACCTCAATAAAAAAAATTAAAAAATAAAATAAAATGCGGTATGCGCACACAGT
Organism: Camelus ferus; assembly: GCF_009834535.1. Taxonomy (NCBI): domain Eukaryota; kingdom Metazoa; phylum Chordata; class Mammalia; order Artiodactyla; family Camelidae; genus Camelus; species Camelus ferus. Next base: position 20,265,155 of record NC_045729.1, on the reverse strand, counting down.
GCAACACTGCGCATCATTAAAAGGAATAAACTGGATCCATGCAGAGTGATGTGCACAGATGTCAAAACATGTGACTAATACCAAGCTGCAAGACGACATGGTTGGCGGGGCATAACTCAGCAGCAGAGCGCATGCTCAGCTCCAGGTCCCTGGCTCAATTTCCAGCACCTCCACTAAAAAAAAGAAAAAGACGCAAATGAACTTAAAAACAAACAAACGACCTGAAGGGTAAAATGGCACTGATCTGAATTAAAAAGAAAACCTCACAGGCTCTTAGGATGGAGGGAGGGAAGACGATTAAGCCCGCTGGTGAAAGGGGTGTTTGGCTACGTCCATGACGTTTTATTTCTTCGGGGGGAAGAAAGGCGAAGCACCCGTGACAAAAGCGTAGCAGTTACAGACCTGGGGCTGGGGCGGGGGGGTGGGGAGGGGCTGCTGTGCTGCGTGTGTTTCCTGCGTTATCGTCTGTGCTTGATTTTTTAAAATATCTTACATACTTTTGAAGATGATACACGTATGTCTTTTTTAAAGAAGAATGAAAGAGTCTGAAGAGCAAGCTAACATGTTGGCCTAATGTCACCCACGTTGTGTAAACGGTCTCGCTAAGACGTGGGCTCCACGGGGAGCACCGCCACGCTCACTCCCTGTTCCCCCAGGGCTAGATTCTGGCAAAGTTGATGCACGTTTTCTGATTTTCTGTCCTCACGCATTCAACTCCAGAACAGAATTCAGGGTAAGTTAGAAAGGAGCATTCTGTTTGAAGTAACGTCAAAGATTATATTATAAGTTAAGGAGAAATGTTTCTCTCGCATTCATTTTTTTTTTTTTTTTGATATTTACCACATTTAGTGTCGTCGGAGGCACAGCTTCTGTTTGAGATAACCCTGCCTTTGTGGGCAAGGGTGCAGCCAAACGCCAAGCGGACCTTTCCCCAGGCGCCCGGTGGGGTGGCCTGAGTGGCCTCATGCCTCAGAACCCCGTACTCAGCATCCTCCGATAACACACCGGCCTCATACTAGTTCATCAACCAATGTGGGTGTTGGCTCAACAACACATCAACCTTTGCACAAAAAAGTGTGACATAGTTGAAGTGAGAGACTTAAACTTTAATGAGTAAACGCTTTTCAAATGAGATATCTCTTAAATTAATGGCATGAAGTCTAAACTTTTAGTGATTTTTAAATTATAGAGGTGAGGGTATAGCTCAGGGGTAGAGTACGTGCTTAGCATGCATGAGGTCCTGGGTTCAATCCCCAGTGCCTCCACTTAAAAAAAAAATGATATGCTCAGAATACACATGGTGAATCAATGAATAAATTGTTGGGGATCCCCCCTTGGCCAGTCTGGTGAAAGGTGTGTACCGCTACTTGTGAGGAAGGGAGGGTGAACACAGAGGAGAGCGAGTCGGGTGGGGGGAGGGTGCCAGCCTGCAGGGCTGTGGAGACAGCTGCCCACAGTGAGGACGGGCTGGCAGGCGCCCAGAGCTGAAAGCCGGCGGAGACACGGGGTGCGCGGTGAAGACCCCTTGGCCTCCGAGCGAGGGCCAAGGAGAGCAGCCAAGGGGACCACGCACCCCTTCTGTCCTGTTTTACCCTGGCCCCTCGGGGGGCTGGTTCTCCTCTAGCCCCGATTCTCAGCCCTCAGAGAGGGATGTGCTGTTAGCACCTGCCTTTCCTCGTCCTTCCAGAAAGCGGGTCAGACTGAGGGTGGACGAAGCCAAGTGTCACTCCCAGCCCGAGCTTTGGAGAGAATGTCACCCTGGAAAGAGCCCTGCTTTTCCACCTTGAAGGGTCCTTGGTTCTGGGAAAGAGCAGAGTCCCAGCAAAAGCCTGGGCCGTTTCTGACAAGCTGTCAGAGACCATCTGAGGGTAATACCAAAAAACCCCAAAAAACCCCTCAACGTGTCGAGGGTTCGAAGCGTGCCCACTTGCCCTCACAGCCTCCTGTCCCCAGCTCCTACTGGGCAGCCAAACACGCTGCAAGCGCAGTGGAAGGTCTTTGGAGGAAAGGCCCAGCCCGCTGAGCTGTTTTTGCTGTTTTGCCGTCAGTCTCGGTGTTTGCATCCCTTGCGGCTCTGCGTCCGCTGCAGGGACCTTTCCCCACCATCAGGCCCGGGCTGGTCCCACGGCACGGGGCGGGAGGCTGCGGGTTCAGGGGACAGGCCTCTGCGGCACGCCGAGGGCCGTCTCATTGGTCGAGGCGGTGTGGGGTGATGGCCACAGCCACCTTGGCTCTTGCTCAGATGCTGATTTCAAAAGCAAGGACGTCCGGGCCAGCAGATTGGGCCATCACAACAAGTTACAAAACAGCGCTGGGCTGGCGTCAGGCAACAGCAGTGTCTCTTCCAGATACCAGGCACCCTCTGCCCCGGTTCCGCTCCACGTCCAGGGATCAGGGCGTGCCCTGACCCAGAGCTGGAAGAAATCCTGACGGGCACTGGGGGAAAGATCAAAGAGCAGGCCTGCCAACCACCTGTCCCTGCGCCAGGGGGACTTTGTGCAGAGGGCACGAGGGGGAAGGGTGTCCGCTGCGGCGCTCCTCCCTGGGCCCCGAAAGCAGAGGTGGGCTTCCTCAGTGTTTCCGCCCGGAGTGCAGAGCTCTGAGACCCACCGCCCTCGCCACCTGAGCCTTGTTTTCAGTTCGGTTTTGTTGTTTTGTTAGTTTCCCGTGTACGTGTTGTAATGTCATGTTATATACATGTTACAGTAAGGTATACTTGCGTGTGCGCGCGTGTGTGTGTAAATGTCAAAGTTGCATTTCACTTTTGTCAGGAACCTTATAGGAAAAAATATACCAGAGGGTTTGGTTAAGACCATGCGGTGAAGGAGGGAGGGCACAGCTCAGTGGTAGAGTGCATGCCTGGCAGGCACGAGGTCCTGGGTTCAATCCCCAGCACCTCCAGTAAAAAAATTACAATAAAATAAAAAATACATAAATAGATTTAATTACCTTCCCCCTTAAACAAACAAACAAACATTTTAAATAATAATGAACAATAATAATAGGTCTGCCTCCGCCTCTGACCCTGCCTCCTGGTGCCCCCTCTGTCCTTCCAGCAGCGGGCCACAGGCAGCAAGCACGTAGGGTGCCTCTTCACAAAAAAGACTTCGCCTCGTGTCCACTGACCTCGATCGCGGTTTTTGGAGAAAAAAAATACAGAAAAGTAAGCGTGTCCTATCAGAAGTCCCCACCACCCAGAGCTGATAAGAATTGGTCAGAGCTGTTTCTTTTTCTCCTTACATGAAAGAAGTAAAATGTTACAGAAAAAGTTGAAACACTCTGTGACCTTCACAGACCATGCTGGTCCCGTCCCCTCCCCAGAGCGCAGCGCCGTCATGCATTTGTCATCCCTCTCAGTAACTGTGCACACGTTCACGTGCACGCCGCGTGCGTCTGGGACACATAGTGCCCTCTCGTGTGATTGCTCAGTGCACGTCATAACCAGGTAACACCCATCCCCTCTGCGGACAGGCGCTTAGAGTCTTTCAGACTTTTACTTCCCAGTAAAACTGCAGGACATTTCTCACGTACATCTTTCTGCACGCGTGTGAGCGGAAGCCTAGGATAATTTTGTAGAAGTGGGTCCGTTGGATGAAAGGATGCACGCATTTTAGATGCTGACAGACCAGGAAGTGACCCTAATTGTTACTCCCACCAACAATGCTGGATTCCTGTTTCTCCACATCCTCTCCCCCAGCAGTTCATCAGAACTGCTCCTCTTTTCCTCTCTATTAGGTGAAAAAATGTCCCTCTGAGAGTTGGAACTTATATTTCACTTGTTATAAAGGCTTAAAGGAGTGAACACCATGCGTAGGTCTTGGTTTCTATGGATTGTGACACCCTTTGCTCATCGTTTTGGTTGATGCTCTTCTTGACTTCTAAGTGTACTTCACCTGCACCCTGAAAATTAGCTCTTGGTGCTGCAAATATTTTCCCAGTTTATTATTTATCTTGTGATTGGCCTGAGCTAATTCTGCCACATGGAAATGTTAAGTTTTTATGTAGCCAACTTCATGCCTCTTTACAGAGGCGCCAAAGTGATGCGGGTGTTCCTCTTCCCTCCTCTCCCAGCTTCCCGTCCCCCCCCCCCAGCTTCCCGTTTCCCCCCAGGACACCAAAATTAATCTCCTCTCTTTCTAACCTGAATCACCCCTCATGTGCCTGGGTGTAGGGTCAGAGCAACAGCTGGAGTTCACCCGGGGTGAACCCAGGGGAACCCTGGAAGTTCAACACGACCACGGAGGCTCCAGGTGGCCTTGAGTCAACTTTGTCCCGGTGTGTGTTTATAGGCTGTCCTAAAACCGTCCCAAGCACGGACACTTCTGGGGCTTTGTACAACCCAGGGCTGCCCGCAACCAAGCTGATCTGCTCAGACCCCCGGGACCTAGTCTGGCCTGCACCCTGGAGGCATCGCACTGGGGCTGGCGCGGTGGGCCTGGGACCATGCGACCTTTGGCTTCCTTCTCGTTCTTCTCATCTCCTTGAAAGACTCCCCTGTGGAGTCCAGCATCTCACGGGCAGAGGAAGAGGGGGGGAACAGGAATGAACTTCACGGTGTCGGGTCGGAGCTGGGATGTGGTGACCAGTGTGCCCGCACGACTCCCAGTATCGAGGAGGACAGAGCAATGGATGGGGTGTGCGTCACAGGGCAAGTAAAGCTCGACTGCTCCTTTGTGTGTCCCTCAAAGGTCTCCCATGCACAGCCTGCTCCCTGCCTCTTGAGTCTGTCTCACCCCACTGTTTCCTGTGCTTTCTTCACATCTGTTCCACCACAGATAAAGGTCTGCACAAAACACCATTGCTGACGCATCAGGGACTTAAAAATGAGCCCGAAGATACACAAAACAGAGCAGGATCATTGTTGTCACGGCCGAGTGGCTCACTCCCCCAACCTCCTTGCCGTCTGCACCTGCCATGGCCCTCACACCCTCCCTGGGAAACTCTGAGCCCTAAGCTCCGTCCTCCGTGCTCCCCCACTCCTCTGGCAGACTTCACTGAGCTCCAAGGTGTGTCAGCTCCCGGCTCTGACCTCTCTGCGAAATGGTGCTGCTCTGACAGACATACGCAGGGATGGCAGCCCTTTCCGGGGCGGGGCCCTCACCAGAATGGGGCCATGAGCTGGTCCCAACTGCCGCCTCTAGGAAAGCGCTCCTCTCTCCCTCTGGAGGAGGCAGCTTCCAGGTACCGCGATGCCGGAGCTTCTGCCACCTCTGTGGAAATGGAGAATTCGTGGTTGCACATGCCTCATGCCGCATGCACCGGCCCGTCTGACCTTCACTGGGGAGGGAAGGTGTCCTGATCTGCTCGTGATGGGGGGAGGGGGCTTGCCCAAGATCGCAGGGGTGTGAGCGTCCCGCTGGCACTGGTGGAAGAGAGCCTCTCAGGGCAGGTGCCACCCATCGTTTGCAGCTTCGGAGTCTCCCCGGGTCTCCGGACTCCTGTGCTGCTTTCCCAGACAAGGGACCGGGCAGGCGGGGCCCCCGCTCCCGACAGTGACCAGACTGGCACCTAATGCATTTCTTCCACACCGCACACCGCCCTCTTCTGTACTTTGCTTTCTTTTCTTTAACTGAAGCACAGTCGGCGTGCCATGCTGCGTCAGTTCCCGGCGCACAGCACAGCGATTCAGTCATGCAAGGACATGTTCTTGCTCTTCTTCACGGTAGGCCCTGACAAGGCACTGAACGTGGTTCCCTGTGCCGCACAGTGGGGCCTTGTCGATCGATCTGATGCAGAGCGGTGTGCATGCACTTCGCTTTCTCAGCTTCAGGGATTCGTCTCGTTCTTTTTACTCCTCGGAGGGCTCAAGGGGACACGCACCAGTGGGGCAGCCGCTGCCCGCAGACGGCCTGTGGAGCAGCCACGCATGATGGACGGGGAGGCAGACGCAGTCCCCGCCCTGAGGAGCTGCTGGCCTGAGAGGCTAAGCAGGGATGCGGACGCTGCTCCGCTGGGAGGGGCTGGGCGGCGGGGGGCCCCAGGCCTTGTCGGTGGCAGAGCAAAGAGGGGCCCAGACTGCCGTGGGGAGGGGGGAGGAGGTCTGTCTGGAGCCCTTGTTGAGCAAGGTCTGTAACTGTGTGGTGGGGAGGACCCCCCACCACACACACAGAGCCCACGACCTGGGGGCCTGGGAGAAAGAAGGGCCTTTTTACCCCAGAGGGTTCTAACCCAAACGGCTTCGTCAGGGAAAATGCAGAATTCAGTTAAGGTAAGAAGGAGTGAGAGTTTTAGGAAGAGTCGCTTAAAGCTCTGACAGACTGCGTTCCCCTGGCATCTTCTAGATGCTTCCCGAGGACCGGAGTTGGGTTTTCCATGAAGTGAATGAAACTTAAGCTCCAGGCCTCTTCCCTGCCCTGCAAGGCCCTGTTCATTAATTCTGTGTTTGTGATTTCCAAACTGTCCCCCGCCGACTGTCTGAGCTTCAGGCCCCACAAAAGCTCACTCTGCCTCCGCCAAGAGCCCCGCAAGGCGGTGGGACGTTGTGCACGTAAGCCTCGGGGCGAGACGCACAGGGGAGGGAGGGCTGTGGCTACCCCTGCCGTACGGGACACCTGAGCGTCCTCTTCACAAGGAGGAAAACTTCTATTTTTAATCTCTACGAGGTGATGGGTTAAACTGAACTTGTTGTGGTCGTCATCTCAACGTGTGGAAGTCAGCTCATCACGCTGGGTGTCTATCACACTGCAAAAAACTGAGAGAAACATACATAAAACACTCCTCTACATACAATGCGCAAAACAAACAAACAAAAAGCAGACGAGGAACTATATTCAACACCTTGCAGTAACCACTAATGAAAAAGAGTGTGAGGAAGAATACACGTGTGCATGTGGGTGCCTGAAACACGGCGCTGAGCACCAGAGACTGACACAACGCTGTAAACTGACTCTACTTCGATTAAAAAATAAATAAAATTAATTATTCAAAAAAGGCACACATGAACCAACAGAAACAGACACACAGACGTGGAAAACAAACTTACGGTTACCAGTGGAGGGAAGAGGGTGGGAAGGGATAAACTGGGAGTTCGGGATTTGCAGATACTGACTACTGTATATGAAACAGATAAACAAGCTTCTACTGTGCAGCACAGGGAACTATATTCAATATCTTGTAGTGACGTATAATGAAAAAGAATATGAAAACAAATATGTGTACATGTGTGGAAACTTAATGCTGAGCACCAGAAACTGACACAGCATTAGCAAAAGCATGCAAAAAAAAGAAACAGATAAGGAGAAACAGTAAGTGTTCTACGTGGCAGTGAAGTTCCTTCCTAGCACGCTGTCCTCGGCAGTATCTGAAGTTGTGTACTGTGCCCTGAGCAGAGGGCACAGTTACCCAATATTCTTCAGCTCAGAGTGGGTTAGGTGGCACGTTGGCAGGACACGTGACTGACACACACAGGGGGTGTTCCTCTCGGCAGGTTCGGACCAGCCGCCCCTCTGGCTCATCTTCCTGACAAACACACGGGCTTAGGTTTCCAAGCACAGCCGGCTGTGCAGTGCTGGCCTCGCCCGTCTCCCTGTCCCGAGAGCTGTGACTGCCCAGCCAGCAGTCACCCGTACGGCATGTCCCCATGTCATGAAGGGGCATTGTTCTCAGAAAGAGAAGCACTAAGTCAGTTGTTCAGAACTGGAAGGCTTTCCCAGATAAACAAGGGTCTGCGTGATCTTCAGTACTCAGATCGGCCCCAAGGGACTTCTTGTGTCCCTGAAATCAAGGACAGGACCGTGTGGCAGCAACCCCGCCCTAGGAAAGCCACGCTTCTCAGAAAACGCCTTCCAGCCTGTGCCCTGAGGTCCTGGCCCCTCATCACGGACCCTCTGCTCGGCTCCCGGCCCTTGTGGCCTGGGCTGCAGGCCAGTGAGGAAGGAGCTGGGGTGGGGGTGGCGGCCGGACCCCGCGGAGGGCGGAGTGAATCCCGGGACTCCTTTTAGAATCCGGTCCCTGTCCTCCACGTCTGCTGGGGGCCCAGGCAGAGGCCTGCTTCCCTTCTGCTGCTGGTCTAGGTTTCTTGGCCCTTTTGAAGTTTCCTGAGGTCTTTGTAGCCTAGAAACAATGGAAAGCAGACTTTAAACACGGCTTCTCTGGGAGGGGCAGAGCGGTCACCTTCTCGGGAAAGACAGGCTGGCCCAGGGAAGAACGGCGGATTCCTGGGTCCACAGGAGGCCGAACAAACCCGGTCTGAGCCCTTGACTTTGTGGTCGGCTTTGACTAAGGGACGATTCCAAGTCATAACCAGGTACTTTCTAAAAGAGCCTGCTTCCTTTGACCTCGCCTGCACACAAGCTGAGGAAGCAATGTCTCAATCTTCAAAAAGACTTTATATTTTACCAAAGGCTCTCACATCCGTTGTTTTATCTGAGGGAGAGACACTGTTCTCCGTGTCTTATTGCTAAGGAGCCTGCCTGAGATAACTTAGCCGGAGACCCGGGCCGTCTGCACCAAGTCCGCGCCTCGTGGACATGCGTGAGCGGTCGGTGAACTCCCCAGTGGGGCGCGGACGCCCAGTCCTGGGGCTGAGACGCGTCTCCGGAGGCTCCGCTTTCTCTCTGTCTCCAGACTCTGCTGAGGTGTCCCGCTACATCTAAGTGCCTCTTATGTCTTAACCTTCCCCCGGGAATGAGGCCTGCACCTCTCAGGTACCCGTCCTGCTGACAAAGAGCCTTTTTCTGCTTGGAAAGATTGCCTTTATTTCCATGTTGGTCCTTTTCGTTACCAAACGAAGTCTCTTTGGCAGAGAGAGAGTGGGTTTTTTGGTTTGTTTTTTACCGCTTTGTTGGGAAAATACAATCAGGGGCTCAGGAAACAAGGGACTGGCCCACGATGCCTGGGTCAGCCCACAGCTGACCTGACACAGTAGCTCACGCAAGAGTTGGGTTGCGAACGTCGTCCAAAGGGCTTGCCCCCCTCCCGGGGCTCCCACACATGTCAGCAGAGCTGGGTAGGAATCCTGGTGTCTGGCCCTGAGGTTAAAGGGCGAGTCTCTGCCTCCATCAGAAAGTCACGCGGACTTGATAGCTTTATTTGGGTGAGCTCTCAATTTGTGCCCAAGCCCAAACGCAGCCCCGCTGAAGGCAGAAGCAGAGGCGAGTCCCGGGGACTTCCCTTAGAGAGAACTGAAGCCACGGCGGGCTCAAGCCAGCCGGTCCCGGGGCAGCGCCAGCGGAGGGCGAGCAGTGGCCGCCCCTGCCAGAGCAGACAGGACAAAGGCCAAGCTCAGGGCTCAGGTTTGTCTCCAAAATACATCCCCCCTCCTAGGAGCCTATAACGTGGTACCAGTGACCACAGAGGTTAGAGACAGGTCCAGGGAGCCACGTTCCCACGTCTTATACGGAGGAGGGTTTGGGGACAGACTGTACTGATTTTAGTCTCTTGGGGAGACTCTAGGACAGCCACCTTCCCCTCTCCCAGGTGCAATCTCGAGTGTGTAGACACGGAGCTCCCTCTAACAGCCCTGCACACGCTTCCTCTAACCCACTCTTCTACAAGCAGCCATCTCACTGCTGGAAGGACCTGGAGTCGTCAGACCGAACAACCTGCCAGCAATCCCCAGACTCGCTGCTGAGCAGAGAGCACAGACTCCCAGACCCCACCCCAGATTCACTCACTCAGCGTCTCACTCAGGACTGGGTCATGGAGTCTGAACTCTTAAATCTCCCCAGATTTTAACAGCTGGATGGAGGACAAGCCCTTAGGAAGGCCGTGAACTCTTTCCCTCCCGGCACCACCCAAAGCGGGAAAAATCACTCCTCGCACTGGGTCAGACTCGGCCCAGCCATCATCCAGGCTCTGCTCAGCACCCAGTTCAAGTGTCTCCCATGAGGCACAGACACCATCTTGCTTGGTCCCAGGCGCCCTTCTCTCTGAGCAGATAGAGAGGATGGGGACCCAGAAGCACTGGCGAGAGCTCTGAGTTTGCAGCCGGAAGCGGCCGACACCCCCCTGGGAAGAGCTGCCCCCTCTCACTTGGAATCGGAAGACCTCCCTCTGTCTCCTCCCTCCTCTCCCCAGGTGCCTCAGCCACCCGGCTTTTTCAGAGCAAGTCTGAATTTTAAAGAGCACCACTGTTCCAAATCTCAGGCTCCTCAGACCTGGGGCAGGCAGCAGGGTCTGTATAAATTCGGGGAAGCGCCCGATGGAGAATGTCTGCTTCTCCACTGTGACGTCAGGCCTCCCGCCCCAGAGGGCCGCACGTCCCCACACTCCTGGTGCAGCTGGGCAGCAGGACAGACAGACCTTGCTGCTCTGAGACACAGGGGAGTCCCAGCAGCCGGGCCAGGAGGGCGAGAGAGCCGGCACTCTGGTCCTGCGAGTTTGGACAGCTCACAAGGAAGAGACGCGCTCTGGGGCAGAAGGCCAAGCCCAGAGTCTGACTCAGGGACCCAGGGGATGTGCAACCCCTTCTTCCCAGCCTCGTGCCCCCACCAGCTTCATTCCACTCTTTTCCTCTTGAGCTCAGATCCTGTAGGTCCAGGGAGGGGGGCACCCTTCTCTAATCCCTGACCCCTACAACCTTCACAGTCATCCCGCAGCTCAGGCCTCTCCTCCCAGGAGTCCATCCTCCTGCCTCCTGCCGGGGCCCTTCTCCAAGGGCCACAAGTCTCATATGGCCTGAGGGCTTAAGTCCTTATGCTGTGTTAGTTACATTGCCAGAACAAATTAAAAATTTCAGACAATCAAAAACAAAAGCTATTATGGAAAACACTATGGCAATTTCTCAAAAAACTAAAAATAGACTTACCATATGATCCAGCAATCCCCCTCCTGGGCATATATCCAGAGGGAACTCTAATTCCAAAAGACACCTGCACCCCAATGTTCACAGCAGCACTATTTACAACAGCCAAGACATGGGAACAACCTAAGTGTCCATCCACAGATGACTGGATAAAGAAGTTGTGGTATATTTATGCAGTGGAATACTACTCAGCCATAAAAAAGAATAAAATAACACCATTTTGCAGCCATATGGATGGACCTGGAGATCATCATTCTAAGTGAAGTAAGTCAGAGGTGGGAAGAAAAATACCGTATACTATAACTCATAAGTGAAATCTAAAAAAAGAAAAAATAATACACTAATGAACTCATCTACAAAACAGAAACAGAGTCACAGACATAGTAAACAAACTTACGTTGATGGGGGCATGGGGTGGGAAAGGATAAATTTGGGAGTTTGAAATTTGCAAATGTTAACCATTATATATAAAAATAGATAAAAAAACAAATTTCTACTGTATAGCACAGGGAATTATATTCAATATCCCGTAATGACCTTTAACAAAAAAGAATATGAAAATGAATATATACACACACACACACACACACACACACGACTGGAGCATTTTGCTGTACACCAGAAACTGACACACTGTAACTGACTATAGTAAAAAAACAAAACAAAAACAAAAAACCCCAAATGTCTTGTGCAAAATGAACCCATCATGAGGCAGCTCTGTAGTTGACATGGAACACGAGTTACCTGGTTCATCCTGCGGTCCTCAGCACGCCGCCCCGAGCTCAGCTCTCTGCCATCCTCTTTGCTTCGACATGCACGTCCACACCTGCTCTCATCCTGTGCAGATTCTCTGTGTCCTTAGCCATGCTCGCCTCGTCCTCTTACTTTAGGTTCAGGATGGCCAAGTTCCCTTGACCAGGTGCCCCATCAGAAGAAATTTCCCCACTCATCCCTCTCCTGCAAAATTCATGGTGGGAAGATGGGAAGATTATTGTACACCTGAGACTCAAGGAGATGGGCACCTCTTATTTCAGGTGACTAAATCCTGGGATTACCCAGAATCCACTGAGGAACCAGAAAATGCTCTGGAGTCAGGCAGCAGCAGTTAGCAGCTGTGTGAGTCAGATGAGGTTACTCAACTTCTCTGAGCCTTAGTTTTCCCATTGGTAATATGTGGATCATAAAGCCGGCCTTGCAGAGGTACTGGGAGAATTACATATGATACACGCAAAGCAGCTGGTATGCAGTGAGCACTCTATAAATGGTAGCTGTAATTATTACCTGCCTTTACAATGATGACATTTACGCATGCAAGGTGTCTGTATCTGCTGTCTGAAAATGACTTGGGTGCAGGGAATAAACCGCGGTTAACACATGACACCCTCCAGGCCGAGCTCCTCTCTCATCTGGATGTCGCTATGGCCCATCTGAGCCAGGCTAGGCACTGCCATCTTCCTTTCACACTCAGTCTTCAAAAACAGAGCTACCCTGTGATCCACAATCCCACTCCTGGGCATGTATCCAGAGGGAACTCTAATTCCAAAAGACACCTGCACCCCAGTGTTCACAGCAGCACTGTTTACAATAGCCAAGACGTGGAAACAACCTAAGTGTCCATAGGCAGATGACTGGATAAAGAAGCTGTGGTATATTTATATAATGGAATACTACTTAGCCATGAAAAAGAATAAAATAATGCCATTTGCAGCAACATGGATGGACCTGGAGATCGTCATTCTAAGTGAAGTAAGCCAGAAAGGGAAAGAAAAAGACCATATGATATCACTTATATGTGGAATCTCAAAAAAGACACAAATGTACTTACAAAACAGAAACAGACTCACAGACATACATAGAAGACAAACTTGTGGTTACGGGGGCGGGGGGAAGGGGGTGGGAAGGGATAAATTGGGAGTTCAGGATTTGCAGATACTAACTACTGTATATAAAATAGATAAACAACAAGTTTTTACTGTACAGCACAGGGTACCATATTCAATATTTTGTAGTGATCTATAATGAAAAAGAATATGAAAAGGAACACATGTACATACATGTCTGTCTGAATCACTATGCTTGCTGCACATTAGAAATGGACACAACACTGTAAACTGACTATACTTCAATTAAAAAAATAAAAAAAGTAAAATCACACTGACCTAATTCTTCCCAAAGCCGTCCAAAGGGAAAGTCTAAACCTCAGCCCTGCTGCTGTGCGGAGTCTTTTTCTGCCCTCGACCCACAAGGACCAACTTTGGAACCAAGGTGGGAGCCGCAGACCCCTGGCCGGAGCTGACAGAGCAGCGACACCGCGTGGCCGGACAGGAGAGCAGCCCGCCTGACCGGTGCGGCCGGAGCCCCGGCCCCGGCCCAGGCGGAGGAGACTCAGAAGGAAAACGAGGAAGGAAGCGCGGCTCCTCACACGTGGGGGTGGGCCACTTCCTGCTCTGCGGACGTTCCTTCCGGTCACAGCCCGAGGTTTGAAGGCAGGATGGCGGGTGCTCTCGGATCCAGAGGGACAAAGGCAGGCTGGCCACAGGGCGTTTGTAAAGTTTCGTGCTTGCCACCAGCTGCCGCGCCCGGGAGCCAGAGAGGACTTACGGAGACATCTTGCGGCCCTCGGCCCTCTAGGGTGTTTCTTCTCGGCGGCGAGGACTGGGACCTCGCAGAGCTGGGGAAAGGATGGAGGGAGCAGGTGCTGCTGCCGTTATGACTGTCAAAGAGGAGGCGCTTTAAGTCGTTAGCAGGAGTGCCTGGCCCTTCACATCCCGCGCAGTGTCGAAAGTTACGGTTCCTGCGGGACAGCGCGTCAGTGGGCTTGTCCCCGAGTCCAGTCTGGTGGGTGACTTCTGAGCTGCTTCCCTCCCCAACCCAGTTACACAGAGAACGGGTTTCATCTCATCCGCAGAGGTAGCGGGGGTGGGAGCCTCTTCCTCTCGCTTGCGTGAGCTCAGGTTTTCACCTCTTTGAGAAAAGTCTCAGGATCTGTCCCACAATGCTGCGTTGTCGCGGAGAAGGGACTCCCCTCGAGCATTTCCAGGTAAACACTTAGGGCTCGCCTGCAAGGAACTGGGACGCGCGTCCTCCCACCCAGCGGTCAGCAGGGAGGCCCCGCCCCGCCTGCACGAATCCGTAACTTCCACCGAGGTCCTGGGGTGGTGGGGAGAGCCAGGCCGCTGGGACCTGGGACAAGGCCCGCAGAGTCAGAGCCACTTCCCGTGGCTGTAAGCTCGGTGCTGCCGTGATTCCCGCCACGAGGAGCTGGGTGCAGGGGAGGGAAGGGTGCAGGGGTGCAGGGCAGAGTCAAAGGGCCTGGTGGGTCCTGGGACCCGGAGTTGATGGGACCCTCCTGAACCCTGATGTCACCTCCCTCCTTTAAGCTGGCTCAAGTCGACTTCTGTTACTTGCAACTTTGAGAGAACAAACTATACAGTGTGCCGGACAATCTCCTTTCCCCTTGGTTTCCTCATTGCTCAGTGAGAAGCATCATTCATCCTGCAGGTATCTACCGAATGCTTTCTCTGCTAGGCACCAGTTCAGGTTCTGGGAGACGTCGCTGGGGAACCAAAGAGCTTTTTAAAAAGTCCTTCCTTTGAGGCGGGGTACAGCTCAGTGGTAGAGTACGTGCTTAGCATGCTTGAGGTCCTGGGTTCAATCCCTAGTCCCTCCATTAAATGAATGAATGAATAAATAAACAAATAAATAAAGCCTTCCTTTAGGAAACATTTCTTTCCCCAGAACGTCTCTGGAAATCCCATAAACCTATAGGAGAAGACAACTTCAAATCAGGGACCAGACGAGCTGAAGGGCTGGTTGACCCAACAGAGCACAGCCCCCAGGCTTAGAAAGCGTACCGGAGCGCCCGGTCCTGTGAAACAATCTATCTCCCTTTTGGCTTTAAAATAAAATCGGGCTAAAGGGTTCAGCTTTCTAGGGTGTCTTTTCCGCCCTGGAGCAGCCGCTCTGATGGTCTGCAACCCCACCCCACTCTGCGGCAAGCTCTCTCCACGCTGCCTTCCCTACCTGCTCTGGCTGGGGCAGCTTGCAGACCATTTCCAGTTACCGTGGGGAGCAGCAGAGAATACACATAAGTGACAAATTTTAAATTCGCAGCCAGTTAAAAACCTAATTCTAGCTGCCCCTTCTCCCAGGCCCTCGTTTATCAGAAGCCCCAGGTTCTAACTTCTGTTGCCGCCTGGGGCAGAGTTGCAAATGGACAGAGTGACGGCAGAAAGGCAGGCGGTGGGGGAGAAGCAGAGTGGGGACAGTCTCCCGAGGAGCACCTGGCGGCTCATGACCCAAGTGTGTGGGGTGTCCTGTCTTCCACGATGCCTGCCGTCTGACCCCACACCTGGGCCCCAACCTTCTCACCTTTGGGTAAGTTACCCGCAGTTCGTATGGAAAACCAGGAGGTAAAGCGCCTTTACTTACTGTTTGGCGTCGTTGCAGGGCGGATTCTGACCGAACAAAGGCCTCACAAGACTCAGCGACCGTGGCCCTTCTCAGCCCCCGACATTCCCTCCAGACACGAAGCTTGTCATTCCAACCGGAGCGCAGGGGCTTCCGGTAGACAGGCCCTGTGCTGCAGCGTCTCAGCCGGACGTGGTGACGGTTACTTTTTCTTTCACATACCCCACGCC